>NC_041385.1:622135421-622203764 GCF_002162155.2 Triticum dicoccoides
CGGCGAGGCGGAGGCGGTCGGCGGCGGGGCGGCGCACGGAGGCGCGCGGCGGCGGTGGCGAACGGGCCGCGGGGGCCCCGCACGGGCCTCGCGGGCCTGGCACGGCCGGCGGTAGTGTGGGGCGCGACCCGCCACGTGGCGCGGCCTGATTCGTCCGGCGACGCGGGCGGACGTGTCCGGCCGTCCGGATTTCGTCCGGCGGCGCGAGGGGAGTGGGGAGACTAGGGTTTCGTCCGGATTTCGGGGAAGGGGTCTATATTTATAGGTAGAGGGAGCTAGGAGTGTCCAAATGAGGTGTAGTTTTCGCCCATCCGATCGTGATCCGACGACGGAGAGCATAGAAGTGACTTAGATGGGTTATTGGGCTGTTTTGGAGGGGTGTTGGGCTGCAACTTAAAAGAGGCCTTTGCGGGAGTGCGGTTAACCGTTGGAGTATCAAACGAGCTCCAAATGATCCGAAACTTGACAGGTGGTCTACCGGTGCTATATCAGGGCCACTTGGCAAGGCTCGGTCCATTCCGAGAATGTTCAACACCCGCACACGGAAAAATGTGAAAGGGAGCGCCGGGGAACACAGGAGTGCCGGATTGCAAAACGGACAACGGGGAAAATGCTCGGATGCATGAGACGAACACGTATGCGAATGAGATGCACATGATGACGTGATATGAGATGCATGACATGGACAAAATGCAAAACGAAAACAAAACCCAACCACGGAGGGAATATCATAGCACATAGCCGAAAATGGCAAGAGTTGGAGTTACAAATATGGAAAGTTACATCCGGGGTGTTACAACACTCCACCACTACAAGAGGATCTCGTCCCGAGATCTAGGACTGAAAGAACTCCGGATATTCGGAACGGAGGTGATCCTCGCGCTCCCAGGTGGCTTCTCAGTCGGAATGGTGTGACCACTTCACTTTCAGGAATTTGATTGACTTGTTGCGAGTCTTGCGCTCGGTTTCTTCAAGAATAGCAACTGGGTGCTCATGATAAGAGAGATCTTTTTGGAGGTCAATTTCTTCAAAGTTGATAGTGCGCTCAGGAATCTTGAAGCACTTGCGGAGCTGTGACACGTGAAACACATCGTGCACGTTTGCAAAGTTGGATGGAAGCTCAAGTTGATAGGCGAGATCGCCTCTTTTCCAATGATCTTGAAAGGACCCACGTATCTAGGGGCAAGCTTCCCTTTGATACTGAAGCGACGAGTGCCTTTCATTGGAGAGACGCGGAGATAGACATGGTCTCCGATTTCAAAAGCCACATCACGGTGCTTGTCATCATAATAGCCCTTCTGGCGCGATTGCGCGGCTTTGAGATTCTCACGAATGACTTTGCACATTTCTTCGGCTTCTGTGATCAAGTCGTTGCCAAGAAGTTGGCGTTCACCTGTCTCGGACCAATTGAGAGGAGTACGGCACTTCCTGCCATAGAGAATTTCGAATGGGGCCTTGCCCGAACTCGCTTCGAAGCTGTTGTTGTAGGAGAACTCGGCATATGGAAGACAATCTTCCCACTTCATGCCAAAGGAAATGACACAAGCCCTGAGCATGTCTTCAAGGATTTGATTGACTCGCTCGACTTGTCCATTGGTTTGAGGATGGAAAGTTGTGCTGAAACGAATGTTGGTGCCCATGGCCTTCTGAAAGGAGTCCCAGAACTTAGAAGTGAAGATGCTTCCACGATCTGAAGAGATCAATTGTGGAATACCATGCAAGGAGACAATTCTGGAGGTGTATAGCTCTGCCAGCTGAGCTGCTGTGATAGATTCTTTGATAGGAAGGAAATGAGCCACTTTAGCAAGCTTGTTAATGACAACGAAGATAGCATCATTTCCACGCTTGGACTTAGGAAATCCAGTCACGAAGTCCATCTCGATATGATCAAACTTCCATTCCGGAATAGCAAGAGGTTGAAGGAGACCAGATGGTCTTTGGTGTTCTGCTTTCACCCTTCTACAGACATCACATTCATTCACGAATTGAGCAATTTCTCGCTTCGTTCGAGTCCACCAATATGACTGCTTGAGGTCATGGTACATCTTCGTACTTCCAGGATGAATGGATAGGAGGGAATTGTGTGCCTCATTCATAATGACTTTTCTCAAATCGCCTTTAGGAACCACAATACGATCCTTGAAGAAAAGAGTATCTTTGTCATCCAAGCGATAGCACCTGTATTTGGAAATGCCCTTGTCAATACCACGTTTCACCTTCTTCACCATGGTATCCAGGAGTTGTGCCTCACAAATTTGATCTTCCAAAGTAGGAGAGACTATGAGGTTGGCAAGAAAGCCTTGAGGAACAACTTGAAGATTCAGCTTGCGGAAAGCTTCACAAAGATCCGGTTGGAAAGGCTTGAGAATTAAGCTATTGCAATAAGCGTTTCTGCTCAGAGCATCTGCAATCACATTCGCCTTGCCAGGAGTATATTCAATACTTGGATTGTACTCTTGAATCATTTCGACCCATCGAGTTTGTCTGAGGTTGAGGTTGGGTTGAGTGAAGATATACTTGAGACTCTTGTGATCGGTGAAAATGTCCACTTTCCTTCCCAACAAGAGATGTCTCCATGTAATCAATGCATGGACAACTGCCGCCAACTCAAGATCGTGAGTGGGGTAGTTCTTTTCGTTGGGCTTCAACTGACGAGAGGTATAGGCCACAACTTTCTTCTCTTGCATTAAGACAGCACCGAGACCTTGAAGAGAAGCATCACAGAATACTTCGAATGGCTTGGATTCATCAGGAGGAGTCAAGACAGGAGCTATGACTAGCTTCTCTTTGAGGGTGTTGAAAGCGACGTCACACTCAGGCGTCCAGACATACTTGACATGCTTCTGGAGGAGGTTGGAAAGAGGCTTTGCAATCTTAGAGAAATTCTCAACGAATCTTCGGCAATAGCTTACAAGACCGAGAAAACTGCGGAGCTGCTTGACATTCTGAGGAGGCTCCCAATTCACAATTGAAGACACCTTCTCGGGATTAAAAGCGATGCCCTTGGGGGAGATGATGTGACCAAGATAAAGAACTTCATCAAGCCAGAACTCACATTTGGAAAAACTTCGCATAGAATTGATGCTCTATGAGGTTGTCGAGCACCAATCGCAAATGTTTGGCATGATCCTGCTTGTTCTTGGAGAAGACCAAAATATCATCGAGATACACCAAGACGAAATCATTGGTGTAGGGGTTGAAGATAAAGTTTATCATGCGAGAGAAAGTTGGAGGAACATTGACAAGGCTGAAAGACATGACAGTATATTCATAAGAACCATAGCTTGTTCTCAATGTTGTCTTGGGGATATCTTGCTCACGAATGCGAATATGATGATAACCCATACGAAGGTCAAGCTTTGGGAATACTTTAGCACCTTTGAGTTGCTCGAATAGCTCATTGATGTTGGGAAGTGGATACTTGTTCTTGATTGTCTTCTTGTTCAATGGACGGTAATCGACGCACAGTCGGTCCGTGCCATCCTTCTTCTGGACAAAAAGAACTCCACAACCCCATGGGGATGAACTCGGTCTGATCAAACCCAGACGCTCTTGTTCATCGAGCTGTTTCTTCAATTCCTTCAGTTCTTCAGGTCCAAGCTTGTAAGGACGCTTGCAAACGGGTTCAGTGCCAGGCTCAAGATCGATAACGAATTCGACTGGCCGATGCGGAGGCATACCCGGAAGCTCTTCTGGAAAGACATCTTGGTACTCACAAACGACTGGAATCTGAGAGATTGCGTGTAGGTCACCCTTCTCATTGAGAGAAAATAACCGAATGGTTTCATCACGAGCGGCATAGATGATAACATCCTCAGAAGAGTGTGTCAATTGAATTTCCCTGGCAGCACAATCAAGCTGAGCTTTGTGCTGAGAAAGCCAGTCCATCCCGAGAATTAGATCGATATCAGGGTCACCAAGAACAATTGGTTTAGCCAGAAATCTATAGTCGCCCATCTTGATAGAAACATCCGGAACCATGTAGCTTGCGTTCATGCATTTACCCGGAGAGACAACTGCTAATGGTCTAGGCAAATCTTGGAAAGACAACTCATGCTTAGATGCAAATGGTTTCGAGATGAAACTAAGCGATGCACCAGTGTCAAAAAGAACTTTTGCAGGAATATCATTAACAAGAAGATTACCCATGATCACGTCTGAAGAATCCTCTGCCTGAGCTGCATTCATCATGTTGACCTTTGCAAACTTGGAATTATGCTTGACCAGTGCATTGCTTGAAGATCTCACAGGAGGAGGAGGAGGAAGGCGCCTTTGGTTGAAACATTTGTTCGCATAGTGACCCTTCTGCTGGCACTTGTTGCAGGTCACCTCTGAGAGCGGACGGTGATAAGGAGCATTTGACCTTGGAGCTTGAGGCTGAGACTTGTTCTGGTAGCTTGGGTTGGGTGGGTGGGAAGATCCACGACCACCTGAGTTCTTCTGTTGGTAAGGCTGACAAAACGGAGGAGGAGGAAGGTAGAACTTTTGCTACTTAGCTGCGCCTTGAGAGGAAGAAGAAGACTGAACTGCATCCCTGATTCTCTTCTTAGAAGCCTCACACTTGAGCTGAGCACCTTCTTGCTTGAGGGCCATATTGTAGAATTGATCAAACTGAGTAGGCTCAACAAGAACGAGAGCTAACTGCAGATCCTCTCTAAGGCCACCTCTGAATTGATAGATCATACTCTTTTCATCAGGAACGTCTTGTTTAGCAAAGCGAGCAAGTTTCTGAAACTGTTTGTTGTATTCGTACACTGACATGTTGCCTTGCTTGAGATTGCGGAACTCTCACGCTTGCTCTCAACAACACTGGTAGGAATGTGGTGAGCTTTAAAGTCCCGACAAAAATCAGTCCAAGTAATCACTCGACCTCCTCTAGAATCCTTGTATTGCTGGAACCAATCAGCTGCTTGATCCTTGAGCTGAAAAGACGTGAACTTGACGTAGTCCTCAGGCCGGACATTGCTGCATTCGAAATGCTTGTTGATATCCACGAGCCAATCATCGGCGTCTGTGGCCTCGGCACAGTAGCTGAAAGACTTTGGCTGATTTGCAAGGAACTGGTTGAGGGTAGGAAACTGAGGCTGATGGTAGAACTGCCCTTGACCTTGATTCCCTTGGTTGCCTTGGCCTTGGTTACGCTCTTGCATCAGCTGAATCAACAACTGAGCGTTGGCATTTGTGGTTGCCATCAAAGTTTGCCATGCCTCCGGAGGCGGAGGTGGAGGTGGAGGGTTCGCCTGACTCCCATCACTGCGTTCCGGATTCTGACGCATTGGCGGAGCCATCCTGAAGAGGGTGACATCCGTTAGCATCTTGATTGACAGATAGACAAGTTGAATCAACGGATAGAAATTGCAACATATAGTCTTCACAATAAACATTCGAACAGGGATGAACGAATGAATTCCAAAGTAAACATCACGTCCATTAAGGTGAGAAGCCACTTGATAAGAGATTGATGAATGAAAATAAAAACAAGGTATGAATGGAACAAATAAGTGGTAAGGATTACCCAATCACAAACCAAATATCTGCGGGAAGAAGTGCTAGAGCTACTTGAATCCCACCTATAAACTCCCAAAACTTTCTGGTTATGCAATCAGGTGTTGGGGATACAGGGGAAGCAATATATCTCACCCAAACTAACAATCCCTAAATCCAGCTGTATCCATCCGTCAACACATAACCAAGAAACCTTTGGAAATCGTGTACCTCAACCTTCGAAAAGCATCCGTTATACGAGTCATGGCAATACTCCCGTACTCACCTCAGTACTGGGTTATCGGGGTTATCTCACCAACAACTGCATAAAAGAGATTTTCGATGTCGGCGTACTAAACTCAGGTATTCCAGAACTGCAACGATAAAATTATGGCGACAACACCTCGGAGCTCAACACCCCGGGACACTTCCACTAAACCCCTGACATGAGGCACCAAGACAATGTTCTCATCATAAAACCATCGGAACGATTCCAAGATACCCGCGTGATCCTAAAAAAAATAGTGAAATTTGAGGAGAGGAAAGTCAAAACTTCTACGTCAGGAGACCTCACCAGAGCGACGAAGGGACTGAGGAGTAAAAAAAATTCCTAACTCTCCGATATATATAATCCTAAATGACTCAAAACATTTTTCTAGACACAACTCGGCCGCTAAAAACGATCAAGCAGTGGGGCTCCTAAGGTCGGGGATGGCTCTGATTACCAACTTGTAACGCCCTCGATGCGGCTATATCTCCCACGTGTCGAAGCACGACTTAGAGGCATAACCGCATTGAAAGCAATGTCGCAAGTGAGGTAATCTTCACACAACCCATGTAATACATAAGGGAAAGAGATACATAGTTGGCTTACAGTCGCCACTTCACACAATACATAAATAAACATCCATCATTCAGTTTACACTCAAGGTCCGACTACGGAACCAAAATAAAAGAAGACTACCCCAAATGCAACACAGATCCCCGATCGTCCCAACTGGGCTCCACTACTGATCGTCTGGAAATGAAACATAGTAACGACCAAGGGCCTCATCAAACTCCCACTTCAGCTCAGTTGCGCCATCTGCGCTGGTATCACCGGTACCTGCATCTGTTTTGGTAGAATCTGTGAGTCACGGGGACTCAGCAATCTCACACCCACGAGATCAAGACTATTTAAGCTTAAGGGAAGGTTGGTGTCATGAGGTGGAGCTGCAGCAAGCGACTAGCATATATGGTGGCTACGATCGCAAAAGAGAGCGAGAAGAGAAGCAAGGCACGGTCGTGAAGCTAGTAGCGATCAAGAAGTGATCCTGAAACTACTTACGTCAAACATAACTCCAACACCGTGTTCACTTCCCGCACTCCGCCGAGAAGAGACCATCACGGCTACACACACGGTTGATGTATTTTAATTAAGGTCAACTTCGGGTTTTCTACAACCGGACATTAACAAATTCCCATCTGCCTCATAACCGCGGGCACGGCTTTCGAAAGATAATACCCTGCAGGGCTGTCCCAACTTAGCCCATCATAAGCTCTCACGGTCAACGAAGGATAAACCTTCTCCCGGGAAGACCCGATCAGTCTCGGAATCCCGGTTCGCATGACATTTCGACAATGGTAAAATAAGACCAACAAAGCCTCCCGAATGTGCCGACAAATCCCGATAGGAGCTGCACATATCTCGTTCTTAGGGCACACCGGATTGTCCAAACTTCCGATAGGCCATGCCAGAGTTGCCCCTGGTGGCCACCGGCGGCTGACAGGTTGGACCAACACTCACGACGAGCATTGTCCCGGGGGGTAAATAAAGATGACCCTCGGGCTCGCGAAAACCCAAGGGAAAAAGGCTTAGGTGGCAAATGGTAAAACCAAGGTTGGGCCTTGCTGGAGGAGTTTTATTCAAAGCGAACTGTCACGGGGGTCCCATAAATCACCCAACCGCGTAAGGAACGCAAAATCAAGGAACATAACACCGGTATGACGGAAACTAGGGTGGCAAGAGTGGAACAAAACACCAGGCATAAGGCCGAGTCTTCCACCCTTTACCAAGTATATAGATGCATTAATTCAAACAATAGATATTGTGATGTCCCAAAATATCCATGTTCCAACAAGGAACAAACTTAATCTTCACCTACAACTAGCAACGCTATAAGAGGGGCTGAGCAAAAGCGGTGACATAGCCAAACAACGGTTTGCTAGGAAAGGATGGTTAGAGGTTTGACATGGCAAGATGGGTGGCATGATATAGCAAGTGGTAGGCAACATAGCATAGGCATAGCAAAAGAGCGAGCATCTAGCAAGCAAAGATAGAAGTGATATCGAGGGTATGGTCATCTTGCCTGCAAGGTTCTCAGAGTTGTCGAAGGCTTGATCCTCGTAGGCGTTCTCAACAGGTTCCTCGTTCACGTACTAGTCTCCCGGCTCTACCCAAAGCAAGAACACAAGCAATGGAACAACAATCAACCAAGGAGCAATGCCCAAGCAATATGATGCAATACATGACATGCTATGCGAGATGAGATATGCATTGCATATGTGTGCTCCGGAAGGAAAATGATGAACCGGGCATCAACTTGGCAAACCAAGTATGCCACTGGAAAGATGAGATGATTTCAGTTGAAATCGATATAAAGATCACCGGAATCGGATGCACGGTTTGCAAATGACAAGCAAAACAAGAATGACGCGAATCTGCGTTTAACAGCACGATGCTACTTAGCATGCAACAAGAAACTATACTACAGGACCCCAACATAAAAACAAATCATATGACAGTGATCTACAGGAGATGCTTAACAAAAAAAGGAACACTGAACTACGGCTAAATCACATCATATCAGGCTCAAACAAGCATGGTGAAAGTGCAAAAAATATCAGGTTCACACACTTAGTGAAAATACTAGTATGCCAGAAATTAACATCAGGAAGGCATGTTTATAGCAAGCAAACAACAAGCTACAGGAACTTATAATAGCAAAACAAGACATGGCAGGAATCTACTCAAAGCATAGATCAAAAGTCCCTTACTGATCATAAGCCAAAAAGGACCATAAGAAATGATGGCACCCATGTAAACATAGCAAGTTTCATTACAGATCTCAGACTTAGCAGAAAAACTGGGCATGGCAAAACAGATATCAAGTAGGCATGTTCGTGAGCTCGATGCACTCACTACAGAGCATCTCATGATAAACTAAGCATACACCCATCAATAAGACATGGCATAGAAGCTATACATGGCAAGAACAACATCATAGCATACACGGATCAACTACAACAACCTTGTGAAAATTGACTCTCTTGTTAACAATCTGCCAGGAAACATTTTGAAGCAAAAGTAGAGCACGAAAATGACATGCTAGACTACTCCATAAATGCGCAAAAAGGCATGTATGGATAGAGCACATCCATATGTTCAAAACACCCTTACTGATCATGCTCAAAATGGGCATATATCTCTTTGTAACAACATGAACACATGGCATAAAAATAACAGCAGGACATGACAGTGAAATTACTAAGTTCCTGAAATCAGCAACATTATCAGCCCTAGTTTGCATGCTTGTGCTAGTCACCACAGAGATCACAAAAATACATGGCATACACCCCTGGAAAGATAGCATGGCATAGATGAAAACATATGTAGGACTCAAGTTCATAAGGTGCACACATTAATCATGGCAAAAATGACAAAAGTGCATGTTATGTTAAGAAACAGAAACTAACATCACATAGCCCTCTTCCAACAGCATTTCGGGCATCAAGATGAGCTCAAATGTAAATGGTGCAATGAGATGAAATGATCTACTCTTCGAGATGAACAAATCGGTATGCTACACGCCCAAAACGGAGCCACGGGTGCAAAGATGTGATGCGATGAAGATGCAACAAAATATTTGCAGAACGAGAAAAATTACTTGGAGGAAAAACGGGTCAACCTAGGGTTCGTCGGCACGTGAACCGAGACGGCGGCGGATCTCGCCGGAGTTGCCCCGGAGCTCGCCGGAGAAGGCCGGGGTGGCCAGATCCGGCCATGGGAGAGGTCGGCGGCGTCGGCCTTGGGCGGAGAAGGCCGGGGCGCGGGCGGCGCGGCGAACTCCGGCCGGGGCGGCGGCCTGGGCGCGCGGTGGGGCGGCGCGACGGCGGAACGGTGGCGAGGCGGAGGCGGTCGGCGGCGGAGGCGGTCGGCGGCGGGGCGGCGCGGCGCCACGTGGCGCGGCCTGATTCGTCCGGCGGCGTGGGCGGACGTGTCCGGCCGTCCGGATTTCGTCCGGCGGCGCGAGGGGAGTGGGGAGACTAGGGTTTCGTCCGGATTTCGGGGAAGGGGTCTATATTTATAGGTACAGGGAGCTAGGAGTCTCCAAATGAGGTGTAGTTTTCGCCCATCCGATCGTGATCCGACGACGGAGAGCATAGAAGTGACTTAGATGGGTTATTGGGCTGTTTTGGAGGGGTGTTGGGCTGCAACTTAAAAGAGGCCTTTGCGGGAGTGCGGTTAACCGTTGGAGTATCAAACGAGCTCCAAATAATCCGAAACTTGACAGGTGGTCTACCGGTGCTATACCAGGGCCACTTGGCAAGGCTCGGTCCATTCCGAGAACGTTCAACACCCGCACACAGAAAAATGTGAAAGGGAGCGCCGGGGAACACAGGAGTGCCGGATTGCAAAACGGACAACGGGGAAAATGCTCGGATGCATGAGACGAACACGTATGCAAATGAGATGCACATGATGACATGATATGAGATGCATGACATGGACAAAATGCAAAACAAAAACAAAACCCAACCACGGAGGGAATATCATAGCACATAGCCGAAAATGGCAAGAGTTGGAGTTACAAATATGGAAAGTTACATCCGGGTTGTTACAATCCATATCTATAAACCAAAGATACAAAAATACCTTGCTGCAATTTATTTGTTACACGATCTATTTATCATATCTACCACTTTTTACCTCACGTTTTTGCCTATCTTGAGGCGCCATATCCGGAAGGGATTGACAACCCCTTTAACACGTGGGGTTGCGAGTATTTGTTATTTGTGTGTAGGTGTTGTTAATGTGGTGTGAGGAGGTTCTCCTACTGGTTCGATAACCATGCTCTCATCACTAAGGGAAATACATACCATCGCTATATTGCATCATCCCTTCCTCTTTGGGGAAATACCGACGTAGTTCTAGCAGACATCAATTTGGCACACAAATAATTCACCATTAACCCTTTTTGTAAAAAATGTAGAATCAATTTTGCCAATTTCAAAGCCTTTATCAATAAGGAACTTAGTCAAGCATTTATACCATGCTCTACGAGCTTGTTTAAGACCATAAAGAGCTTTGTGAAGTTTGTAAACATGGTCGGGTTTCTTAGGATTAACAAAGCGGGGAGGTTGTTTAACATAAACTTCCTCCTCAATTTCACCATTAAGAAAAGAACTTTTGATGTCCATTTGATGTAAGGTGATGTCATGATGATTGGCATAAGCAAGTAAGATGAAAATGGACTCGGGTCTAGCAACGGGGGCATATGTCTTACCATAGTCCATACCTTTGACTTGAGTGTAGCCTTGAGCAACGGGGCGAGCCTTGTTGCGTACAACTTGTCCATCTTCATGTTGCTTGTTCCGAAACACCCATTTGGTTCCAATGACATTGTGCTTCTCATCGCGATTTTGATCCAACGTCCACACTTGATTCCTCTCAAAGTTGTGTAGCTCTTCGTGCATGGCAATTATCCAATCCGGATCTTCCAATGCTTATTCAACCTTCATAGGTTCAATGCTAGAGATGAATGAATAATGTTCACAAAAATTAGCCTAACGAGTAATTCTCCAAGTTTGAATATCATCAAAGATTTGTTCGACAGGATGGTCTCTTGAGACTCTTGCTCGAACTCGTGAGGGCTTTTGTTTGGGTTGGGGTGGAACATCTTCTTCATCATCGTGTTCTTCCTCTTGGCCTTCTTTGTTGTTGGTGTTGTTGTTCTCTTGTGGAGGTGGATAAGGAGGTTGATGAGGTTCATCTTGGTGTACTTCCTCGTTTCCTTCATCTTGGTATGTCCCACTCGTGGATGCCTCCTAGTTGACTCGTGGTTCACCTTGTCGTGAGGTAGAAGCTTCCACTTGGACAGACGAGGTACTCTCCTTCACCTCCGTTGGACAGATCTTGCCAATAGACAAGTCTTGAATTGCTTCTGAAGGATCTTTGTCACCTACATCAATTGGTAATTGCTCTACTTGCGAGCCGTTAGATTTATCAAACTTCACATCTACTGTTTCTTCAACCTTTCGGGTGAAATTGTTGTAGACATGGTAAGTGTGAGAGTTTGAGCCATAACCGAGTAGGAAACCTTCATGAGATTTAGGAGAAAATTTTGAACGATGATGCTTATCAAGAATGTAGCACTTTGGGCTGAATACCAAAAAGTATCCAACTTGGGGTTTATTACCGGTGAGAAGCTCTTATGCCGTCTTGATGAGTAGCTTGTGAAGATATAGATGATTCGTTGCATGGCAAGCTGTCTCAACCACTTCCGCCCAAAAGTGTTTTGGCGTCTTGTACTCATCAAGCATCATTCTCACCATTTCAATGAGCGTTCGGTTCTTCCTCTCAACAAATCCATTTTGTTGAGGCATGTACGTAGCCGAGAACTCATGTGAAATCCCTTCTTCGTCAAGAAAGGTGTCCACATTCGCGTTCTTGAACTCCGTTCTGTTGTTGCTGCGAACCTTCTTGATCTTCACTTCAAAATGATTTTGGTCCTTCCTAGCAAAGTTCTTGAAGATATTTTGGACCTGTGACTTATCATCAAGAAAGAACACCCACGTAAATCTTGAAAAATCATCGACTATGACTAAACCAAATGAGTTTCAACCGAGACTTTTATATGTGTTTGGACCGAAAAGATCCATATGAAGTAGCTCAAGTGGTCTTCTCATACTCATGATGTTCTTCACGGGGTGGCTTCCTCCAACCCATTTTCCTGCTTGACAAGCACTGCACAATCTATCCTTGTGAAATATAACGTCTTCTACTCCGAGGATATGTTCATCTTTAATAAGCTTATCAAGGCTTTGCATGCCCACATGACCTAACCTTCTATGCCATAACCAACCTTTAGAAGATTTAGCAATTAACCAAGTTTTAGGTTGAGCCTTTTTAGTGAAATCAACAATGTATAGATCACCTCTACGTATACCAGTAAAGACCATTTTATGATTATCTCTTCGAAACACTTGGCAATCTACTTCAGTAAATAGGACGCTGAATCCAAAGTCAGCTAGTCTAGATACGGAAAGTAAATTATAGCCAAGAGATTCAAAGAGCATAACATTTTGTATGGAGCTATCATGTGAGATGGCCACCTTACCAAGGCCAACCACCTTACCCTTTGAGTTATCACCAAAAGTGACATACTTTCGAGGGGCGTTGTTTTCAGCAAGCTCACAAAATATCCTTGTCTCCGGTCATGTGATCGGTACATCCACTATCAAGAACCCATTCCTTTCCTCCAGCCATGTAGCCGCGAAGTTTAGCCATAAGACCAAAGTGCCTCATAGACTCATTGAGGTCATAGTCACTATCATCATCCTCATCATAGTATCCATGTTCAACATCATCTTGTGATCGATCATTTCCTAGAGAGAGTGATTCATTAGATATTTGATTTTGACAATGTTCATCTCTATGAATTCTAATGACTTCGGAAATGATATTGCTAATGATTCCAACAACTCCTTTGGCAGGCATAAGGTCACGAAGCTCAAATAAACAATCACCAAACTTAGGATCATTGGGATTCATCTTATTCAAAGCAATAGACATGTGAAGAATCTCCTCTAAGTTTTTCAAGGAATAGTCCGGAAATCGTTCCTCGAGAAATTTCCATATGGTGTAGGAACAATCAAGAGTAGCCAAGCAAACTATCAAATTTCTAGGCAAACCTCTAGTAATAAGATTGACGGTTCTAAGATTACGAATCATGTCAATAGACTCATCGGGGGTAGGATGCAAAGGATCAACAAGGGACAGGCAAGGGCTAGTAATGTACTTGTTCAAGTAATATTCATTGAAAATCTCAAGCATCTCATTTTTCCATTCATGAAAGAACTCTCCATCAAGTATAGGCAGTCTATATCTAAGACTCCCCAACTTAGACTCATCCATCTTCCTCCAATGGTGATTAAACCAAAGCAATGGAGACCAATGCTCTTGTCACAGCCCTAGCCTAGTCCTTGCCTGACTCTGCATAAGCATCCTTGCATCATGTTTAACTTTCCGAAACTTGAATTGAGGATTGTTGAAACCTCCGAAATCTAATTAAAAGAAGGGCAAGCACCCTTTAAAATGCATTCTGTGAATCCAAAATGCCCTAAAAATAGTTTTGTGAATTTTGGCAAGAGTTATATACCAAACCAAAATTCTGGAACATTTTTATGGAATTATTTGGTCTCTGAATTTAAATCAATAATCTATTTGAATTTGGGGTTATATTCATAATATATAATGAATATATTTCAAATGCTTTGAAATATTTTATGTACTTTTGGAACAGTCCAGAGAGGGATAAAATATTTCAGAATGTTTTGGCACTGTTTGAAATTCTTTTGAATTTGAAAATAGTGGCAAAATAAAATGAAAAAGAAAACAGAACAGAAAACCTAAAAAAGAGCAGAGACTCACCTGGACTTCCAGAGCCAGCCCACCAGCAGCCCAACCCACCAAGCCACCCCCTCCCTGTCGTCTTCCTCCCTGCCAGGAGGACGGGCGCGTGCCCGACGCGCGCGCACCACCGTGCGGCCACCTCCACCCTGCTTGCCTGCGTCCTCGACGCTCTGGACGTCTCCAACGACGCCACGCACCCCTGGAGCCCCCTCGCTCACTCTCTCGTCCTCATCCCCTCCTCTGGCTCCCTCTCTCTCCCACTGAGCGGAGCTCGCCGTTGCTACTCGTCACCACCGCGGCCACCGAGCCCCCCTTGCCTATCCAGCTTGTCGCCGAGGTCCGCCATGCCCCAAAGCCCCTCTACGACGAAGATGAAGACCCGGGAGCCCCACAGCATCGCCACCACCACCATCTCTGTCCTCTGCCTTGGCGGCCGCCGTCGCACGATTTGCCGCTTGCCGGTCGTCCCCGAGCCCGCTGAAACCACAGCTGGCCCCGCTGTGAGCTCGTCTGCCTCTTCCCCTCGCTCCTATGCTCAGCTTCTCTCCGTAGCCGCCATTTCGCTGACGACCGAACTCCGGCCGCCGCTAGCCTTGCCGCCATCGTCGCAACAGGCCATCCCCGACGGCCCAGCGGCCTCCCCTAGACGCGCACGGGCCTGGGCTTCCTCCTGGTGCCCTCACTTGCCATCCCCGTGGCCTGCCGTGTGGGCTCCGCCGCGACTTGAGGTCGCCGGCGACTAATCGCCGGCAGTGCTGACATGGCAAGTCATTAGCCTCTAATGACGCCCTAACTAACCCCCTAGAGCCACTGCCATGTGGGCCCCTGTACCTGTTTAGGTTAGTTTTATTTTCTGTTTAGATTAATTCATAAATAGTGGGACCCACCCGTCAGCATTAACTCTGCTGACGTGGCTGTTGACCTGACCCCACTTGTCGGTGACCTAGACAGCACTGCGTCACTGACCAGTGGACCCCACTAGTCAGGTTTGACCTGGTCAGTCGCAGTTGACCTGCTGACGTCACAGTGACGCGAAGCTGACGTAGTTAATAATTTTCTGGATTTTAAATAATTCAGGAAATTCCAAAAAATGCCCAAAACTTCTAAAAATCATATAAATTCAACCGTAACTCCAATTGAAACAAATTATATATGAAATATTATCAGAAAAATCCAAAGAATTTGTTTATGGCATTTTCATGCATGTTTGAGCAAGTTAACCTCACTGAATAGGACAATTCATGATTATGGAATAAATGGTAATTAGTTTTGGAGTTGGAATTTGATATAGGTTTGAATTCCACTTCAATGAATACGACTAACTATTGCACTAGGTCAATTCAGTACTTTAATATGACATATCATTCATATGAATGTGCATTGCATTGATTGTGGTTCCTTTTGTGTTTGTCGGTGGTTGTTCCCTCTTAGTAGACGATGTTTCCAACGACGTGTTCGATGACACCGATGAAGAAATATACTATCTTCAGAAGTGCCAGGCAACCAAAAACCCCTTGTTCATTTCGATACAATCCCACTCTCTCTCTCTGCTCTCTTTTACTGCATTAGGACAACAATGATTCAACTATTACATGTTGCGGTAGTTGAACCCCATATCCTCTGCATGACCTGTCATTGCCACAGTAAATAGATGAAACCCACTAGCATGAGTAGGAGTTGTTTGAGCCCTGATGTGCCTACTCATTCATGCTTGTTTGTCATGCCTGCTATTGCTTAGAGTTGAGTCAGGTCTGATTCATCTGGGATGAATTGGAATGTTGTGAACATGTCCTACTGTGTGTGAGCTAAGTGTGTGAACACGATTTGGTAAAGGTAGCGGTGAGAGGCCATGTAGGAGTACATGGTGGGTTGTCTCATTGAAACTGTCCTCAGGAACTGAGTTATGTGTTTGTGATCCATGAACAGTTACTACCACACATTGGGCTCCGGGCACTCCAAGCTCTCTCGGCTTATTAATCAACCTGATCTCTGTCCAGGAGTTGCAACTAGTTTCATGTGTTTGTAGGTAGTGTTAGTCTACCAAGTGGCACCCGGTAAAGATGGGCTTGGGACAGACTAGGCACAGTGGCACGGTGTACCTAGTGGCACCCGGATGGTGGGCTTGGGAACCCTGCTCACATCGTTTGGGGCCGTGAGCGACACCCCGACCGGATCTCCTTGCGGATGGAACCCGAATAGGTGATAAACCTGGACGAGAGACTTTTGTGGTTAGTCGGGTCGTGGCCGACTCCCTCGCCAGGCTTCCGCTTGAAGGTTGCCGAGATACACGACCTGTACATGGCGGTAAGTGGCGAGAGCGTGTGTGAAGAAGTACACCCCTGTAGGGTTAACATTACCTATTCGAATAGCCGTGTCCGCGGAAAAGGACTTCTGGGTTGCCTGTACAGTTCATAGATAATTTGAAGTGGGTATTCTAAAATGCGCAAGATAAGCGTGAGTGTTATGGATGGCGCTCTCGTAGAGAGACGGGAGCGGATCCATAGTGTTGTATTGATATGGTGAACATGTGGACTCGTGTGCGCCACCTCAAAGAGTTACTTGCAGTCGTAGTTCAGGATAGCCACCGAGTCAAAGCTGGCTTGCTGCAGTTAAACCCCACCATCCCTTTGTTGATCATGATGCATATGTAGTTAGTTCTGATGTAAGTCTTGCTGGGTACATTTGTACTCACGTTTGCCTATTTTACGTTTTTGCAGAGACTTCCGTCTCACTAGTAGTTTCACGTGGACTTTGACGTTTAGCTTGTTACCTCAGCTACGATCTTGTGCCCTCAGCAGGAGCTAGTAGATAGTCAAGCTTCTCAGCCTTTTTCATTATAGTTGTCTGTACTCAGACATGTTAAGCTTCCGCGTGTGCTTTGACTTGTATGCTCTGAATGTTGGGTCATGAGACCCATGTTTGTAATATCTCGCTCCCCGGAGCCTATTGAATAAAATACTTGAGTCGTAGAGTCATGTTGTGATGCCATGTTGTATTTGCACATATCGAGCATATTGTGTGTATGTTATTGAAATGCTTTTTATGTGTGGGATCTGACAACCTAGTTGTTTATCCTTGGTAGCCTCTCTTACCGGGAAATGTGTCCTAGTGCTTCCACTGAGCCATGGTAGGTTGCTACTGCTCCGGAACACTTAGGCTGACCGGCATGTGTCCTTCTTCGTTCATGTGTCTGTCCCTTCGGGGAAATGTCACGCGGTGTCTACCGGAGTCCTGTTAGCCTACTACAGCCCGGTTTACCGGAGTGCTGGTAGCCTATTTGCTACAGCCCAGATTCACTCGCTGATGACCGACACGTTATTTGCTGGGTCATGTATGCCTGTCCCTGTAAGTTAGTGCCACTTTGGGTTCACGACTAGCCATGTCAGCCCGGGCTCCTTGTCGTATGGATGCTAGCGACACTATCATATACGTGTGCCAACAGGCGCAAACGGTCCCGGGCCTGGTAAGGCGACACCCGTGGGAATACCGTTCGTGAGTCCGCAAAGTGATATGAGGTGTTACATGCTAGATCGGTGTGCCATTGAGTCGTGGTCCTGATAGCTTTGGTATCAGAGCTTGACTGACTGTAGGATTACTAAGCCAAACTGGTCGAAGTTGAGTCTAGAAATTCTTTAGTTATATAAGGGAATTGATTGTGGGATGGAACGTAAGGCTCTTTTTACTCCTTATACCTTATGGCCTTCTGATCTGAGTCATCCTACCTTTCCTGCGGGGTTAAGGAACTAGGCTCTCTCCTTTTGCTATCAGGATCACGTGTTACTAATCTATAGACTTCTATGATTGTTGGATCCAAGCCTCAGTTCAGTTTCTACTATCTCCGTGTATTCATAGTTGATCTCAGAACCTTGATATTATGATGCTCGAGTGGTTATGCCACCATTTGCAGGATGTCTTAAATCTTTTTCGAGCATTTACAGCCGTTATGCTGTCCGAGTCATCCCAGGTTTCTAAACAGTCTGATGCATTTGCAAATCCCTTCTTCCCGTTCTCGTTGTCCCTTTAGGCCAATTTAACCACACTAATCGGTGGGTTGAGGTACTCTATTGCCTCGACATAATTGTTGGAATCATTAATATGACCCTAGGTGTCTTAGAGTATCACCTAGTAATCTAGACATTTTTTGTGGTCCCAGTGTGATAATTCTGGCCATCATTCTCGAAAGCATCCCGTGATGCAATTTAGCTAGTAGGTATTCTAGTCCTGGGTTTTGAACCCGAGATTCACTCCACCTACTCCATGTTGATAGTGTTTGCTAGTCCCTTCAGGATATTAGTAACCTTGTGATAGCCTCGAGGTTCATGGTATATCGTTCTTCCAAATACCATGAACTACTTATGGCAGCAGTTCCTCGTTGAACCAAAAGATCACAACCAGAGTGCTCTTGATGAGTTTTTCTCTCTATATCGTGACTCTGGTAGTTCAACCTTTCTGCATGGGTTATCCAGAAGAAATATGTTCAACTCGTTCGACATGCTAGTCCATGCATCCACAACTCAGAAAATCATATGTTCTCTTGGGTTGTCCCTCTTTAATTGTATTCCGACCCTCGTCTATCAATTGATAGTCAAGAGTATGCGTGCATTTGTTCATCGGTGCCTATTACCCTTGTGGTCCGTCAAGCCATTCTATTTTGGAATGACTAGGAGAAACAAACTCCAGTACCTTATCCATATCCAGGATCGGGTCAAAGCAGTTGTAATCCGTAAATCAAAATGCCAATCCAGCTTTTGATTATGTTCTACCCTGGGGTATTACCATCTTTATATCAAGAATATCATGGGAATTGCACACCATCCTATGAACTCTTGATACAGTGATATTTCTCACCCTCATTATTCATTTCTCGGCTCCCGTGTTGTTGCAATCGGAATGCCGACAGGTGAACTATGATGTGTGAAATCAATACTCCTAGCAACCTTGTTGCCTAGTAGTTAAAGGACAATGATTTCGTTCTTAGTGTGTTTGTTATTGAATCCTCATTCTAAGACCGATTGTGCTACCTAGTCCATTTTCCTGGTGCACTCTTCGACCAACGAGTTAGGATTGTGTTAAACCCTTGCTCAGTTGATCACATCGTCTTGCCTCAAAAGCAAGATTTTTCTCGAGCTTAGAGACATATCGGTGGTTCGTGATTTTCTGGATATCTTCTCGGAAGTATTACCAGGTTTCCACCTGACTGTTATGTTGAGTTCGTGATCAAGTTGGTTTCTTGTAAACCACCCCTTCTCCAAGAATCTGTGTTGGATACCCCTATGCTAGTTTGTTAAGCTAAACAACAACTTGGAGAGTTGGAAGATAAAAGCTTGCCCGACTTCTTTCATCTCTAAGGGATATCTTGTGTGTGTGTTGAAGAAAGATGATATTCTCATAGATTGGTCCTCGTGATCAGTTGTTGGATCTGTTGTCTTGTCAAAACTTTGATTTGAGTGTGGGCTATCCTCAAATCAAATCACAACCAACGATGTTCGTAATGTTGTCTTACTCGTGGTTGATCCCTCAAGCATACACCATTATGTCTTTGGGCCTGACCAGTGCTATCACTTGTTCACATAATTATGGAATTCCATTTATATGGAAACCCGGATGAATTGTTGTTGAGCCCATCTGCAACATTTTTACCTTTCCCATGACTCGTGTTGAACATCTAAGCTAGCATTGGAAACTTGTGTAAGCATTTTCTCCATGACCCGTTCGTGAAGCATATGTTTAGATGAAAGAAGTGACTTCCTCTAATTCATGTGCAGTTGATGTAAGTTGTCGCCGTGGATTCGAGGAAGACTGTTTGCTTCCTCTAGAATCATACCAAGTTAGTCATGCATATGTGCAAAGTATTCTGTGGTTTGGAGACTTGCAACCTTCATTCCATATGTATTCCGAGCACACCAAGCCACTGACTGATTTGTTCTAGGAGAAGAAGCTCCTTCTTAAGACCCGGGGCTTATACAAGGACTTCGATATCCTCGATGATGGTTCCCCACCTGAACTCGGTAGTGTTTTATTATAAGACTACTACGTGGTCATGCTTGTCTTGGACAACGTGTTCACATATTCGTAGCAGAACCAGCTCATGTTTTGGAGCTTACTACCGTAGTCCATTTCCCGAGAATCTCGCAACGTCGTCTCGTCGAATTGTGTTGCAAACTTTCATTTTTCTTTCTAGACTCGATGAGCCTGGAATATCCTGACACCAACTAGATCTGAATCTCAGGCAGATATGATGGTTGGAACGTTTTCCAAGAACTATAATATTGGTCTCTCGATAACCGGTAAAGTGGATGTCGTGGCCAACACACCCAGCCGGAAGACCTATTATTGTAGTATCTTGATTGAGGAAGTTGGCCACATCCCATAAAGATTTCGTAGGATTTATTTCCTAGTTGTCTCCTATGGATTTTTGTGTTCTTGAAGTCCGGCCTTTTACTTGATGTTCTAGATACCAAACCATGTAAATGTGTTACGCTAGCACATCGAGGAGAACATTAGAAGCAGAGTGCTAAATGTCTCTCGGTCGATCATCCAGATTTTGTTTCCTTGGCCTCGCTAAGGTGAAATCTGAGAAAGTATTATCTTCCTTTGCATCTGCATCTTCCATTACTACTCATCATGGTAGTATCTTGTGTTGCCAGGATCCTTGACACGGATATTGGTAAAACCTTGATGAATATGGAAATGCTCAAGTTCTTGAGAGCATGCACAAGTGTTAGGCTTTATCATTGGCATTAATTGCATATTGCTCTCAATTTCCTCGGTTATGCTATAACCTTTTCAAACAGTGGACTCACTCTCTATTGATGAGCTTCTCCCCAGTTACTAAAACCATCCCTTGTCTTGTTTTCAACAAGGTAATCCACATCATCCATTCTAATCCGGGTATGCCATTCTACCCAACCCCTCCAAATGGCCGCTCGAGAATTGCCTTAGGCTGGTGTAAAGAGTTTCAATGATATATGGATCAAAGGTAATTATTTTGCCACTTAAAGGGATATTTCTACGAATCACCTTCCCTAAGGTGCCTCGTTATGGTATCATGGCAACTCAACTCCTCGCTACGTTGACAACCATTCACCACCTTCTTAAGTGTGGAATTGTTGCCTAACAAATTGAACCCCCACGTCATCTGTTTTCCATCCCTCCCGAAGTGTGTTTGAACATCTCAGCTCAAGAGGTCTTCTATGACTCATTCCATGAGTTGATCGTCAGTTGCTCGATCCTCGAGAAGATCGATTCTTCTAGAGTTTTCATTTCTTCTCGTGGTCATGTTGAATGGAGTTCTCAAAGCAAGATGTCAAGATCAATATGAAGCAATGAATCAACATTATTGAGAAGGACAGTTGGATCGTGAAGATCGTGTTAGCTTTGTGTCCCCTCTGTCTTCTTACCTCATGTCTTGAATCTTGGGACGAGATTTTTGTTTAGTGAGGGTGAGTTGTCACAGCCCTAGCCTAGTCCTTGCCTGACTCTGCATAAGCATCCTTGCATCATGTTTAACTTTCCGAAACATGAATTGAGGATTGTTGAAACCTCCGAAATCTAATTAAAAGAAGGGCAAGCACCCTTTAAATTGCATTCTATGAATCCAAAATGCCCTAAAAATAGTTTGTGAATTTTGGCAAGAGTTATATACCAAACCAAAATTCTGGAACATTTTTAAGGAATTATTTGGTCTCTGAATTTAAATCAATAATCTATTTGAATTTGGGGTTATATTCATAATATATAATGAATATATTTCAAATGCTTTGAAATATTTTATGTACTTTTGGAACAGTCCAGAGAGGTAACATAAAATATTTCAGAATGTTTTGGCACTGTTTGAAATTCTTTTGAATTTGAAAATAGTGGCAAAATAAATTGAAAATGAAAACAGAACAGAAAAACTAAAAAAGAGCAGAGACTCACCTGGACTTCCAGAGCCAGCCCACCAGAGCCAGCCCACCGGCAGCCCAGCCCACCAAGCCACCCCCTTCCTGTCGTCTTCCTCCCTGCCAGGAGGACGGGCGCGTGCCCGACGCGCGCGCACCACCGTGCGGCCACCTCCACCCTGCTTGCCTGCGTCCTCGACGCTCTGGACGTCTCCAACGACGCCACGCACCCCCTGGAACCCGCTCGCTCACTCTCTTGTCCCCATCCCCTCCTCTGGCTCCCTCTCTCTCCCACTGAGCGGAGCTCGCCGTCGCTGCTCATCACCACCGCGGCCACCGAGCCGCCCCTTGCCTATCCAGCTTGTCGCCGAGGTCCGCCATGCCCCGAAGCCCCTCTACGACGAAGATGAAGACCCGGGAGCCCCGCAGCGTCGCCACCACCACCATCTCCATCCTCTGCCTTGGCGGCCGCCGTCGCACGATTAGCCGCTTGCCGGTCGTCCCCGAGCCCGCTGAAACCACCGCCGGCTCCGCTGTGAGCTCGTCTGCCTCTGCCCCTCGCTCCTGTGCTCAGCTTCTCTCTGTAGCCTCCATTTCATCGACGACCGAACTTCGGCCGCCACTAACCTCGCCGCCACTGTCGCAACAGGCCATCCCCGATGGCCCAGCGGCCTCCCCTAGACGCGCACGGGCTTGGGCTTCCTCCTGGTGCCCTCGCCTGCCATCCCCGTGGCCTGCCGTGCGGGCTTCGCCGCGACTTGAGGTCGCCGGCGACTAATCGCCGGCGACTAATCGCCGGCAGTGCTGACATGGCAAGACATTAGCCACTAATGACGCCCTAACTAACCCCCTAGAGCCATTGCCATGTGGGCCCCTGTACCTGTTTAGGTTAGTTTTATTTTCTGTTTAGATTAATTCATAAACAGTGGGACCCACCCGTCAGCATTGACTCTGCTAACATGGCTGTTGACCTGACCCCACTTGTCGGTGACCCAGACAGCACTATGTCACTGACCAGTGGATCCCACTGGTCAGGTTTGACCTGGTCAGCCGCAGTTGACCTACCGACGTCACAGTGACGCGATGCTAACGCAGTTAATAATTTTCTGGATTTAAAATAATTCAGGAAATTCCAGAAAATGCCCAAAACTTCTAAAAATCATATAAATTCAACCGTAACTCCAATTGAAACAAATTATATATGAAAAATTATCAGAAAAATCCAAAGAATCTGTTTATGGCATTTTCATGCATATTTGAGCAAGTTAACCTCACTTAATAGAACAATTCATGATTATGGAATAAATGGTAATTAGTTTTAGAGTTGGAATTTGCTATAGGTTTGAATTCCACTTCAATGAATATGACTAACTGTTGCACTAGGTCAATTCAGTACTTTAATATGACGTATCATTCATATGAATGTGCATTGCATTGATTGTGGTTCCTTTTGTGTTTGTCGGTGGTTGTTCCCTCTTAGTAGACGATGTTTCCAATGACGTGTTCGATGACACCGATGAAGAAATATACTATCTTCAGAAGTGCCAGGCAAGCAAAAATCCCTTGTTCATTCCGATACAATCCCACTCTCTCGCTCTGCTCTCTTTTACTGCATTAGGACAGCAATGATTCAACTATTACATGCTGCGGTAGTTGAACCCCTTGTCCTCTGCATGACCTGTCATTGCCACAGTAAATAGATGAAACCCACTAGCATGAGTTGGAGTTGTTTGAGCCCTGATGTGCCTACTCATTCATGCATGTTTGTCATGCCTGCTATTGCTTAGAGTTGAGTCAGGTATGATTCATCTGGGATGAATTGGAATGTTGTGAACATGTCCTACTGTGTGTGAGCTAAGTGTGTGAACACGATTGGTAAAGGTAGTGGTGAGAGGCCATGTAGGAGTACATGGTGGGTTGTCTCATTGAAACTGTCCTCAGGAACTGAGTTCTGTGTTTGTGATCCATGAACAGTTACTACCACACATTGGGCTCCGGGCACTCCAAGCTCTCTCGGCTTATTAATCAACCTGATCTCTGTCCAGGAGTTGCAACTAGTTTTTGGTATTGGTAGGTAGTGTTAGTAGTCTACCAAGTGGCACCCGGTACGGGTGGGCTTGGGACAGACTAGGCACAGTGGCATGGTGTACCAAGTGGCACCCGGATGGTGGGCTTGGGAACCCTGCTCACATCGTTTGGGGCCGTGAGCGACACCCCGGCCGGATCTCCTTGCGGATGGAACCCGAATAGGCGATAAACCTGGACGAGAGACTTGTGTAGTTAGTCAGGTCGTGGCCGACTCCCTCGCCAGGCTTCCGCTTAAAGGTTGCCAAGATACACGAGGTGTACATGGCGGTAAGTGGCGAGAGCGTGTGTGAAGAAGTACACCCCTGCAGGGTTAACATTACCTATTCGAATAGCCGTGTCCGCCAAAAAGGACTTCTGGGTTGCCTGTACAGTTCATAGATAATTTGAAGTGGATATTCTAAAATGCGCAAGATAAGCGTGAGTGCTATGGATGGCGCTCTCGTAGGGAGACGGGAGCGGATCCATAGTGGTGTATTGATATGGTGAGCATGTGGACTCGTGTGCGCCACCTCAAAGAGTTACTTGTAGTCGTAGTTCAGGATAGCCACCGAGTCAAAGCTGGCTTGCTGCAGTTAAACCCCACCATCCCTTTGTTGATAATGATGCATATGTAGTTAGTTCTAATGTATGTCTTGCTGGGTACATTTGTACTTACGTTTGCCAATTTTACGTTTTTGCAGAGACTTCCGTCTCACTAGTAGTTTCACGTGGACTTCGATGTTTAGCTTATTACCTCAGCTACGATCTTGTGCCCTCAGCAGGAGCTGGTAGATAGTCAGGCTTCTCAGCCTTTTTCATTTATAGTTGTCTGTGCTCAGAGATGTTAAGCTTTCGCGTGTGTCTGTCCCTTTGGGGAAATGTCACGCGGTGTCTACTGGAGTCCTGTTAGCCTGCTACAGCCCGGTTTACCGGAGTCCTGGTAGCCCAGTTGCTACAGCCCGGATTCACTCGCTGATGACCGACACGTTCGTTGCTGGGTCATGTATGTTTGTCCCTGTAAGTTAGTGCCACTTTGGTTTCATGACTAGCCATGTCAGCCCGGGCTCCTTGTCATATGGATGCTAGCGACACTATCATATACGTGTGCCAAAAGGTGCAAACGGTCCCGGGCCTGGTAAGGCGACACCCGTGGGAATACCGTGCGTGAGGCCGCAAAGTGATATGAGGTGTTACATGCTAGATCGGTGTGCCATTGAGTCGGGGTCCTGACAGCTCTGATACCAATTGAAAGGATCGAGAAGGTGTCTAGAGGGGGGTTAGACCCTCAACAAGTAAAGGTAGCCGTTTTTAAGTTTTTCAAGTTGAGGTTGGAAATTAGCACAATTTCAAACATTCACAATACAATTCAAGCAAGCATGGCAAGAGTATATGAGCAGCGGAAAGTAAAGCATGCAACTTGCAAGAAAGTAAAGGGATGGGATTGGAGTGTGCAAACGCAATTGGAGACACGGAGACTTTTAGCGTGGTTCCGATAGGTGGTGCTATCGTACATCCACGTTGGTGGAGACTTCAACCCACAAAGGGTAACAGTTGCGCGAGTCCACGGAGGGCTCCACCCACGAAGGGTCCACGAAGAAGCAACCTTGTATACCCCACCATGGCCATCGCCCACGAAGGACTTGTCTCACATGGGTAGATCTTCATGAAGTAGGCGATCTCCTTGCCCTTACAAACTCCTTGGTTCAACTCCACAATCTTGACGGAGGCTCCCAAGTGACACCTAACCAATCTAGGAGACACCACTCTCCAAAAGGTAATAGATGGTGTGTTGATGATGAACTCCTTGCTCTTGTGCTTCAAATGATAGTCTCCCCAACACTCAACTCTCTCTCACAGATTTGGCTATGGTGGAAAGATGATTTGAGTGGAAAGCAACTTGGGGAAGGCTAGAGATCAAGATTCTTATGGTTGGATTGGAATGTCTTGGTCTCAACACATGAGTAGGTGGTTCTCTCTCAGAAAATGAGTAGTGGAAGTGTAGTCACGTTCTGATGGCTCTCTAACAAATGGAGAACGGGTGGAGGGGTATATATAGCCTCCACAAAAAATCTACCGTTACACACAATTCACCAAACTCGATGGGACCGAATAGTGAAACTCGGTCAGACCGATTCAGTTCAAAATGTGAACGTTAGAGTTTTCAGTGGGACTGACAAGGTCAACTCGGTGAGACCGATGTGCTAGGGTTAGGGTAAAACCTCAACTCGGTTTGACCGATTACACAAACTCGGTGAGATCAATTTTGGTAATAAGAAAACAGAGAGTTGGTCCAGCAAACTCAGTGGGAAATATTGCAAATCTTGGAGGGTCCAAAATTATTGCAACAGGCAACAGAGAGTTTGCAAGCCCATCTCGATGAGACCGAGATCCCATTGGTGAAACCAAACTGATTAGGGTTTCTGGGAGTGGCTATGTCAAATGAACTCAGTGGCGCCGGATAGATCAGATCGACAGGTCCGAGTTTGACTTTCGGTTTAGGACATATGTGGAAATGAGAAAGTGGTTGAGGGCTTTGGAGCATATGATTAAGCACTTTGAGGAAGCAAGCCATTAAGTAACACCTCATCCCCTTTTAATAGTATTAGCTTTTCCTATGGACTCAATGTGATCTTGGATCACTAAAATGAAAATGTAGAGTCTTGAGCTTTTGCCAATGTTTCTCCTTAGCATCTAGAAGGGGTTCCACATGCTCTTGTCCATGCCACTCCAATGTTGAACTTATCTGAAATGTACTAGATGAAAATATTAGTCCAAAAAGAGATATGTTGACATTGATTACCAAAATCACCCATGGAGCGCTTGTGCTTTCACCGGGGTAGGCACGGTGGGTACCTTGCTGTTCTTCCAGATTTCTTTGAGGAGTTCATCCGCCAACATTGTCAACTCTTTGGCAAGTGCTTATTTCTTGGAGTTATTCATATCCATGGGTTGGCCCGCCAACATGGCCAACTCGTTGGTCGGTGCTCACTTCTTGGAGATCTCTGTCTCGAGTGGGTTGTCCGCCGGCAAATCTTTGCCTAGTGCTCCAGATCCATCAATAAACTGACAAACAAAAAAGCAATCGAAAGGAAACCACAACCGCAATGAAAATGGGAAAAGAATAGGCAGTGAGAATCAGTCTGTGCTTCGCAGAAAGAAGATTCTTGGAATGAAAATATAGTAGCATCACTGATTCGCCCACCTTTCCTTCATCGGTACAGAAGAAAAATGGCAGAGGTGAGTAGCCTGGAGCGAGGTTTTCTTCAAGAAATGGGAGAAAGGGCTTCACCGAGCGTTCCAGTGAAATGATGGTTGCTTTGTCCAGTCCAACTTCGAGGCCACTTTACCACTGTTGGTAAAGGTGTGGGTTTTGTTATATGACGGGTCATGACGGCCAAACCGGGGTGACTGGTGAGTCTCGACTGTAGCACCTCGTTGTCATTTGGTGGATGGCACGCGGGCCCTGATGCTTGACATCTCGCATGTAATAGAGCGGCTAGTCATATAGTAGTTTGGACGATAGACGAGGAGCTCCATCCTGGTTTATTGGTCCCTATGATAATCTGTGCCAAATTTTGACTATAAATTTAACTAACCAAATGTTCATGCATGTCACAAAAAATTACATCATTGAAAACTATGTTCAAATACGAATCCAAGGATATAAATTTTGTTAACATGCACTAACATTTTTTTAGTTAAATCTTTGGTCAAAATTTAGCACAAAATAAAAAGGGTCCCAATAAAGATTGTACTCTCACATTTTTTTAGGTTACTCCCACATAGAAAATATAAATAATAATGCATGTTGATGCAGCCCACGTTTCAGATAATTTTAGCAGTGGGCTAATTCGCAATTTTTATGAGGCGGTGGTTGTTCACTTAATGGAGGGTCTAGTACCACACTTAAACGATACAAAGTACGACCAGGCACACTGTAATACCACTTGGAATAAGCGGGTAGCTATCTCAAAAAACAATCAATAACTCAAAAAACGGTGACCTAGCACATACACAATTTTAAATGATTGTTTTGATGGAGTGAAAAAAGAAAACTACCCCACTACACGTATATATAGGCAGGAGCTTCCGCGCTTGCTTGCCAGGGTTGCTCTACTCACACACTCTCATCCTCTCTAGATCTAAACAAGATAGCGGTGGAAACATTGTCTTTCTATCCTCATTGTTGGTTACAGATCCGGACGTATCCCCCTCTGCCGGTGAAGGGGCGGTGGAGCAGCGTTTAGGCCATCATCGACAGCGAGGGAGGAGACCCACTGCCGGCCGCACCGTTATCTCTGGCCGAGCGCCGGTGCGGGAGGTCCTCTGATCCCTTCGTCGCTGTCGTAGTGTGGGTGGATCCGGCCTCCCGTCACCCACAAATCCACACCCCGACGACCTTTAGGTATATCTTACTTTGGACCCGGCCTAGCTCTACTTCCCCAGTTTGCTACATCGCTGCATGTGCATCATTTTCTACCTCTCAGCCCCCCTCTTAGCTAGGCTCGATCGGATGGTCCAACATCACCTAATTTTTTTTCTATTGTTAGAGGTAAATCTACTTCATGGATTCGAAACTTGTACTGGGTTCAAACAAGAAATAAAGGGGAAAATTTTAGTATGTGCATCGGACTTGGTACAAACAGGAAAGAAAGGGGGTGAAAGTAGTACAGACTAGTCATCCAACCTGTCTCTTGGTCGAAAAGGGAAATATAGGGGAAACGCTATACATAGTGGTATGACCAGGACTAGATTTTCTATCCACACATAGGAATAGGTCACTACAGTTAACAAAAATGGGACCAACCCAGATATGCTTCTTGGATGTGGGATTTTGGGATTTCACCTTTCGAGGCATCGCTTCAGACACCCGATCGGTTTCCAATTATTCATTGGGATTTTGGGAGGACTACCCCCTGACTTCCTTTTTATTCTACATGCCGTACAAATATATTATTGAGTGTGCATTGCTAACTACTCATGGTGCATCGTGTTTGCATTTGTTATATCTTATGTCCGAACTGTCTTGTGAGTACATTCAAAGTACTCACCTGGCTTGTTGATTTGGCCAGATGTTGACGAAGGCGATCTCATGGATCAAGAGTACGATAGCGAGTCCGACGCCTAGAGGAGTCCCAGACAGTCCTGTACGATCCTGGATTTGGTCACTTGTATTATATCCGCTTCCGCTACCCGAATAAATCCATCGAGCCTCACTTCGACGCTCGATGAGCTGCAAGATTAGGAATCTTGTTACCCACTCCACTGTGACATATCCACCACCACTTTTATATCGAGCCAGTAGTATGCCACCACACCCTTGTGTCATATCCGCCCTTATGTAAAATATTGGCGTGCTTGTAACAAATTGCTGAGCAACCTCAGCTCAACCCTGTATAATATTTAATACTACTGGATTTCTGTATCAAGGATTTGTCTATCGGTAAGGAGGATATTCCTATACTGGTCTATATAAAGGTCGGTTGTTTAATAAGATTTTATTTGAAAAACCGGTCATGACAAACTTGGTATCAGAGCCAGGCTGACTGTAGGAAGCCACTAGGTGCGATCGCTAATCGGTTATTAGCGTTATTAGTGTTGTTTTAATATCTTGCAAATGTAGTCATTTTTTTCTGACAGTCAGCATAAATTTATGATCTGACCACTCAGAATTTTTGCCTACTTTTTAGATGGCTGGCAACGACTTTGAGTCACAGGTGTTCGCCAACGTACCTGAGGGGTTCGCCAAGCTCCTCACCTCCATCATCAAAATCGCGATCGGGCGATCGACTCGTTCGGAGTTCACACTCTACCAGCACAAGATCAACGACAGCCTGTCCATGCACCAGGCCGCGTTGCAATTCAAGGGAGGGCGTGTTGAATTTCGCCGCTTCCGGTTTGTGGGAAGAGCCATGCCTACGGAGAGGCATGCTATGCAAACGGCTGCCCGTGAGGCGATAGCTCGTCTTCGGGATGTTCTTCCTTCAATGAAGACTCGTCGCTACCGCTACCTCCCCTGCCACGTGCCATACACCTGTCACTACGCATTTGCTTGCCCTAGAGGAGAAAGGGATGAGGCTATTGAGATGCTGGTTGAATATCTCAAGGCACTCGAGGCAGCATTTGATAACCTTGTGGACGACCTTGTGGCTGTTCGTATGGCCGTCGTGCATAGCTGCTCCGCCAACAAGAGGGAGCTTCTCCATACAGCTCCGCCACTGACTTACGTCTCGTCCTCAGCATCCCACACACCTGCCACACTCGCCACTGCTCGCCGCCTGCCTACTACTGAATAATTTGACCGAGTCATCGCTCCTACCCCAGTCAGAGCTGCACCACCGACCGCCCCCACACCAGCTCCACAGCTCAGTGCTTCACGTCTGGAACCTATTATTGAGGAGGAAGTGGAATCCCCAGCACCACTGGACCTTACCCTTGGCAGGCCAAGGGAAATCCTCACCATCTTCGACTAAGTGCGCCCGGCAGCCGTGTAGTGTGTCAGCTTGTATGATATGTTTATATGTATATAGGTTGTGAGAAGTAGTCTGTGTGCGCATCATGTAGGAACTGGAGAAGTGCACTAGCCTAAATAACATGTCAGGAATGTGTACACACATCCTGAGTGATGTATTGTATAATTATGCTTGCGTGTAAGATATTTACTGAGCGGTCCTTCTCCATGCGCAATCAAATATTTCCTTGAAAAATATTGGAGTTCTTAAAAAAAATTCCGTCGTGCAAAAAAATGATTTATTCTGCCACTCAGCTTTTCTCACAAGTTTTACAAAAAATTAGCCCACAGTGGAAAATGCCTCGTCCTTGGACTCGTTCCATGCCAAGTCCGCCAGAAGAGAATTATGGTACGCAAACAAGCAACAACTTCACATAGGGACAATCAAGTCAGCAAGGCAGTGGTGCCGCATTTTCTCAAGTATGCCGCCTTTATGAACAGAGTCAGCAACAGCACCAAGAAATGATGAACCAAGTCATCAATATGGGAAATCACCGCGGACCGTATCAGTAGCAATCCAAATTATCAGAACTACGAAAGACGCGGCCCCCAACGTTCTCGCACACTGACCAACCTCTTGAGGCCGACGACTGGCTTCGAGACATGGAGAGAAAGTTAATTATTGCACAGTGTTCAGATCGTGAGAAAGTACTATATGCACCGCACTATCTCACTAGAGCGGCTGCATCATGGTGGGAGAATTTCCTACACATGCACCCCAATGAAAATGATATAACCTGGGAGGAATTCAAGGAAGGTTTTCGTGGGGCGCACATCCCCAGAAGTATTATGAAGATCAAGAAGAGGGAGTTTGACGACCTCAAGAAGAGGACCGTGACAGTGACGGAGTATAACAGTCAATTTACTCTATTGTCTCGCTACGCCAACGAAGAGCATATGACTGAAAACAAGAAGATGGAAAAATTCTTGGACGGTCTGGCACCAGCGCTTAAATGCCAGCTGGTCATACACACCTTCCCAGATTTCAAAACACTGGTGGATAAGGCTATTACCTTGGAAAATGAGCGACGCAGCTTGGAGGATTTTTGCAAGCGCAAAAGGGACCAGACTACACTTGCTCGCAACCAACGGAGCAAGACTGATTTTCAGAAAGGTGGGACAGACAAACCCACGACCAATGTTTCACGTCCAATCAAGAATTTCCATGCAAGGGACAAGGAGTTCACATATCGCCCAGGCGTTACTTGCTACGCTTGTGGAGAAGAAGGACACTATGCCAAGCAGTGTCCCAAGCCAAGGAACTCGGCCCCAAAGCCGAACAACGGTGGCAATAATTCAACGCCCAAGCGAAACAATTTCAACCCCAATAACAACCACAAGAAGGGTCACTGAACCATGTGACCAGGGAGGAAGCACAGAATGCCCCAGATATCGTACTCGGTACGTTCCCTGTCAACACAATACCTGCCACGGTTTTGTTTGATTCTGGAGCTTCTCACTCGTTCATTTCAAAGAGATTTGCTTTGCAAAATAATTTTTCGATGCTTCCCTTGGAAAAATCCATGATCATCAAGTCCCTTGGGATTAAGCAAGTTACTCAGAATTACTGCCAAGGTGTGTTTATTGATCTTGAAGGACTAAAGTTTCATGCAAACCTCATTGTATTGGAAAATAAGGGACTAGATGTTATCCTAGGAATGGACTGGTTAACCACCAACAAAGGATTTATTGACTGCTTCAATCGGACTGTGATTCTCACCCATCATCACGGGTAGACAATAAAGATTTTAGCTCAAGAAAGACAAATATCACGACAGCCAAGGTTGAACAAGGTCGACATCTTAGAGTTAAGCAAAATTCCAGTGGTACGTGAGTTTTCCGACGTATTTCCCAAAGAGCTACCTGGCATGCCGCCAGACCGGGAAATAGAATTCATCATTGAACTAGCACCTGGAACCACACCCATTTAGAAGAAGCCCTACAGAATGACACCCTCCGAGTTGGTAGAATTAAAGAAGCAAATAAAAGAGTTACTAGACAAAGGATTTATTCGAGCCAGCTCCTCATCTTGGGGTTCACCAGTATTATTTGCCAAGAAAAAGGATGGGACACTAAGATTGTGTATAGACTATCGAGCACTCAACATGGTCACCATCAAAAAAAATATCCAATGCCACGGATAAATGACTTATTTGACCAGCTCGCACAAGCCAAAGTCTTCTCAAAAATTGATTTGAGGTCGGGATATCATCAATTAAAAGTACGGACAGAGGATATTCCCAAGACAGCATTTTCCTCAAGATACGGATTATATGAGTTTACAGTGATGCCATTTGGACTGACGAACGCCCCCGCATATTTTGTCCACCTCATGAACAAAGTATTTATGAAATTTATGGACAAATTTGTTGTGGTGTTCATTGACGATATTCTGGTATACTCCAAGACACCAGAAGAACACGTTGAGCATCTCAGGATTGTAGTGGGAGAACTAAGGAAACATCAGTTGTACGCCAAATTCAGCAAATGTGAATTTTGGTTAAGACAGGTCGGTTTTCTAGGCCACGTACTAACCCAAGAAGGTGTTGCCGTAGACCAGGAAAAGGTCAACGCCGTACTTAGCTGGAAACCACCAGCCAGCGAAACGGATGTACGAAGTTTCTTGGGAATGGTAGGATATTACCGAAGATTTATTGAAGGATTCTCCACCATAGCAAAACCAATGACCCAGTTTCTCAAGAAGGATAAAAGGTTTGTATGGACCGAAGCCTGCGAGAAAAGTTTCCAAGAACTCAAAAGGAAACTGACAACAGCACCAGTATTGGTTGTGCCCGACATACACAAAAGCTTTGATGTATATTGTGACGCATCCCGAAAGGGCCTCTCGGATGCGTATTAATGCAAGAAGGCAAGGTAGTCGCCTACGCTTCCAGGCAACTACGAAAGCATGAAGAGAATTATCCCACTCATGACCTCGAATTGGCAGCAGTCATTCATGCACTCAAGGAGTGGAGACACTTTTTTCTTGGAAACCGCTGTGAAAGATATATGGACCATAAAAGCCTCAAGTATATTTTCACACAACCAGAACTCAATTTACGGCAACGACGCTGGTTGGAATTAGTGAAAGATTATGATGTTGGCATTCACTACCATCCAGGAAAAGCAAATGTAGTGGCGGATGCTCTTAGTCAGAACCCCAGCTCGGGCAATGACAGTATACCAAATTTGAGACCAGAATTTCAGCAGGAGTTTGCCAAAGTCAACTTAGTGATGGTCACCGAAGGCAATGTGTCGAACTTGGAAATACAGCCTACCCTGATAGAAGAGAGTAAGGAGGCTCATCGTGGACACGCCAGCATTGAAGGCATAAAAAGAAAAGTGAGTTTGGGCAAGGCCTCAGAATTCGTCATAGACGAGCAGGGAATATTGTGGTACGGAGATAGGCTTTGCGTACCAAATATCGAAGATCTTAAACAGCAAATTCTAGCTGAAGGCCACAACGCTCCGTATTCAATCCATCCTGGAGGAACAAAATGTACAAGGAAATTCAAGAAAAATTTTGGTGGCACGGTATGAAAAGGGACATAGCCACGTTCATTGCATGTTGTGATTCATGCCAGCGCATCAAGGCCGAGCACCAGAAACCAGCCAGACTATTACAGCCAAACAAGATACCCGAGTGGAAATGGGACGAGATTGGAATGGATTTTATTGTTGGTCTACCTTGGTCGCAACACGGAAATGATGCCATATGGGTCATCACAGATAGACTAACTAAGGTGGCACACTTCATCCCGGTGAAGACAACCCACACCACTCAGAAGCTTGCCAGGCTTTATCTTTCCCGTATCGTCTGCCTGCATGGAGTCCCAAAGACGATAATATCTGACAGAGGCACCCAATTCGTCTCTAGATTTTGGGATCACTTACAACAAGCTCTGGGAACTCAATCAGCATTCAGTACAGCATACCACCCCCAGACGGATGGTCAAACTGAATGGGTAAACCCAATTCTAGAAGACATGTTGAGGGCATGTGTCCTCACCTATGGAACCATTTGGGAAGAAAGCTTGTCATATGCGGAGTTCACATACAACAACAGTTACCAAGCCAACCTACAAATGGCACCCTTTGAAGCCTTGTACGGGCGGAGATGTCGTACCCCGCTAAATTGGTCAGAGACCGGAGACAGCCGTATCTTCGGCCCAGACATGCTCAGGGAAACCGAGGAAAAAGTTAAGCTAATCAGGGACCGACTCAAGACAGCTCAAAGTCGATAGAAGATTTATTACGATCGAAAACATCGTGGAGTCAGTTTTGAACCCGGTAAGTATGTGTACCTGCGAGTGTCCCCTATGAGGGGCCTGCAACAATTCAAGGTTAAAGGAAAGCTAGCACCAAGATTCATCGGACCTTTCTGTGTAGTTCCACGAAGAGGCACAGTAGCCTACCAGCTGGACCTACATGAATAATTGTCAGACGTCCACGACGTGTTCCACGTATCACAGTTGAGAAAGTGCGTAAGCAACCCAGAGAAGCATGTATCTCATGAAGACAATGACGTGCAACCAGACCTCACCTACAGAGAACGTCCAATAAAAATATTGCAGGAGTCTAAAAGGAGGACCCGTCAGAAAACAATCAAGTTTTTCAGAGTTCAGTGGAGAAATCACACCGAGAATGAAGCAACATGGGAAAGAGAAGATTTTCTTCGGATAGAGCACCCACACCTATTTGAGGATCAGCTGAAATCTCGGGGACGAGATTTTTCCTAAGGGGGTAGGTGTTGTGACACTCCAAAAACATTTCATTTGGTTTTCAGCAAGTTCTTTATTTGATTTGGAGGAGGATATTAAAAATCTTTTAAAAAGACTCTCCTTCACAAATATTTTCTCTTATGACAAAATCTTTATTTTTTTGGTTACCCTCAACCTTGATGTTTGATTTTGAAGGTTCTTCATTGGTGTTAACTCATCACAATTTATTTTTGAAAAGTTTTTCTTTTAAAAAGAAATCCTTAGGGTTTTGGATTTATTTCTTTTATTCCAACCATCCTCTTTCACCATGTCTCATATTAAATTTTTTTCCAAAACACCTCCTCCACTTTGGGTCAAGTCAAGTAGCCAATCCTAGCAAGTTCAACCCATTTTGGATTTTTATTCCATTTATTTTAACCCCAAAATTATTTTTGTCTTTATTTTTGGACCTAGGTGGCTTACAAAGGAAGTATCTATTTCCCTTTGAGTTTTGATCTCAAACCAACTCCTCTAGCTAGTCCTTAGCACCCCAACCTAGATCCATCAAGATCCACTCTACCACAGTTCAAATTTTTCAAGTTTTGCTCACTGCAAGTTTGGACCAGATTCATCATTTTTGGTGAAATTCATATTTTCTCTTCTCCAAAAATTCTACCAAAAATCAGGCAGCCCCCAGGTGCATTGAGAGGCCACCTCACCAAAGATCAGCTCCAGATAAATTCTCCACATGCCAAAATCATTTCATCGAACACCTGGCCTGCACTGTTACTGTACATGTTCAGAAATTCAGTGTTTCAGTCGACAGTCAGTGTGGTTTTCTTCAGAGACTTGGCGTCGATCTCACCAGTGCATGCTGGCGCCTTGCGCACTAATACTCCTTCTTATCCAGAGCACCGCACGCTCTCTTGGATGGGCGTAGGTGTCGGTGGCGGCGTGCCTCGCCGACGCCGGCAGCTTCTGCGGTGGCAGAGCCACCCGTGGCGGCCAGCGGGAGCCAGCGCGACCTTTCTGCGCTGTCCAGCACCGCCCAAACCACCTGAGACCTCCGCATGACCGTCTGCTTGCCAGCGCACACCGCGGCACCGTCGCCATGCCCTGGCGAGCACAGGGCGCGCTCTCTGCCGCCGACGGGCCCGCGAGGCGCCGTTCCGTCGAAACCGCGGCGCAAGCAAAATCCAACTGAGGTTAGCGTCTGATTGAAACCAGTGGATCACCATGTTGATACCCAGCCACCTAAACCACCCGTCCGGCCACTGCAACGCCGTAATCGCTGCCGGAGTTATCCCGTTCGCGGGAACCGTCTCGGGCCGGCTATAAATAGCCTCCCCGAGCTCGCCTTCGACCAGCACTACTCCCTCCACCTCACCAGAGCCCCACCAAGGCACCAGGAGGACCCCGAGGAGGCCTTCTCCTTGGGCTCCAGCTCGATCCACTCAGGTGAGGCCACCCCCGCCTCCCAAACCTCGTCAGTAGCCCTCTTGTGCACCCAGTACTCTAACCCGAGCTTCAATTCCACCTTCGTAGCTCTCCCCGACGAGATCCAACAACGCCCGAACCACCGTCCGCCGGAGTTGAGGCCACCGTCAACGTGGTGCTCGCCGATGACCAACTCCACCACCCACAGGTGTGGAAGAACCCAAGGAACCCGTAGGTACCACCCACGTCGTAGATCGCCGCCGGCGACCACCGCAGCCTTCGGGCGCCGACGCACTCTGTTTTCTCCCTCCAACTTTCAAACCTGACGAGTGGGACCCCCTCGTCAGTCTCTCTGTTTTATTCGAACCGTTTTCTTTGGAAAACGCCGTCGGGCAAAATACGGTTTCGATCTGAAGCGTTTTTCTGGCTTTTTCTGTTCAGCCCCCTGGGGAGTTTCTGTTTTATTATAGATAAGTCCCTGGGCTAAATCCTTAATAACTTTTAAACAGAAAATGGATTTTGATTAATTCTTTTTCTGTCACCTTTATTTTTCTATCTAGTTTTTTATCATATTTATTTGAAAAATATTTGGAACACTTTTTGTGCACACACGGTATTTACGTTAGCACGTATTTTTCTCTATACCGTAGATGCCGGAGGAGGTGACGGAACCGCGAACTTCACCAAGCTAGACTCCGACTACTCCGAACCAGGAAACCATGTTTGAAACTTTGATATGATGAGTGTTTTGCATGTTTGCATTGAGAAGTTAGTCATGGCATGTTTATAAGCATTGCAGTAAGTGTTATATTGCATGCAAAGCTGATGCAAGTGAGCTTCGAAACTCCATATGTGTTTGATGTGAATTTGCATGACCATGTGGTGACATGAGAGGTGGTAAGATGGCAGTGTTGTAGCATGCCAGTCTTATGCCAAACCATTTAACTCCAGTGTTAATGTGGATCAAGTCATGTTATCATCCATTCCTTCCTTTTGTGCTACCACATGTTTTCTGCAAAGAATATGGTTTAGTAAGTTGCAAACTGCTTTCCTCGTACACACCAGATAGAGAGGCCGTGATGACAGTTCCATGGCCTTGGATTAAAGCCAGTCATCCGGTCAGGGGGTATGGGTGTTTCCGGTTGGGACCGAGAGGGGGGCACCCCTTAGAGCCCACGTATATAAATTTGATCCCATGCTATTCGAGGTTGTAGCCTCCCCGTCTCAAAGTTTTTCTTGAACGTTGCCTAGGGTGATTCCTGGCATCGTGAGGTGGAAATGGGTGTGTACTGGTTAGATGTGTTTCTACTGAAATACCGTAAACGGAACTAGTCCTTCGTGACTACTAAAAACCGTTGGCTGTGGTTAAATAATACAAACTCTGCAGAGTCAAAATCATTCAAGTAATCGTATCTTGATCAACGACTGTGTTCAACCTATCTTTGTCAGTATCAGTCTCAGTGACAAAACTCCGGTGAATAAACATGAGTGTTTAGTCCGGTTAATGATTTATTCCTGTGGTTGGACTAACCCATTTATTATCATGTGCTGAGTATTTCCTGTGAGTGATATATCCTCATGAATTTATGGAATATAAATGATGAGATATAAGCCCTTTCTGTGATGTCTCTCAGACGTCCGACTGTGGCACGTTTGCTATTTACTTTCAATATAAGCCCTTTCTGTGATGTCGCTCAGACGTCTGACTGTGGCACCCTTGTTGTTTACTTTCAATATAAGCCCTTTACGTGATGTCGCTCAGACGTTCGACTGTGGCATCTCTGTTATTTATGTTCATTATAAGCCCTTTTCGAGATGTTGCTTAGACGTCCGACCGTGGCATCGCTGTTATTTACTTTCATTATAAGCCCTTTCCGAGATGTCGCATAGACTTCCGACTGTGGCACGCACTGTCATTTACTTTTTAATATAAGCCCTTTATGTGGTGTCGCCCATACGCCCGACTGCGGCATGTTAATTTATTTATTTCACCTTTCGAGGCGTCGCTTCAGACACCCGATCGGTTTCCAGTTATTCATTGGGATTTTGGGAGGAATACCCCCTGACTTCCTTTTTATTTTACATGCCGTAAAAATATATTATTGAGTGTGCATTGCTAACTACTCATGGTGCATCGTGTTTGCATTTGTTATATCTTATGTCTGAACTGTCTTGCGAGTACATTCAAAGTACTCACCTGGCTTCTTGATTTGGCCAGATGTTGACGAAGGCGATCTCATGGATGAAGAGTACAATAGCAAGTCCGACGCCTAGAGGAGTCCCAGTCAGTCCCGTACGATCCTGGATTTGGTCACTTGTATTATATCCGCTTCCGCTACCCGAATAAATTCATCAAGCCTCACTTCGACGCTCAATGAGCTGCAAGATTAGGAATCTTGTTACCCACTCCACTGTGACATATCCACCACCACTTTTATATCGAGCCAGTAGTATGCCACCACACCCTTGTGTCATATCCGCCCTTATGTAAAATATGGCGTGCTTGTAATAAATTGCTGAGCAACCTCAGCTCAACCCTGTATAATATTTAATACTACTGGGTTTCTGTATCAAGGATTTGTCTACCAGTAAGGAGGATTTTCCTATACTGGTCTATATAAAGGTCGCTTGTTCAATAAGCTTTTGTTTGAAAAACTGGTCGTGACAAGAAGCAGCCAGCTTGAGAGCAGCAACGGTCATGAACATGCATTATGCATAAGTAACATTGGACACTAGCATGAGTAGGATATGAACACCATGAACATAAATATCATAAAGGCTATGTTGGTTTTGATTCAACTACATGCATGAACATGTGCCAAGTCAATCCACTCGAAAGTTCAGAGGAGGATACCATATCATCATACTACATCACAATCATTTTAACGCAATGTTGATATCCAAGATAAATCATTATCCACTCCTAGCTACTTATTCTTGGCATGAGAAACTGTAATCTCTAATTGTCATTGCAAACATGTTTAATCATAATGGGTTGAATCATGGGTACTAGGTTAAACATATTTACAACAACAGAACAAGTCGAGTTCATACCCGTTTCTCTCTGCCACGGCCAGTTCATCGAATATCGTCATTCTTGCCTTTCACTTGCATGACCGAACGATATGAAAATAATAATAGTGCAAGAGTGCCATGTTCTAAGATGGAATCTGCAAACATTTTATTCAACAGGAGAAGACAAGGAAAAATGGGCTCTTTGTTAGTTCAACAATTATGCATATGAGAGCCACTCAACATTTTCATCGTGGTCTTCTCCTCGGTACGACTCAATAAAAAGAAAAGAAATTCAGAGAAACACACTGAAATATTTTTGGAGTTTTTCATTTTCTTGAACAAGCAAATAAAAGGGGAAAGCAAAAACGAGAAAAACTATTTACACAGGAAAGCTCCCAACAAGCAAAAGAAGAACAAGGAAATCTTTTTTGGGGTTTTCCTTTTAGTACTATAGCTAGCTACTCTAGAAAGAAAAATCAAAAATAAGCAGGAAATATTTTTGGATTTTCTCAAGTTTTTTCAAACACACGAGAAGAAAGCAAGAAAATAAATTTAACATGGATAATACAGTGAAAAAGTGTGGACAACCACAATTGGAATGAAATGGGTGAACATGAATGTAATGTCAGTGGAAATACGTACTCCCCAAAGCTTAGGCTTTTGGCCTAACTTGGTTATCAATCAGTAGCCTGCATGGTAGCCAGGGTGATAGCTCATGGAGGGTCTTGGTGCGGATGTCTTAGCCTGCCATGCAGCCTCACCCGCCGCATTATGAGCTCGGGCCTCGCTCTCAAGAACAAAGTATCTTCCCTTGCTGTGATAATCAAAGAGAGCAGGCGCAGGCAAATATGTGTACACTACAGATTCTAGATTAAACATCAATTTATAGGTAAAATTATTGGGGTCACCTCTAAGGATCTTATGACGCTTCATAGCATCAAAATCTAAATACTGTGTGGATAAAATAGGGTCATAGGGCAAAGGTGAAACACCCATCTCCCTTGCTAAACGTGTGGCATATATTCCAGCATTGAAATAACCACTATTAGCGTTGTGTTGCATCCTGAGTGCAACAATCGCTCCAAGATTTGAACTTATATCACCAGTGAGAGCGATGCGTATGAGGCTCAAGTCTGGAGCACAAAGTGTACTACAGTCTTGTTTGCCTAATATACATTTTCCATTAAATAATGCAAAGTACTCAATTGCGGGAAAATGAATGCTCTTTATTCTACCTTGAGTCACTGCCCTTGTCTCACCATAGCAAAGGCTAGTCAGAAATGCTTGGAATTCAGACTTTGGTGGTTCGTCAAGCGAACCACAAAATGGAATTTTGCAGCTGTGAGCAAATCTCTCTAGTGATATGGTAAATGAATTTTCATACAGCTAAATGACACCCTAGACTCACGGGGATGGAATTTAAATCCTTTGACAAATGATTCAATGAGAGTGTGGTGTTGATTGCACTTATCTGAAATGTAGGGACCGATACCGGCATTGTGAACATATTGCTCAAATTCCTCCTTAATGCCCACACGCCCCATATAATCATCGCACGGCCATAAGCATGTTTTGGTGGCAGCATCTCATATGGAACTTTCACTTGGTTCAACATAAGACCGACAAACAGAACTGTCACCGAAAGATGCCTCCGAGGATCTCCTCTTCGAAGACCTCCTTCCAAAGAGGTTCATCATGTTCGCGTACAATTTTCTGAAAATTTTTGAGTGACAAAAATTTATCAACAAAACTTTACAAAATTGGTAGCAACTACTCATAGGGATACATAGAGGCCATAGCAAGCATTCAAACTACTTAGAACTCTAAGAATTCAACATGCAAGCTCATCTATAGCAGCACCAAGAGTAGCTAATTATTCAAAATATAAACCACTAAAACAAAAACTAATTGAAAAAACGGAGGAGTCGCATACCAAGCAACAATCCCCCGAAGCAGTTTTGGAAATGGACCTTCAAGCAAAGAGATCGAAATCCGTGGGTTTGAGAGCAAGAACACGAGAGACAGAGAGAGAGAGAGAGAGAGAGAGAGAGAGAGAGAGAGCAATGGTGATTTTTTCTAAAGGTAGGTCGCAAAGTGGTATGAAGTGATAAGTGAGGGGGCCCACGTGGGGACCACAACCTACTAGGGCGCGCCTGCGGGTCCTGGCGCGCCCAGGTGGGTTGTGCCCACCTGGTGCATCTCCCTCTGATATTATTTGCACCAGAAATTCTTAAATATTTAGGGAAAAAATTCAAAGCATTCTGAGGACTTATATTTTTTGGGTCATTTTTTATTGCACGGGAAATTCGGAAAACAGGCAAAACATGGGATTTTATTCTATTTAACTAATAAAAACACAAAACAAAAGGTAGGGACAGAAGGTAGGGACAGAAGGAAGTGTCTACTAAATTCATCAACTTCATACCTCTCAAAAATGATCCATTAATTAGGTTGATCAAGTCTTATTAACAACCCCGGCCCTTTCGATTAGCATGAAACCAAAGAACTTTCGTAAATCACTAAGTTACCTCAATGGGGATATGAATGTCCCCAACATTAAGCTTTTCATATTTATTTTTGACAGTAGGTAGAGGTAGTTGAAAACTTCCAATAGTGATTGTCGGAGATTTTTCAATAACATTAATACCATTCACTTGGAATTGTTTCTTCGGAAAGTGCACCGTATGATCATTACCATTGATATGAAAAGTGACCGTGCTTTTATTGCAATCAATAATAGCCACTGCAGTATTCAAGAAGGGTCTACCAAGGATAATCAACATGTTGTCGTCCTTAGGCATCTCAAGTATAACAAAGTCAGTCAGAATAGTAACATTAGCAACAACAACGGGCACATCCTCACAGATATCGATAGGTATGGCAGTTGATTTGTCAGCCATTTGCAAAGATATTTTAGTAGGTGGGATTTTATTCAAATCAACTCTTTTATATAAATAGAAAGGCATAACACTAACGCCAGCTCCTAAATCACATAAAGCTGTTTTAACATAATTTCCTTTTATGGAGCAAGGTATAGTTGGTATTCCTGGATCTCCAAGTTTCTTAGGTACTCCATCTTTAAAAGTATAACTAGCAAGCATGGTGGAGATTTCCGTTTCCGGTATTTTTCTCTTATTGGTGATGATGTCTTTCATATACTTTGCATGAGGCATTTTAAGGATATCAGTCAAGCGAGTACGCAAAAAGACTGGCCTAAGCATTTCAGCAAAGCGTTCAAATTCTTCATCGTCTTTGTTTTTAGTGGACTTGGGTGGAAAGGGCATAGGTTTTTGAACCCATGGTTCTCTCTCCTTACCATGTTTTCTAGAAACAAATTCTCTTTTATCATATCTTCTGTTCTTAGGTTGTGGGTTATCAAGATCAACTTCTGGTTCTATCTCAACATCATTGTCTGGTTCTTCATTATTATTTTTAGTGTCTTCATGGACCTCATCACTATCTTTTTCATTATCAGAATTACCAGACTGAGTTTCAGCATCAGAGATAGAAACTTCATTATCATTATCTGGAGGTTTTTCTACTTCAGGTTCACTAGAGGCATGCAAAGTCTTATCATTTTTCTTCTTCTTCTTCTTCTTTTTAGAAGGACTACGTGCATCAGTGTTAGCTCTTTGAGAGTCTTGTTCAATTATTTTTGGGTGTCCCTCAGGATAAAGTGGTTCCTAAGTCATTTTACCTCCTCTAGTCGCTACTCTAATAACAAAGTCATATATGTTATTATTCATTTCATCAAGCAATTCTCTTTGAGATTTAGCAACATGTTCTAATTGAGTTTGAACCATAGAAGCATGCTTTCTCACACATCCAACATCATTTGAGATCTAAATAACAAGTCACTTAAGCGAACAATCATATCAAAATTGTATTTCAATTGTTTCATAACATTTGCATTGAAGTGATATTGCTTTCTAATATAATTCTCAAACTCATAAAAGCATTGACTAGGATGCATATTGTGAGGATTATCATTATCATTGAATTTCATTAGAGAATTTACATCTACCACCTTAGGCAGTGGTGGTGTATTAAGCCCATGTATATCTTCAATAGGAGGTAAATTTTAAACATCCTCAGCTTTAATACATTTTTCCTTCATAGATTTCTTTGCCTCTTGCATATCTTTAGGACTATGATATAATATACCCCTCTTGTTCAGCATGGGTTTAGGCGGTGGTTCAGGAAGAGTCCAATCATCATAATTTTTCAATATGTTATTCAATAATTCTTCAGCTTGCCCAATAGTTCGTTCCCTGAAAACACAACCAGCACAACTATCTAGGAAGTCCCTAGAAGCATCGGTTAGTTCGTTATAGAAGATATCAAGTATTTCATTTTTCTTAAAAGGATGGTCAGGCAAAGCATTAAGCAATTGGCAAAGCCTCCCCCAAGCTTGTGGGAGACTCTCTTCTTTAATTTGCACAAAGTTAAATATTTCCTGTAAGGCAGCTTGTTTCTTATGAGCAGGGAAATATTTTTCAGAGAAGTAGTAAATCATGTCCTGGGGACTACGCACACAACCGGGAGCAAGAGTATTGTACCAAGCTTTAGCATCACCCTTTAATGAGAACAGAAATAATTTGAGAATATTAGTAATAGCGAGTTTTCTCATCATGAGTAAAAAGAGTGGCTATGTCATTCAGTTTAGTAAGATGTGCCACAACAGTTCTAGTTTCATAACCATGGAAAGGATCAGATTCAACAAAAGTAATCAACTCTGGGTCGACAGAGAATTCATAATCCTTATCATGAATAAAGATAGGTGAAGTAGCAAACTTAGGATCATATTGCACACTAGCATTCAGAGATTTTTTCTTTATACTCCCATAATAATTTCTCTAGATCATCTCCATCCTTACAAGGGTCGACAGAGAATTCATAATCCTTATCATCAATAAAGATAGGTGATGTAGCAAACTTAGGATCATATTGCATTCTAGCATTCAGAGATTTTTCTTTATACTCGCATAATAATTTCTCTAGATCATCTATATGCTTACAAGCAAGAATATCTCTAGTTGTCTCCTCATTATAACATAACCTTCCGGTACTTTAGGCAATTCATATCTAGAGTTCTAGTAGGTGTTTCAAGATTTTCAGTTTCAAGCTCATCATCAGTTTCAACAACATGATGTTGTCTTACTCTAGCAATTTGTTCATCAAGAAAATCACCTAGTGGCACATCATCATCAAGCAAGGTACTAGCATCATCATAAGTATCATTCATAGCAGAAGTAGCATCATCAATAACTTGCGACATATCAGGATTGATGGCATGTGGTGGTGTTGCAAGTTTACTTATAACAGAAGGTGAATCCAAAGCAGAGCTAGATGGTAGTTCCTTACCTCCCCTCGTCTTAGAGGGATAAATCTTAGTCTTAGCATCCTTAAGATTCTTCATAGTGACAAATTGATAATAATCCCAAGTGACTCAACAAATATAGCTATGTTCCCCGACAATGGCGCCACAAAAAGGTCTTGATAACCCACAAGTAAAGGGGGGTGCAAAAGTTTTTGAGGGTAGAATATTCAACCCAAATTTATAGATTCGACACAAGGGGAGCCAAAGAATATTTGTAAGTATTAGTAGCTGAGTTGTCAATTCAACCACACCTGGAGATTAACTATCTGCAGCAAAGCGATCAGTAGCACAGTAATATTATACTTTTGATAGTAGTAGCAGCAGCAATAGTAATGGTAACAATGATAGCAGTAATTTTGTAGCAAGTGCAGCAGTAACGATAGCAGTAGTAACTTAGCAAGAACAATATAAGATAAATTCATAGGCATAGGATCGACGATGATATTCATCCTGTGATAGTCATAACCTAGGGCGATACGGTACTAGCTACAGTTCATAAATATAATGTAGGCATGTATTCCGCAAATAGTCATATGTGCTTATGGAAAGAACTTGCATGACATCTTTTGTCCTACCCTCCCGTGGCAGCGGGGTCCAATTGGAAACTAAGGGATATTAAGGCCTCCTTTTCATAGAGAACCTAAACAAAGCATTAACACACTATTAATACATGAACTCCTCAAACTACGGTTATCACCGGGAGTGGTCCCGACTATTGTCACTCTGGGGTTGCCGGATCATAACACATAGTAGGTGACTATAACTTGCAAGATCGGATCTAGAACATGGATATAATGGTGATAACATAAACGGTTCAGATCTGAAATCATGGCACCCGGGCCCAAAGTGATAAGCATTAAGCATGGCAAAGTCATAGCAACATCAATCTCAGAACATAGTGGATACTAGGGATCAAACCCTAACAAAACTAACTAGATTACATGATGAATCTCATCCAACTCCTCACGGACCAGCGAGCCTAACGGAGGAACTCCCGGTGGGGAGCATCATGGAATTGGCGATGGTGAAGGGTTGGTGATGACAAAGATCGAAGGCCCCCCTCCCCGGAGCCCCCAACGGAGTCCAGATCTGGCCTCCCGATGAAGAACATGAGGTGACAGCGGCTCCGTCTCGTGAAACGTGATAATTCTTTATCCTTCATTTTTTCTAGAAATATGTGATTTTATAGTGTCGGTTTCAGGGTCTGCGGGGCCACCAGGTGGGGACAACCCACCTGGGTGCGCCTGGGGGGCAGGCGCGCCCTGGTGGGTTGTGCCCACCTAGGTGCCCCCTTCCGGTGGATCTTGGCTCCAGAAATTCTCTTTATTAGTATAAAAAATCCTCATAAAGTTCCGTTCCATTCCGAGAACTTTTATTTCTACACAAAAACAACACCATGGTAGTTCTGCTGAAAACAGCGTTAGTCCAGGGTTAGTTTCATTGAAATCATGCAAATTAGAGTCCAAAACAAGAGGAAAAGCGTTAGGAAAAGTAGATACGTTGGAGACGTATCAATAGCCACATGCCAAAAAATACGGCCACATACGTACATACGAGCGGGGTCTCGAAACGTGTACTCGTGCATACGGACGGCCAGGGCTCGTGTCCTTGGAGAGGCAACAGACGGCAGTGCGTTGTCCTGTTCATCGACAGCTAACCGGCTGGGTCGCAACAGAGGAAGCAACATCATGTTCATCTGGAGCCAAGTGACTAGGTCGGTACGCGTCCTGTTCATTGGGAGCGAAGCCACTGGGTCAGAATGGGTCGTGTTCAACGGGAGCCAACTGGCTTGGATGGAACAGCCGGAACGGGGTTCGGCGTACGGCAAAATGGAGGAAAATTGCCTTCTATTCGACCGCGTACGGTCGAAACAGGGTCCTGTTCATCGGGAAGGGCCTGGCGTTCCGCAAAATGAGGAAACGGACTTGTGTTCGAGCTCCTACGGTCGAAACGGGGTGTTGTTGATCGGGAGGGGTGTGGTGTACCGCAAAACATAGGAAACGGACTTGTGTTGGAGCGCCTACGGTCGAAGCGGGGTCCTGTTCATCGGGAGGGGTGTGGCGTACCGCAAAACTGGACTCCATGGCCTACTGTTCATCCACCGTCTACTGCCTCGCTCCAGCCTCCACGGGCTACTGTTCATCCACCGTCGACTTCCTCTAGCCTCCATGGGCTACTGTTCATCCACCATCGACTTCCTCCAACCTCCACGGGCTACTAAGCCTCCACCAGCTACTGTTCACCATGGGCTCCTATTCATCCAGCCTCCACCGGCTACTGTTCAACCAGCCCTCCACAAGGGGTCCTGTTCAACCAACTCTCGACGGGGTCCTGTTCATCCACCCCAACCGGCTCGGGCGTATGGCGGCCTCCTCTCGATCGGGGTCCTGTTCATCGAGCGGCAAACGGCCTCTACTACCATGGGGTCCTGTTCGTCCAACCCCCACCTGGAACTGTTCATCCAACCCCAACAACTGTCACTTTTCATCAAGAGGTAGCAGCAGGTTTGATCTGCTTCAGTTAGCAGCAGTAGCAAAGGAATTGCTCAGGTTCAATTAACAGCCAGGGATCGATCACTCAGGTTCAGTAACATAGCTAGTACAATTGACCGAGTTCAGTAAGCGAACGCCTTGCTCGGGTTCAGTTAGAGCCCAACGCCTTGCACACACACGTGTACGTGTATGAGAGAAACGCACAATCCCTCCATGCATCGCTTGGCCCCGAACACCCACCGTAACCGGGAACTCCCCGATATTTTCCTTGCCCTAGCTTCTACCATGATTTTTTCCATCATGGACAACCCAAAGAATGCCATGCAGCTGCGTGATACGTCTCCAACGTATCTATAATTTTTTATGGTTCCATGCAATTATATTATCTGTTTTGGATGTTCTATATGCATTACTATGCCATTTTATATTATTTTGGGACTAACCTATTAATCGAGAGCCCAATGTCAGTTTTTGTTTTTTTCCTTGTTTTTGAGTTTCGCGGAAAAGTAATACCAAACGGAGTCCAAAATGAATGAAACTTCAAGATGATTTTTCTTGGACCAGAAGACACCCAGAGGACTTCAAGTCCAAGCCAGAAGAGCCATGAGGCAGCAGCAAGGGTGGGGGGCGCCCTCCTACCTTGTGGCCCCCTCGGGACTCTTCTAACCTACTTCTTCGTCCTATATATTCACATATATTCCAGTACCCTAAGAGAGACCCACGAAAATAATTTTCTGCCGCCACAACCTTCTGTTCCCGTGAGATCCCATCTTGGGGCCTTTTCTGGCATCCTTCCGGAGGGCGATTCGATCGTGGATGGTATCTACATCAACCCTATTGCCCTTCTGATGAAGCGTGAGTAGTTTACCAAAGACCTACGGGTCCATAGTTAGTAGCTAGATGGCTTCTTCTCTCTCTTTGATTCCCAATACCATGTTCTCCTCCATGTTCTTGGAGATCTATCCAATGTAATCTTGTTTTGCGGTGTGTTTGTCGAGATCCGATGAATTGTGGATTTATGGTCAACTTATCTATGAATATTATTTGAATCTTCTCTGAATTATTTTATGCATGATTTGATATCTTTGTATTTCTCTTCGAATTATCGGTTTGGTTTGGCCAACTAGATTGGTTTTTCTTGCAATGGGAGAGGTGCTTAGCTTTGTGTTCAATCTTGCGTGATTTCACCCAGTGACAAAGTAGGGGTAGCGAGACACGTATTGAATTGTTGCCATCGAGGATAAAAAGATGGGGTTTTCATCATATTGCTTGAGTTTATTCCTCTACATCATGTCATCTTACTTAAGGCGTTACTCCGTTCTTTATGAACTTAATACTCAAGATGCATCTTGGATAGCGGTCCATGTGTGGAGTAATAGTAGTAGATGCAGGCAGGAGTCAGTCTACTTGACACGAACGTGATGCCTATATGCATAATCATTGCCTTGGATATCATCATAACTTTGCACTTTTCTATCAATTGCTCGACAGTAATTTGTTCACCCATCGTATTATTTGCCTTCAAGAGGGAAACCTCTAGTGAAACCTATGGCCCCCGGGTCTATTTTCCATCATATTTGTTTCCAATATACTATTTTGCAATCTTTTATTTTCAGATTTATAAACCAAAAAACCCAAAAATATTTTACCTTTTATTTAGTTTTATCTATCTGTATCAGATCTCACTTTTGCAAGTGACCGTGAAAGGATTGACAACCCCTTTATCGCATTGGGTGCAAGTTTTTGATTGTTTGTGCAGGTGCATCAATTGGGAACTTGCGTGTTTCTCCTATTGGATTGATACCTTGGTTCTTAACTGAGGGAAATACTTATCTCTATTGTGCTCATCACCCTTTCCTCTTCAAGGGAAAAACCAATGCAAGCTCAAGAAGTAGCACTGCATCTCTAGCCCGCCCAGGACAAAAAGCCCATTTTTTTGTCATGATTTTTTGTCATAGAAGTAGGAGCCCACCACATCTATGATGATATCGGGTTTTGTCACAATTATCGTCATAGAAGTGTCATAAGCATGATAAAAAAATTCGTTCGGCCCAAAATATCACGGATGTGTCTTTTTTTTGTAGTGATATGAAATGTCTGAAGTGCTCTCCTAAACTGGTACACATTAAGGAAATAAAGTTTTTTTACAAAACTGCTCCTCTGGTTCTCTCTCTCCTCACTGTACCAGTTCCTTGGCAAAGACCTGACTGATCTGCTCTTCCTTCCATTGGGCAGAACAAAAGGTGGTTCCTGAGCTCCATCATCATATTCCTGATTCAAATCACCTAGATCTTTCTCCTCATCTGATGATGCTATCCAAACATCCTCAAATCTTTGCTCCAAGCTAGGATGTGACCAATTGGTTGGCCCTTTTCTGGCTTTCTTCTTCTTTTTAGGCTCCTCTTGCTGCTCCACCTACTCTTCGTCCTCTTCCTCCACATGACCCTCTTCCTCATCTTACTCATACACTTCATCCACATTAGTGTCTCCATCAAAATGAAGGAGTGGATCCTCTCTCTGCTTCATCATCTCATTAAGCCTCTTAAGAAAATCCTCATCTGCATCCAGATCAGAATCATCTTCAGCTAGAAGAACTGGTAGTTTTTGCTTAAGCTTTTTAACATGCTCAGCTGACTTCTTATGTTTCCTAAATTTTGCAATCTTTGTTCTCCTCTTCACCTCCATTAATGTCTGCAGTTCATCCTAATCTACTGCATTGCCTTCATCAATACCATGGTTTATGCTCTACTGTGTGGAGTAGAACTGCAGTCGCTCTGGCTGCCTCTGTTTATTGCATTTTGATGGTGATCTAAAGAAAACACCAGAAGGATTGACTTCATACACAGGTTTCTCTCCTAATTGACTCAAAGGAACATGCTCCTCATACACAAAGCCTGAATTCAAATCTGCAGGTCTTGGATCAGTGGCCCTAATCACTTTGAAGTTCACTAGCTTCTGATCTTTATGAGCAATACTAGCACATATGCCCGTGCGTTGCAACGGGAAAGAAATTATTGTGCCCACTATATATCCATCGAAACGACCGTCATCATGGAATAATAACATCCGAACGGTGCCACCTAACTATGTTAGTGCGTTTCAACAGGAGAAAAAATCACCTCACTCTCCTATGCCAGTAAGCAAGTGATGATTTAAGCCAAAACACAGCCTAAAACATAAGCAATGATTTGATTTATGATACACATCAATTATTCCCACATGAATAAAAATGGTGTGCTTTCACCATCTTTGCAAAAGGCTACTATGCATGACTATTCAACAATTAATACTATAGAAAAGCTAACATTAATTGATCAATTTGAGCTTGCATGGGTAGTTGTTCAGTTACTCCTTTGCATATATGAACATATGCAAAATAGCATAAGTAAGTATCAGTTTTTTGAAAGCATGATGAAAATAATAATATGAATTTGGCCTTTAAGATGAACAAAGAAATGTAATTCTCCTTGAAAATGAACAAAGAAAGGTAACGTGCATGCTGATCTCCATTGCGCTGAGAGGATCCGAACTATTGCAAAATATTTCTCTAGCACGCTTTGAGTTACACAAAACCCATATCAAGTCAGATAGGAATTCACGGGCCGACGAAAAAATAGAATTGTAGGAAATACCTCGTTTCCGCTTCATTGTGGAATAGTAGCTTATTGTGTAGTCAGTTTAGCTATGGAAACCTGATGCATGAACGCTCGGCTGGGAAGAGCAGAAAATAAAATAAAATCAAGCAGTTATTAATAAAAGACTAACTTGACTCATTGAAGCTAGGGTCGTGCATCTATTATTTGACTCACGTGCAAGTTCTCAGGGAGCAATTAATCGAGCCGAGTAATCGCCGCCAAATCGATCCACCACAACCTGCTTAGCATGTACTTATGTGTTTAGCTGGGAAAGAATCAAGCTAGCCGACACCCGGCAGCTTGTAGCTATTTTGTTGCGTGCATGTGTTTAGCTAGGAAAGAATCGATCCAGCTGTTTCCTTAGGTTTGTGCACTGCATCACCTTGTATTGTGTCTTCGTAACATCCATCGACTTGGAGTAATCAAGCATTTACCATACATGCATATGTTGGCCGAAAGCACCAGGGCGAACTTCTAATTGAAGAATTGATCAAGTAACACGATAGAGCCCGCCAACCCGGCCGTCTGGACTGCCGCTGCTACCATGGATTGGAGCTCCTCTACAACACCATGAAGTTTCTCCAGTCGGAGATGCCGGCGTAATGGACTAATATCATGTAGGTACCTAAATAGGATTTGGACTCTTTGTAATAAGCTGTCCACTTCCTACCTCCCATGTATAATTTTTTGGGTCAGGTACAATGTGTGTCCAGTCGGTCAGCCCCTTTGCTTTGTTTTAGTTAAGTTTCCTTTACACGTACGTTTTGTATCGTCTCGGTTTCCTTTGTTTGCACATCTTAAACGGATAGAATAAATAAAATAATGCACGCAAAAATATTAGGACGAAACAAAGCGGAACCAAACCAAGAATACTTATTCCCTTTAATAGTAGGTATAGATGGTCAAGCATTTCATCAACCTTGTCATCCTCACAAATTTCATCCAATCGTGTGCCCACACCAGATCCCTCACAAAATACATGTAATCATTCAGCCCATATCCCTCTATCTCTATTAGAGCTACCAAATTACAATATGTGATGTCTGAAAGGGAAATTGATCTCTCCAAGTTGCCTATGTCATGGCACTACCAGGGAAAAGCCTAGCAGCAGCGCGGGTTTTGGGCCTATCAGTAGCGTGGGCAGGAGCGCTACTGATAAGGCGCTACAGCTAATGCTTAGCAATAGCGCGTCTTGACCCACGCTACTGCTAAATTGACTTAGTAGCAGCGCTTCTTCAGAACATCGCTACTGGTAATTAGTAGTAGCGCTTCTCCTTACCCGTGCTACTACTATTATTTAGTATTTTATTTCTTTTCTTTTTCATGTTGTATTCATACACCTTTACACAAGTTTTCATACAACAAGAATTTAGAGATTGTTTTTACATCATAATGAGTTATTACATTATGGGGTGAAAGAACCATGGACTAGTTTCAAGTGGATGTCCATCCACTTGAAACTAATCCGCGGTTCTTTCACCCAATGATATAATAATATCATCATCATCATCATATCATTAACAACTTAGCATCATAATACATCATTGTCATATAACACCTCCTCAATATCATCGTTTTCATCATTGACATCACATAACACCTCCTCAAGATCATCATTATCAACTCTAACACATTACCATATAATAAACATATTGTACCTCATAGGACCTATTACATTCGATTAAGACCTACTACATTTTCTAAGGTAAAATAACAAAAAACGAGATAGCCCCTGACTCTCCATTATGGACAATGGAGATTAGTCTGTCTCCAATTCTTGCCTTTCGCTGAATGTTACTTCCAAGAACCTCCTTGCGAATGTCCATACATTTCTTCCATTCTCTGATGATCATGTGTTCACGGGTTTTAGAAATCCGATATGCACAGGTGAGCTCCGTAGATTTACCTGGCAGTATGTTCAGAACTGAGAGGCGACCATGCAGAGACATCAGATGAGGCACACAATCCATCAGGGGTTTCTGTTGAAAAACATAATAATAACTTCGTAGTTAGCAATGATGTACTAGTTTTAGAAGTATGCAAAAAATGCACGGATGTCGTAATAGTAAAAAATCTTACCAGGGTATCTCCAGAGAAGTTATCGTTGTTCAACACATGCACTAGTGGCTTGTATTCACCATAATTTGGAGGAGTTCGATAATAGTCATTGTAATTCTCAAGAAGAGTATAAAATGCGATCAGATGATTTTTCTCCTTATACGTTAATTGGGTGCCTTCGGTGTAGTGGGTTTTATCTACCATCTTCTGCACAGTCTTTGAAGAATCAAAATAAGCTGTCAATGGAAATAAGCTATCAACTATTTTGAAATAAATAATATAAATTAGTTAATAACTATGTTTGAGAAACTCACATAGCGGTACAATCGGAAGCGTATCAACAAGGACCCAAATGTCCATATTGTCTTCCTCGCTGTGAGGATCACCAAGATCCATGGTGACAATCATACCCTCATAAAAGCCATACATTTTGCAAAGTGCTTCCCAATTTTGGCAACCAAAATGGGTTACGCTCTGAGCATTGCACAGATTTACTTCAAAATCCATATCATGATGGGTCCTTAGGTGTATTTTATTTGTTTCGAAATTTTCATGGTCTTCAAAACCCATCCTCTCCAAGACATAGCGTCTTGCATGGCATGGGATAAGCTAGTCGAATTGTAAAATATGAAAATTAGACGTTGAAATGGTTGAAGTCATGCTTAATGGAGAAAAAAACACTTGTCGTTGTTGCGTACCATTTCACAATCGAAGGTCTCCTCGAGCTTAATGTTGAAGCGCCGATCTTCGTCCAGCCGAACGAACCTGTCGCACATACCTCGATCGTCGTGGCACCAGCTACACTCCCCCGGGAGACCGTCGTCGTTCGAGTACGACATTTCCTACAATCATAATTCAAAGATTAAACTTGTACATATTCTAGCACAAGTCATGCCAGAATTCACGACAAAATCCGGCATGACATTTGCTAAAAAAGGACATATCGAGCGCCTGAAATTTGCCAGAACGGAAATTAATCAACACTCCGGCAAAACATAGGCCACTCGGAGATGTAAACTGAACATGAACGGCCACTTGGGCAACCACATATCCTATTTGCGCAACAACACAAGATATACAAGGATATTTGGCTGGTCTCACCTCGATGTCGGAGGGGGTCGGTGACTGGGACGACGGCGGGGATGTCAGAGGGGGTTGGTGACGGGGACGACGGAGGTCACCTGAAACCATATAAGTTATCACTAACAACAAACATGACATGTTCAACTAGTTTTATTAATTCAACTAGTTCTTACTAAATATAAACTTACTATAAATAGAAAAAAACTAGTTCTTTCTAAAAATAAAGTAGTTCAACTAGTTATATTAATTATCTTACTAAAAATAGATTAGTTCTGTTAATTCAACTAGTTCAACTAGTTTATTAATTTACTTACTAAACTAGTTCAACTACAACTAAAGTAGTTCAACTACCACTACTACTACTAAAAATCTAGTACTAACTAAGCAACATCTAGTACTAGCTAACCCTAAATTAACATCTACTACTACTAAATCTAGTACTAACTAGTGGCAGGGGGTGGGGGCGACGGAGAGGTAGCTAGGGGTGGTCGAGGGCGGTGGGAGGAGGGCTGCCGGCGGAGGAGGGAGGAGGGGCGGCCGTAGGCAGAGGGAGGAGGGCGGCGGCGGAGGAGGGAGGGGCGGCCACAGGCGGAGGGAGGATGTGCGAGGAGGATGGAGGAGGGACGGAAGGAGGGGAGTACCTCGGCGGCGGACGGACGAAGGCGGCGGCGGCGACGACGCACGACGATGGTTGACGCGGGCGAGAGTGAGAGTGTGAGTGAGAGGGCCGGTCGTGCGCGTGGGGATAAGGTAGGGATAGTTGTAGCGCGTTTGCCAAAACGCGCTACAGCTAACCTGAATAGCAGTAGCGCTCTATAGTAAAATGCGCTACTGCTATAGCTAGCGGGGGGGCGAGGTCATGGCAACTCTAGCAGTAGCACTGTATGCGGTGCACGCGCTACTGCTATTTCCAAGTCAGCAGCGTGTTTCGGAGACACGCTGCTGCTAAGTAGCAGTTGCGTGGTATTTTGAAGAGCGCTGCTGGTAAGATTCTGTGTATAGGCTTTTCCCTAGTAGTGTGGAAGTGCATTCTAACTTCACCTCATCATCCAAACTAGACACAAAGGAAATACAACAAATTTCATGAACAAAGCACAAAATTACTATAACAAAGCACTACTACAATCAACACTGCATCATTACAATAACAGAGCACTACTGTAATCAACACTGCATAATTAATATAAGAGAGCTACTGCCATTTGACACTACATAATTACTATAACAGAGCTACTGCAAGTTACACTTCATAATTAATCTAATTTACACTGCATATTTGCCTACAAATGAACTGTAATTAACAATGCCTACTGACTACTATTAGTGTTTCTGCTAGCCAGCTAGGTTTAACAGTGCCAACAAATTAACTTAACAGCACATACATCAAATCAACCCCAATTCGAAGAAGCCTAACCCTAACCCTAGAATCGATCTATAGGTCATCAATGATAATAAACTGAGAGGGGGAACTTACTTGACACCGTGGAATGATGAGGCAAACCGGTGGCTCTCCGTCGGATTGTCCTTCACGGCCCTGGCCCAAGATCTAGCCGCTGCAAATTCGAGCGAGTGTCCGGGGCTGCGGCTGGGGCTACTCGTATCCAAAGAGCCGCTAGGGTTTAAGCTCCTGCAGAGATCTGTGTCCGGTGGCCTATCATCTCCGACGTTGGCAGACCCGCTGCCGCCGTTAGCCTTCGCCATGTCTGGGAGGAGAGAGTGTGGGGAAGGAAAAGAGATGGAGAGGACCGGACGGGACGAGAATGGGTCATTTTGATCGGTGCGGCTCACAGCGCTTGACGCCGTCTAACGGCTCGGATAGAGGAACAGTGCCGCCACATCGACTAATACGGGCCCGACCTATCATAATCTGACTTAAAAATATCAAACTGATCGACTTGTGTTTTTTGCAAAACAAAAAATAGGAAGAAAAAATAGTGGTTTTGGGCACAATTTCGTAGACTTGTGGTTCTTCCTACAAACCTAGCCTTCAATGTCAATGTTCTTTGCAATTCACTCTCTGCTGGTTTATAACAAAGACAGAGCTAGGTTGTGAGGTGTCACAGAGAGACTGATTTGTTTTTTAGGGATGAGAGACTGGTTTGTTGGGGGTGGGGGTGCTTTGATTGGTAATGGGCCTTTACAAGATTAGTTCCCTAGGTCAACAATGAGGCTATAAAACTATTAAACATATGGGTGATAGTGGATGGTACATGACCTTCAAGAGATGGCTCAGTTAAATAGAATAAGAAGTATGTGCAAGATGTTAACCTTGCGATTGGATGGGGGTGATGCTCCTAGATGGTCTTGTAATAAAAGTGGCATGTTCAATGTAAAAAGTTATGTGTGACCATCTATGAAATGATGGTCCTGATAGATCCTTTAAACATCTATGGGAAGCTAAAATCCGCTTCAAAATCGAAATCTGGCTTTGGTTGATATGGCACAATGCCATTGCCACCAAGCACAACCTGATCAAGAGGAAGTGGGTTCATGACCCTTTGTGTCACCTTTACCAAGATCCTCTGAGTATTCATCATTTGCTTTCACCGTTCTGCCGACAAGCCTGCATGAGTGTGATATGTAGATGCATTGGTGCTAATTGTAGACCTACTTGTTTCTCGTAATACTTATGATTGGTTCCCGGATATCTGCCCATCAATCGAAACCTACAAGTTGTAGGTTTAGTTGCCCTATGCTAGGTAATCTAGAAACATCGCAATTGATCTTGTTTTGAGAAGAATCTTGTTCACTGCCATGTTGAATTTATTTGGTATGCATGCTCTTTCATGCACTAGTGGGCAGATTTGCAAAACAAAGGTGGGCGAGCTGCACTGGAATAGGGTGTGGTAGCTTTGGAGCTCCATAATGATGGTCGTGCAGAGAGAGGAAGAGATGTGCCAACGTTGGAAGCCAGAGATGCTGAGGATGATGAAGATGGTGATACTAATGTTGATGCTATGATGGAAGACATGAACTGAGAACTTGATCCGTGGAGGTGGCTGATGTTGCAGAGAAGTACATGCTCCCGGGGGGGGGGGGCTTTCGAGGACAATGGATTTGGGGTTTGGTCCCCCATGTAATATATATTCCACTAGATTTCCCTATAGCTCTTACTTTCTTTTTGGTCCCTCATGGATTTGGGGCATCTTTGGTTCCCCCCGTGTAATATATATTTTGGGCCTGTTTGGTTCATGATTAACTTTGCCACAACTAACCTTAGGCAAAGTGTGTCAGCCAAAAAAGTGTGGCTAACAAAATGGCCACCACAAGTGTGGCAAGATTTGACAAAAAAATTGAGCCTATAACATGTGGACCATATAATTAGAAAAGTATGGCAAGCCACAAGTGTGTAATGAACCAAACAGATGCCTAAGATGTTGTGGCATGACTAAGGTTAGGCGTAGCAACCTTAGACTGGGAACCAAACAAACCCTTCGTTAGGTTTCCCCCGGAGGGCATTTTTGTGGTAGTGGCTGGCGGGACCCTTTGATTTAAGCCTTTTGTTATTATTTTTTTGCACATAGATATCTTTTTTCTTTCTTATTCCATTTTTGATTTGATAGTGACAGTCGGTCCTTTTTTTAATTGAAGGGAAAAAATACAGGTTCGCCCACACTAAAGTGTCTTCATGTACGGCTTTTCATGCACTCGTCATTATGATTGCAATCGTCACCTTATTGTGAAGCCACTTGCAAGTATCCTCGTTGTATATTTTGCATAGTTCACTATGCAAAAAAGTTGGACTCTGTTTGCAACAAATAATTTTTTTCTGGTACATCATACTACATAATATAATGTGTACCTACTACCCCAAGGGTGCCCATGTATAAAACCGCGATTTTTATCCTACCCCAAGTGATCATCGTCTTTAGCGGGCTGTTTTTGTTTGCTCAAAGTTTGTTATTCTTCGGTGTTTGAATGCCTCGTGTTAATTTAGGCTTTCCTTGGATGGCGCAATATTGTACGTTGAAATTTCTTTTGTTGTTAAGGAAAGAATTTCATGGCCAACTTTAGTAATATCAAACAATAGTTACATCATCCACTAATAGATTGACTTTAGAACTAGGGGGATAATCTAATCAAATAGCCCATGAATTAAACACCCCAACTTAGCTAGCTCATGTGTGGATACATTCGATTCTCTACTATAGTGCTGAACTAAAGCCTTTGCAAAATCCATCAATTAAGACCTACAATCATCAATGAAATGCGTCCCCACTAGTGAGTGCTGTAAATTTGTGTCGATTGCTTCTTTCAGCTCTGCATTGTCAAAGTATACAATGAGATTATTTCATTACATGTTATGGGACATTGCCAAACCTTCCAGCAACTTCTGAAGTGATAACATCAACAACGTGCTCTAGACAACCCACAATTGCGCCAACAAATAAGCCGCAATGTTGAATTTAACAGACATACAATCAATCAGTTGGCCCATGATACCTTCACAATGTTGTGTCAACATGTTAACAACTGAGGACCAGTGGCTGCTGCCTGGAATAGGGGTGGGGACGAAGTTGGTCGAGGCTAGCATGGGTAAGTGGTGGAGCTCGTTGGATCCGCAAAAATCTCTTGGTGTTGGATGTAGAGGAGCTCCTCTTCCCCTCTAGTGTTGTTCTGCAAGTCGCTGGCAGGGCCATCCACAGAGGCGCTTATGACTAATGAAGAGATGAATGAATGGAAATATCGCCCTGTGTGGACCCTCATGCAGAACCAATGCTTCTTATTTTTAGGCTAGAATTAAAGCTTCTAAACACTATCTATATACTTAGCTCTACAAAATCGAGTTCACTTGGACCACACCATGTTGGCCTAATCGCGCACCTACCCCAAGCAGTTGATGCCTTTGTGTGTAGGTCGTCCGCTTTTGTTAAACCCTATTTAGCGCATAGGGGGCGTAATAGACGGCCACTTGTGCCTAATGGGCTGGCCCATTAACTAGCACAGATGATTTTTTGTTTGGTTTTAAATACATGATGTTTTTTCTATGCGGTGTTATATACTCCCTCCGTCCCAAAATTCTTGTCTTAGATTTGTCTAAATATCGATGTATCTAACACTAAAACGTAACTAAATACATCTGTATTTAGACAAATTTAAGACAAGAATTTTGGAACGGACGGAGTATATTTTTTCACATAGTTAATTTTAAAAATGCTCATGGCTTTAAAAAATGTTCTTAAATTTGAGAAATGCTAGTGAATTAAAAAATGTTCATGAATTCAACTACATGATGAATACTTTAAGAATAGGTATGAATATTTTAAAAATATGTGATGAACATCTCAATGCATGATGAATATTTACAAATATGTGACTAATTTAAGTTAAATACAAGACACATATTTTCTACAATGCATGACGAGTGTACTCTGAATTCTTGATGGTCATTTTTCAAATTACTTGTTGACCATATTTTCTAATTACATGATGAACATTTTCAAGCATGGAATGAATTTTTATTCATGATTACATTTTCAAGTACACAATAAATATTTACAAACAGGCGATGAACAGTTTTTAAATACATGAAGAGTATTTTTCCAAATACACAATGGACATTCTGAAAACTGAATGAGCATTTTCTAAGGACATGTTGAATTAAACAATTACATGATGAATACTTTTGCAGCAAGCGTTGTCTATTTTACAAATATGTACATCTTTTAAATACATGGTGTTTTTTCTAGATACAAAATGAACATTTTTTAAATATGAGATGATTTTCTTTCTAAATACATGGCAAACATCTATATCTATATCTATATACCTGCTAATAAAGCAAGGAGCTATTCGTTAATTTTTTTATCCATTCACCGCAGAAAAGAAACCTTTTCTCTTTAGGTGATAATAAATTCTTATGCGTTCGTCTGCTCGAAAAAAAAGGCTTTTCCAGAAATTTCGTACGGGGCCGCGCACTGTGGCCCAGTGAAGGCAGACCACTTATTTTTTTGTCCATGCACCTGGGAAATTTCTATTTTCCACACAGGGTGACAAATAGTCGGAGCTTCTCACAGGACAGCCAATAAATGGGTTGCCGCATTTTTCTTTGTTTCTATGTTTTACTTCTATTTTTATTGTCCTTCCCCTATCTCTTTTTTCACTTCCAAGTTTATATTTCTTATAAAATTTATTTCACAAATTTAAAATTCTCAAAAAACATTCAGAATTTCAGAGAAAAAATAATTATAGAAAATGATCAGCATTCCAAAATTTTGTTGCTATTTTGAAAAATGTTTGTAACTTCAAAAAAGTTTCCCATGTTTTCAAAAACTTTTATTGTTTTCGAAAATTGTTCAAAATTTCTAAAAAGAAAATGGAAATTTGAAAAATGATCTTGTTTGAGCGAATTTTTCACAATTCAAAAATAATGTTAAAAGATACACATTTTTGAAAAAAATAAGTATTTTCAACACATGTTCCCGTTCTAAAAGATGTTCACAAATTCAAATAAAGTTCATGTTTTTATAAATAAAAGTTGGAGCTTTCAAAAAATGTTTGCGAATTTGAACCGATGGTCCCATTTCAAATTTTGTTCGCGTTTTTTTGAAAGTGACAAAATTTTCAAAAAATGTTCAAGCTTTAAAAAAAGGTTGATGTTTCCTACAATATTCAAAAACTTCATACCTTAAAATATCCTTGATTGAAAAGGAAAAGTAGATTGAATAATTCATGGGCCTTCTCTGGCGTACGATGATGTAACAAAACTCTTAAATTCCCTCAATAAATGAATGGAAAAATAGCAGATTGATTACTTCACACCCGGCGAAACCGAGCAGCTAAATGTTCTTTTTTCACATGCGCGTAGAGTTTTACTTGCACATATTTATTGTCAATAACTTTAAGTGCATACTAATTTTTTTTCCGTTGCAGCGCACGGGCATATATGCTAGTTTTTCAAATACATGACAAGTTGTCTAAACATATGTGATTGAAATTTTCAAAACACATAATAACTAATTTTAAATTGCGAGATAAAAATTCTGTTGTCAATACGTGTACATTTTACTCTTCCTATAAAATAATTTTGCCAATTTTAGGAACGGAGTAGTTTTCAATGAAATTTTGAAGAAAAACAATTTTTTTAGAACATAGACGTCAGGGACGTCCGGCTTTAAATTAATAAAGCCCACAACATAGGCAGCGTGCATAAACGGACAACCACACAAACGAAAGTCACAAAGTACTAAGGCAGGCCACACAGGGCACAATAGCGAGATAACATGCATTACTGGGCCGGTACAGCCAAACTAACCAGCACGCAGGCTCGGGGGAATCGAAACTCCAAAAGAAACTGCCCATCCCTATGAGGCAGCAGACGAAGGAGACGGGGCTCGTGACGCTAAGTAGACGGAGCGAAGTCGAGCGATAGCTTGTCGGTGAAGATCAGCGTCCTGTTGCCTTCCCAGCGGGGCCCACTGCTGCAAGAATAAGATGCATTTGAAAATAACATCAGCGGGGTGAGAGGGAAACACTCCCTCAATAGTAAGCTTGTTACGGATGTTCCATAAGGCCCATAACATGGCCGAGGCACACGTCCACATGATCCGGCGCAGAGTGCCCGGGATCGAGGACAAGAGAGACACGAGCTCAGAGCGTGAGCGTGGATCCCAATCCACCCCAGCGGCCTCACGGACCGCACTCCAAGCAAAGTGCGCCAAAGGACACCGGAAGAACGCGTGGTCAGCGTCTTCCGCGACCGCACACAGAGCGCAAGGGCCGGAAGCGGGGCCGTTGCGCTTAGCGATATTGATAGAGGTAGGGAGGCGATCTTGGCATAGCTGCCAGAGGAAGACCTTAATCTTTAGCGGGATTCTCGCCTTCCCAAGCCCCGTGGCTGCCATAGGGGCATGACCACGACATAACTCGCGATACAGGGACTTGACAGTGAACTTGCCAGAGCCCGAAAGTCTCCACGAGACCACGTCTGCGGAGTCCGACAGACGCACGTTGGCTATCAGAGCCCGCAGACGATCCCACTCATCCAGCTCCGGCCCCACAAGCTCTCTTCTGAAGTGAATAGGGGCCGGAATGGCACTAAGTGCCGAAGCTACCAATTGGTTGGGCTCAACCGCGATGGAGTAAAGGTGGGTGAACTCCGACCAAAGAGGTTGCTGGCCTATCCAAACATCGTGCCAAAAACGTGTGGAGCGACCATTATTAACCGTGAACCTCGCACCCCTGGCGAAGTATGGTTTGAGGGCTTGAATGGAGGTCCAGAAAGGGGACCCCTGAGGTGTTGCCTCAAAGAAATTTCCATGTGGGAAATACTTGGCACGAAGGAGGTCAATCCAGAGGCCGGTCCCTCTCGGGGATAGCTTCCATATCCACTTGCACATAAGTGCTATGTTCATCAACTTAGAGTTGATGATCCCGAGGCCCCCCTGGGCTTTGGGTCTGCAAACGGCTTGCCACTTGACCATGTGGTACTTCCGTTTAGGACCCGCTCCTTCCCAAAAGAAACGTGCCCGTGGTGTGTCCATTTTTGTGTGGACCCCATCCGCCAGCAAGAACATACCCATGGCAAACATCGGTAGGGCTGAGAGGCTGGAGTTGGTAAGGATTAGTCTTGCCCCTGAAGACATAAATCGGCCTCTCCACGGACATACCCGGTCCGCCACCTTAGTGGCGGCAATCGTGCATTTGTTCTTTGCGATTGGGAGGCCGAGGTAGGTAAACGGAAACTTCCCAAGCTTGCAATTAAGCAAGTTGGCAGCCCGTTCACTTTCGGCCGCGTCCATCCCTATGGACACCACTTCACACTTGTGGAAGTTAATTTTTAGCCCGGGCATGAGTTCAAAGCACAGTAAGATGGCCTTAACCGTAGCGATACTGTGAGCGTCCGGTTCAAAAAGGAGGAGAGTGTCATCCGCATACTGCAAGTGTGACACGCCTCCTGGGACCAGGTTGCCGACCACTCCCCTGATGTGGCCAGCGGCGCAAGCTTTGTCTAGCATTGCGCCCAGGGCGTCCGCCACAAAGTTGAAAAGCAACGGTGAGGCTGGGTCCCCTTGACGTAGCCCACGTTTGTTACGTAAGAAGTTCCCTACTTCTCCATTCACCGCTATCGCCGTTTGGCCTCCCGAGACCAATTGCATCATACGGTGAACCCAAACCAACGAAAATCCTCGATCCAAAAGGATTTGCTGGAGGAACTCCCAGTTCACTCGATCGTATGCCTTCTCAAAATCTGGTTTTAGAAGGATCGCCGGCTGGCGAGAGCGTTTGAGCGAGTGAACGATTTCTTGGAGGGCCAGCGGACCCTCCAAGATGTTGCGACCACGGATGAAAGCCGACTGATTCCTACTAATAATACGATGAGCTACCGGAGAAAAGCGCGTAGAACAAGCTTTAGAGCAAATCTTAAATGGGACATTGATAAGCGCTATAGGTCTAAAGAGCCTAATGTTGTGCGCACCTTGGACTTTGGGGATAAGAGAGAGAATCCCAAAGTTAAGGCGGGAAATATCTACAGTACCACGCATAAACCCGTTACAAACATCGAAAATAGGCCCTTTCAGCACCTGCCAAAATCTTTTGAACATCGCCACCAGCCACCCATCTGGTCCCGGGGCGGTGTCAGATTTCATCCCAAGGATGGCCTGGTCAATCTCCTGGGGAAGGAAGGCTAGGCCCAAGCCTTCATTCTTCGCGTCCGTGACCCGCAGCGCGGGATCCCAAACATCTGACCGCAGCCTAGCCCTGGCCTTCTCCCTGGAGCCCATCAACTGGATGTAAAAGTCGTAGATATGCCGGACAATATCCTGATGACGCAAGAGGAGCCCCTGCTTAGATTGCAGTCGAAGGATGGCGCATTTGCGGCACCGGCCATTAGCATAGGCATGGAAGTATTTTGTATTCGCATCCCCCTTGAGCGTCCACTTGATTCCACCGCGCCTACGCCAGTACTCCTCAGCACGAAGGAGAGCCTCAACTTGGGCCTCAACGGCGTAGCGCAGGGCCCAGTCTTGCTCCGAGAAGACCTGAGAGTCCGCAGCTGCATCCATACGGGGGAGGTCCGCGACCAAACGCGCACAGAGCAGCTTGTCCTCACGGCCCTGGTTAGCCCCCCAGCCTTTTAGGGCCGCACGCATCCCCGCCCCTGCGGCAATCCAGAATTCCATGGGCCCTCGCGTGTGCCCGATCCGAGCAACACAAGTCTCCCATTTGGAGAGGAAAATTTTCTCGAATTCCGGGTGCTCAAACCACGCAGTCTCAAAGAAAAACCTGGGGCTACGTTTTAGCCTTTCCTCCCCCGAGGAAAGGATTAGAGGAACGTGATCCGACCCAATCCTCGTTTCAGCGTGTAGGGAGCACATGGGAAACAACATTTCCCACTCCACGGACATAAACACGCGGTCAAGCACACACCGAACTGGTGTAAGCTGTTTGTTTGTCCATGTGTAACGTGCTCCCACGCGGGCCACTTCCCTAAGGGCCATTGATGCTATCGCGTTATTAAACATGGACACCCTTGTCCAGTTAATGATCCTGTTGTTCTTGTCCGCCCCCGAACGGATTAAGTTGAAATCCCCACCAACGATCAGCGGCAAGTTGCGCACACCTAAGGCCGCAACCTTCTCCTGAAGTTCCCCCAAGAACTCTTGAGAGTGGGCATGATCAGCCAGGCCATACACCACTATAACCTCCCACTCACGGAGGGTTGCTCGATGGCGCACGTGTGCCGACACGAAGAAACGGCCGGCATCCCAAGCCACCACCTCGCAACAAACCAGACTGACCCCAAGAAGTAGGCCCCCCGAGTGGCCCACCGCAGGCACCCAGTGCCAAGCAAAGCGTTCGAGGGGGTCGATGGCTAGCATGTCTCGGTGAGAGAATTCCTTTTTTATGGTTTCCTGCAAGCCAACGACGTCGATATCCTCTACGCGGATGAATTCCTTAAGCTGGGTCCGCCTCCCAGCGTGGCCGAAGCCTCGTATGTTCCAGAAGATGAAACGCATTAGATTATGCGGTTGCGGAGGCGGATACCGTGAGTGGTAACCGCTTTGACCACTCGCCGTGTCTTGACAGGACCACGGGCTGAGGGGGACGGCGCAGCCCCTGCTGCCATGTCCACCTGTTCGGGCCGCGCAGCAGGCACCAGAGAAGCCCCTGATTCTTCTGCTATCGGCGCAACGCGGGCCGCCGCTCCCTGAGCCAGCGCGGCCTGCGCGATTTCTTTAGCCCGAATGAGAGATAGGAGCTCTCGCGCCTCCCCCTCATCAGACAAATCTACCCCACTATCCGCTAAAATACCCCCAAGACGCTCATCCGAATAATCATCAAAAATCGTAAATCGGGGAAGGGGGTTACCTTCGGTTTCCATATTCTTATGAGCCAGCAGAAGCTGAGCGTGTTGAAGAGCAGGGAGGTTGCCCTTGGCGCCCTTCGGACGTGAGCTCGCCTGCTCTTGCGCCACCGTGGTCGCCACCACCGCCTTGGAGCGTTTGGCCGTGGTGATGGGCACCGCCTTGGTCACCTCCGCCCGAAGTGCATCCGTAGGAGGAGGAGGAGTCGCCGCCGAAGGCCCACCGACTGGACCCCCAGGGGAGGCCAGCGCCATCACCACCGGCCGGTGCGAGACAGGCGTGTCCGCACGGACCGATGGTGGGCTCACCGGCGTCCCCTGAGGAGCCTTGCGGCCCGCAGCCTTCTTTTGGAGACGCACCCCGCCGCTTCCAGGGCCGCGCGCAGACATGGGGGAGCGTGACGCAACAACTCGCAGCCCACCCACATCCGCAGCCGCCGGGGAGACGAGCATGGAGCGGCCCTCCGAATCGCACGAAGCCGAAATGCCCTTGTCGAGGTCGAGGCCGAGGGACATGTTGGAGCCATATTGATTAAAGCCCGTCTCGTTGCTGCCCACGACCACTTGGCGCTCCTCCAGATCCTTAGCGGCTCCCGAAGCCGGGGCCACGGCGTCGGAAGCCTTGTCCTTGATGCCCAGCTTATCCCAGGTCGCGGTGTCGATGGAGTCGTCACCCATACTTGTGTCCTTGTCCTTGTCCTTGTCCTTGTCCATGTCGTCTGGTCCCCTGTCCATGGGAGCAGGGGGGAGGGGAGGGGGAGCACCCCCCTGATTGCCACCCGCCTCGGCCTCCAGCCGGATGGTGTAGCCCTCGCTATTGAATCAGATTTGGACGTAGCCTTTGAGCTTGGCCGGGGAGCGGCATGCAAAGCGCATGCGCACTGGACCCAGCCCCACCAGCGACGACTTGTCCACCTCCATCGGGCGCCCTATCATCACAGTCCCTGCCATGAGACGGTCCGCGCGGCGATGCTTGGGTGGCACTCCCAGAGCTTTACCCACACATCCGGCATGAGACCGGCCTTGGGCGCTTCCAGTGTCGCTTCTTTGATGTCCGCCATGATGTCGTTGAGGGAGAGATAAAGCTTGCCGCTCCGCGTCGCCATCCGCAGCATGACCTTGTTGGGGAATACGATGGAGAACGTGTCATCTCCGATGGCCGCCACCTGCCAGTCCCATTCCCCTTAGAAGAGGTGAGGGAGCTCGGCCTCCAAGATGGGGACGGATAGCGTGCCCGGTGCCGCCGAGATGAACGCCACGTCCGCCACCACCGGGGCGCAGATCTCCTCGCCCTCCGTCTCGACGTAGGGGAGGCAGAAGAAGCCCTTGCCGGGGATGGCGTTGCCCATGATCTACAGCAGCAAAGGCCGCCCGCGAGTGGGACAGTGCGCCGACGCGTGCCCCTCCTCATGGCAGACGACGCACAAGGGCTTGAACTTACACGCGTTCTGGTAGTGGCCCACCCGCCCACACTTGAAGCATTCGGGCCCGTCGGACTCCTCCACTGGGATCGGGGCATCGGCCGACCCCTTCGACGCCAACGGCCCGGCCGCCAGCGGCAGTAGCGCCGAACCAGCCCCTTTCTGCTTCTGCTTCTTGGCAAGAGGGTCCCCCGCCTGCTCACCGCTCAAAGGAAGGAGGGATTCCTTCCTCTTGAGCTCCTTCTTCTGCTCCAGCCCGCGGCGCCGATATTCCTCCTTCTTCTTCTTTTTGCGCTCGCGCTCCTCCATCTTCTTCCGCTCTTGCTCCGCGAGCCACCAAGGAGGCGGCGGCCCCCAGCCCTCCTCCTCCGCCGGAGGCGCCGCCACCTTGGAGAGCGCGTTTGCCCTCAGATCTAGCTCGCGTTGACGCTCAGCCACCGGGATCGGGGGCGACATCAGTGGCTTCTCCATGCGGCGGGATCCCATCCGCACCGCTGAAGCGAACGAGCGAGTGAGAGGGGAGGGAAGAGGGGAGCGACGCAGGCGGCGCGCGAGGTGCCCGAACCGCCGCACCTGCGAGTGGGATGCGAGAAACCCTAGCGAAAAATCTAGGGCACCCTTCGGCAACCACAACCACTTATATATAGGCGGAGGCGGCCGCACCACCCCCTTCTTGATGGGGTCGGGCCTAGTCACTTGCGGGCGCAAGGTGACCGGGCCAGGCTGACCAGGCCCAGGCACAGAGGCGCGCCCCTGCGTCCCCTTTGGCCCTTGCGAGGATGGATCGGCCAATGGGTCCCCCAGCCCACGCATTGGCAGACTGGGCCAGTCCGAAAGGCCCAGCAAGGAAATCGGCCCAGGCGGCAGCGGCTCCGAAACCCTAGCCATGGACCGCGTCTCCCTCGCTGGATCCACCCCGCCGCCGTCGTTGACCCCTGTCAACTCCGACGAGCTCACCGAGCCCGAGGGCGGCGCAGCCAGCGCCAGCACCTGGCGCCCCTCCTCCGGCGAGGCACGCGAGCGGCCCTCGGGCCCCGCATCCACACCCCGCGGCGGTCGCCAGATCCGCGTCGCAAGGCCACGCCCGCCACGCCCGCCAGGGGCGAACGCGCGCCGGCGACCAGCCACGAAGGAGCCCCCCAGCTCCTCCGCCCGGGTGACAAAGTCACCCACCGAGCACGTCGACGACGGCCTC
>NC_041385.1:622204131-622235277 GCF_002162155.2 Triticum dicoccoides
GGACCGGGCTAGGGGGCCGTCCGCCAGGCGAGGCGCAGCGCCGGGCGCGCCCCTCCTCCGGGCGAACCGCCGTCCAACCTTCCTCAGACACCACGGGGGGCCCTCCGCCGACGCCCGCGGAATCGCCTCCCTGGTCGCCTAGTCGCACGAGAGCCGTTGGGTCGCCCTCCATTTCCAAGATAGTAATCAGAATGAATGATCTCACTTCAAAAGCAATTTTTTTAGGGATAAGCAATTGGAAAAACGTCTTAAAATAAAGCACAAGGGTTCGGCCCGGGAAGTCCCGTAGGTGGTGGCTGCATGAAATTCTATTTAGCGTCGGTAGCGCCAATACAGGCTAATTGTTTTTTTGGGGTTCGCTAATTGGTGGTGCATACCCTCGTTCCCTTCGCTAGAGTTAATGGGGCGGGCATCTACGGAAGCAAGTTTCTTTTTTTTGAGGGTCAAAGCAAATCGCTTTATTACGTAACCAAGTTAGGCATTTCGCCTACAATCAGTCCAGCCACAGACGGCGGAACATCAACATCCCATAGAATGGGTTCATTCACAATGCACTCATACCCTAGCTTAGCAAGCTCATGTGCAACAGCGTTGGCTTCTCTTCTACATACCATAACTTCACATTTACGCAAGCAAGTTTCTGTGAACCTTCAAACGGTTTTGGAAGCTTCCAGAAGATTGAGGTCTGTTTTCTTCCTTTCTGGTTGTTTTGCCCCTTTTTACATCATTCTTTTTTATTTTGTTATATTTTCTTTTTGATTTTTCCAATTGCATCAACTTTTTGAATATTTGGGAACTGTTTTCTATTTCCATAAACTTTCAGAAATTCAAAACTTGTTCCAATTCATGATTTTTTTTTCAAATTTCACGCACCTTTTCTGAATTTGGGAACTTGTTTATAGAAAGTTAGAATTTTTCACAGATTCGTGAATTTTTCAAATTCATGAAATTTTTCCCAAGTATACCATCATTTTGAATGTGCAGACTTATTTTGAGGATCTGTAATTTTGGGGCAAATTCATGTCTTTTTTTATGAAAAATTAGCAAACCAGCTCCCTCATTTTTAGAACGAGCATTATTTTTCAAACAGTGAGATAGCAACCGAGGTGGCCAACGAGCGGGCCGAGGGGTGCCAAGCGACGAGCCTAGTGGGTTGGCCTAGGTATTGGCGCGTGCGAGTGCTGGTTGCTGAATAGCCTAAGGTATCAGTGGCTGCTGGGTTACTACAATCATCTCACGCCTGCGACAACTGGGCCAACCCATATAATGGGAGAGTGAACGATCGATGATCGGTTGACTGGTTTGACAGTGGACCGGTTAAGGGCAACTTTTTTTTTAGTTGACCGATTGAAGATTCCCACCGGTATTAGGAAGCTTTTAAAAGCTCTGGTCAGTTTTTTTATATTCTCTCGTCTTTCGTTTATGTTTTCATTATTAACTTTTACAGAAAAATCAAATTTGTGAGCTTTTTTTAAAAATCATGAAAATAAATAAATTTGTGAACCTTTTCCAACTTTGGGAATATTTCCAAATCAGTGACCTTCTCCAAATTCAAGTTTTTTTACTTTGTTAATTTGTTTCAAAAATCAGGAACATTTTTTATTTCCTGTTTTTTTAATTTAAGAACCTTGTTGGAATTCATGAACAATTTTTCAGACCCGCAAACTTTTTTCAAATTCATGAACTTTTTCCAAATTCTTGAACTTTAGGATCTTTTTCAAATTCGTGAACTTTTTCTCAAATTCATGAACTCTATCAAATTCTTGAACTTTCTCAAATTCATTAACATTTTCACAAATTGATGAATTTTTTGAAAAAGAAATTCAAATTCGTTGTAAAGTCATCGATCAACGGTGCACCGTCAACCGACCATCGAGCATTTGCTCTTGCAATCCAGCGAGCGAGGGAATTGAGCGTTTGCTCATACGGCCAATACAACCTCTTGAAGCGTTGTATAGGACGTCGACCTATCGCTATCAAGTAATAAAGAAAAATTGAAACAACAACAACGAAAATTTGGTTCCCAAACAAGTTATGGCCTATATTTTATCAATTTTAACTATCTATCTCCTGCTTTACGTTTTTTTATAAGAAATATAAAAAGGGACAACCGTATTTTTGCCACTAGTTGGAACCTACTAGTGGGTTTTGCCTTCACATTTGTCTTCGACATCGCACAAATACCCTTTTGTCACCATGTCGTCCGATCAAAGGCATTTGACCATCATATTGAACCAAACTACCCCTAGGAATTGTCAGATGGGTGGTGCCATTTACAACGTGGAACCCTTCTAAAACAAGAATAAATATTCCCTCCTTTTCTCACTTACATGTAAGACCCTCCCACACAAGAAACTTAAAAATATATCTCGCCATTGTGAGCCCATCCTTGGCTCCAGTTGGAGAAGTTCATGTTCATATAGGCGGACATGCCTCGAAGTGACTCAGCGAGGTTGCCCATATATTGAATAGAGCCCTCCACTAGTAGAAAAAGGGCCTAATGTTCAACTCTTTAGTCCCAGTTTGTAATAGAACCGGCACTAATGTGACCATTAGTGCCGGCTCCAACGGCTAGGTGGGCCGCTCTCATTAGTACCGGTTCGTGGTGAACCTTTAGTACCAGTTCATGCCACGAAAAGGTACTAAAGAGGTGGTGGCAGGCTTGTGTCAGGCTGCGGCCCCACCATGACCTACAGTACCGGTTCATGCTACGAACCGGGACTAGAAGTTCACCTTTAGTCCCGGTTCATGTAACCAATCAGGACTACATATATCATTGTATATAGTGCTTCTTTCAGCCCGAGCCGAAGCCCTCTGTTTTTCCCTCTCTCTGTTTTCTTCCTCTCTTGCTCGAGCTCCCACCTCCATTTTTGCCAAAATTTTCCAACATTTGAAGGCACCCCATCCATCCAAGTGATCACAAAGGTTAGCAACTCTGTCATTTCATCTCTCATTGCTACATTAGCTCTTGCAATGCTCTATAAGTATAGTGGGTTTTTAGTTTGGGAGGAATTATATGTTGTAGTTTATTTGATTTCTATGCATTTTGAGGTAAAACTAACTCTTAGTTTGCATATGTAGGTGTGGTTTACTTAGTGCATTCTCGTCTCCGTCCTAACCACCGTCGATCGCCCGCACCGTCACGTCGCCAGCACCACCTTGTGGTGAGCCTCTTGTTCTTATTTTTTTAATATAAGAAAAAAAATCATGTTTGTGTTATTTAGATATATAGTTACTTGTATAATTATCTTACCCATATGTTGTTTGTTATACATAGTGCCATGGTTTTGATATCCGTCCCTGTCGGCCCTCGTCCTGGTTATGATTCGGATGTGGTATATTCTCTTTTATAATTATTTGTTGCATTTCCTGTTAATGACAAATTATGCCCATCAAGTTGACATATATATTTTTATCTAGGAGGTATGTGAACCGGAAATTCCAACCGACCCTATTGTTGAGAGGTTAAATTTAGTTGAAAAAGAAAATGAGTATTTGAAAGAAAAATTGAAAAGAATTGAGGGGGAGAAGATGGAATTGGAGTTGCATGTTGCCGATGTCGTCGATGATCACAAGATCAAGATGGAGAAAATGCGCTTGAAGACGAGAAAGATTAGAAAATATGCCATCGATAGTGAGGCTTGGTATGATTTTGTTGTTAGATCAATTGTTACCTTAGTTGCGATCTTGATCGCATTTGTTGTTGCATTTAAATGCTTTAGCTAGAGAGTTATTTGTATGTTGTTTTATGAGAATACGTGTTGTATGAACTTTATGTATGAACTTTATGTATGAACTTGTATTAATTTGGTCTTTTCGGTGTTGTGTAAATGAAGATGAGTCGGCAATGGATGTACGACGACCATGCTCTCCCCAGTTCATTAATGGTGTGCATACTTTTCTGCTTGTAGATGAGGCAAACAAGCGGGCAGATGGTTTTATGCCTTCTCCATGTGTTAACTGTAAGAATGATCTGAATTACTCTAAGTCAAGAACCATTCATGTCCACCTGTTTGAGTCCGGTTTCATGCCCCACTATAATGTTTGGACCAAGCACGGAGAAAGAGGGATTATGATGGAAGACAATGAAGAAGAGGACGACGATAGCTATCCTGGCCATGGGTTCCCTGAATACGATGGTACAACAATGTGGGAAGAAGCTGAGACGGCAATGTGGGAAGAAGCTGAAGAAGAGGCATCAGATGAGCCCGCTGATGATCTAGGTCGGGCCATTGCCGATGCAAAGAGAAACTGTGCAAGTGAAAAGGGGAAGAAGAAATTACAGCGCACGTTAGAGGATCACAAAAAATTGTTGTACCCGAATTGCGAAGCTGACAAGAAAAAGCTGGGCACCACACTAGAATTGCTGCAATGGAAGACAGAGAATGGTGTATCTGACAAGGGATTTGGAAAGTTGCTGATCATGTTAAAGAAGATGCTTCCAAAGGACAACGAATTACCCGAGAGTACGTACGAAGCAAAGAAGGTTGTCTGCCCTCTAGGATTAGAGGTGCAGAAGATACATGCATGCACTAATGACTGCATCCTCTACCGCGGTGAGTACGAGGATTTAAACGCGTGCCCAGTATGCGATGTATTGCGCTATAAGATCAGCCGCGATGACCCTGGTGATGTCAAGGGCAAGCGCCCCAGGATTAAGATTCCTACCAAGGTGATGTGGTATGCTCCTATAATACCACGGTTGAAACGCTTGTTCCAAAACAAAGAGCATGCCAAGTCGATGCGATGGCACAAAGAAGCCCGTAAGAAAGACGGGAAGTTGAGAGTACCCGCTGACGGTTCGCAGTGGAGAAAAATTGAGAGAAAGTACTGTGAGGACTTTGTAGGTGACGCAAGGAACGTATGGTTTGGTCTAAGCGCATATGGCATTAATCCTTTTGGGGACCAGAGCAGCAACCATATCACCTGGCATGTGACTCTATATATGTATAACCTTCCTCCTTAGTTGTGCATGAAGCGGAAGTTCATTATGATGCCAGTGCTCGTCCAAGGGCCTAAGCAACTCGGCAACGACATTGATGTGTATCTAAGGCCATTAGTTGAAGAACTCTTACATCTGTGGAATGAAAAAGGTGCGCATGCGTGGGATGAGCACAAACAGGAAGAATTTGACCTACATGTGTTGTTGTTTGTGACCATCAATGATTGGCCTGCTCTCAGTAACCTTTCAGGACAGACAAAAAAGGGATACCGTGCATGCACGCACTGTTTGGATGATACCGACAATATATATTTGGATAATTATAAGAAGAATGTGTACCTAGGACATCGTCGATTTCTTCCGAGCAGGCATCCCGTAAGAAAGAAAGGCAAGCATTTCAAAGGTGAGGCAGATCACCGGACGAAGCCTCGCCACCGTACCGGTGATGATGTACATGATATGGTCAAGGATTTGAAGGTAATCTTTGGAAAGGGTCCTGGCGGACAATCTGTTCCGAATGACGCTGACGGACGCGCACCAATGTGGAAGAAGAAATCTATATTTTGGGACCTGCCCTATTGGAAAGACCTAGAGGTCCGCTCTGCAATCAACGTGATGCACGTGACGAAGAATGTTTGCGAGACCCTGCTTGGCTTCTTGGGCGTGTATGGGAAGACAAAAGATACGCTGGAGGCACATGAGGACCAGCAACGTATGCACGGAAAGGACGGCATACATCAGGGTCATGCCAGCTACTCTCTTACCAAAGAAGAGAAGGAAATCTTCTTTGAATGCCTACAGAGTATGAAGGTACCGTTTGGCTTCTCGTCGAATATAAAGGGAATAATAAATATGGCAGAGAAAAAGTTTCAGAACCTAAGTCTCATGACTGCCACGTGATTATGACGCAGCTGCTTCCGGTTGCATTGAGGGGGCTTCTATCGGAAAATGTTTGATTAGCCATTGTGAAGCTGAGTGCATTCCTCAATGCAATCTCCCCGAAGGTAATCGATCCAGAAATCATACCAAGGTTGGAGAATGATTTGGTGCAATGTCTTGTCAGTTTCGAGTTGGTGTTCCCACCATCCTTCTTCAATATCATGACGCCCGTCCTAGTTCACCTATGCGAAGAGATTGCCGTTCTGGGTCCTGTATTTCTACACAATATGTTCCCCTTTGAGAGGTTCATGGTAGTCTTGAAGAAGTATGTTCATAACTATGCTAGGCTAGAAGGAAGCATCTCCAAGGGCCATGAAAATGAGGAGGTCATTGAGTTTTGTTTTGACTTTATTCCTGACCTTAAGCCGATTGGTGTTCCTGAATCACAACACAAGGGCAGATAGGGTGGAAATGGCACGCTAGGACCAAATCAAATAATATATATGGACGAGCATTCTCTCACTGAAGCAAACTACACAGTTCTACAAAATTCTGCCTTGGTGGCTTCGTATATGGAGGAACACAAGAATATTCTAAGATCCAAATACCCGGAGCAGTCTGAAGACTGGATTACACGTGAACAAACGAGGACTTTTGCCGGTTGGTTGCAGAGACGTGCCATGCATGATGCCGATATTGAAGATGACATGTACTTGTTGTCCCAGTTACCATCTTCGAATATAATGACTTACAAAGGGTACGAGATAAATGGGAATACATTTTACATGATCGCCCAAGATAAAAAGAGCACCAACCAAAACAGTGGTGTCCGCTTTGATGCAGCAACCAATAGGGGAAAGGACACATATTATGGTTACATATAGGAGATATGGGAACTTGACTATGGACCTGATTTGAAGGTCCTTTTGTTTCGGTGCAAATGGGTCAATATGACAGGAGGTGGCGTAAAGGAAGACCCGTAGTACGGAATGACAACTGTGGATCTCAGCAATCTTGCGTACGCACACGAACCATTCGTCCTAGCCAATGATGTCGCGCAGGTTTTCTATGTGAAGGACATGTCTACCAAGCCGAGAAAAAGAAAAGATAAGGAAGCGAATACATCATACGATGAGCCAAAGTGCCACATAGTTCTTTCAGGGAAAAGAAACATCGTGAGAGTGGATGACAAGACAGACATGTCACAAGATTATGAAAAGTTTCATGAAATTGGCCCCTTCAGAGTGAATATTGACCCAAGCATCTAGTTAAACGATGAAGATTGTCCATGGTTACGGTGCAAAGGGACACACGCGAAGAAAAAGTTTCACACCGAAAGGCAGTAGGGAATCTTTGTAATAGTTAGGGTGCTTATGTGTTTTGCATTTGAAACGTGTACTTTTGTGCTTCGGACAAACATGTATCTTTCTGACTTCATTTGCTAATTTTAGCTCATTTACTGATTTTTTGAGCTAAATGACCCTGAAATTGAAAACTCATCTGTTACAATGGCAATTCATTTTTTAACTTATTATAACTACAGACTATTTGTGTGTTCAGTATGCACCATTCAAAGCCACATCATCAATTTTCAACCCTTTCTGACATCATTTGTTATTTTTCATGCATTTTCAGATTTTTTTGAGCTAAATGACCATGAAATTGAAAACCACTACAAATGAACTCTGAAAAGGTTGAAAGTTGGCATGGTATCATCATTTCACCCACATAGCATGTGCAAAAAAGTAGAGAGGGTTACGACAAAAACTAGATCCACTTCGTGTACAAAATGGACAATCTCTTTCGAAGTATCAAGATTTTGGACGAAAATTCATCTGTTACAAAGGCATTTCATTTTTAACTAACCTAAGTATTACCAAATTGAATATAATGATAAAACACACTAATATTAAACATAAGAAAAAAGAATCACTAAAAAATCTATTTTAAAAGTAAAGTTATTCCCAAACTAGTGATTCACACAAATTTCAAGTAATTCAAATTTAAACTATTCAAGTTTGAAAACTACTGGCACTAACAGAAAGTTTGTAATTTTTCGTACGTAAAGCAAAAATATTCACAAAGAAACTCTAAATACAACAAAAAACAACTCAGAAATAAATAAAGCAGAAAAGAAAAAAAACTAAATAAAAAAACCCGCCTACTAGGCCATAGCGGCCTGCATATGACTAGAAACCCAACCTGTAGTTGGGCCAGGATGCAGGCCCGCAAAGCCCAGTAGGCCCACAGGGCAACGCGGCAAAGTTAGGCCCAAAAGCCTACTATAGAGACGAGTTCGAGAGAGCAGCCGCGCCGTGGCTTTTAAACAGGTGCAGGCACCCCTCGGCTAGCGAGGTGGGACTAAACTTGCTTGTACCGCACATGCGCCAGCGCCCCCCTTTAGTACCGGGTCATGGCTGCAACCGGTACTAAGGGCCCCCCCTTTAGTACCGGTTGGAGCCACGACCCGGTACTAAAGGGGGTGCGCTTCCCGCTGATACGTCTCCAACGTATCTATAATTTTTGATTGTTCCAAGCTATTATATTACCCCTTTGGATGTTTATGGGCTTTATTTTACATATTTATATAATTTTTGGGACTAACCTACTAACCTGAGGCCCAACATGTATTGCTATTTTTTTTGCCTATTTCAGTATTTCGAAGAAAAGGAATATCAAACGGAGTCCAAATGGAATGAAACCTTTGGGAGCATGATTTTTGGAACAAACGTGATCCAGAGGACTTGGAGTGCAAGTCAAGAAGCAATAGAGGCAGCCAGGAGATAGGAGGGCGCGCCCATCCCTCCTGGGCGCGCCCCTATCTCCTGGGCCCCACGAGCGGCCACCGACGTACTTCTTCCTCCTATATATACCTACGTACCCCGAAAACATCCAGGGAGCCAACGAAAAACAATTTCCACCGCCTTAACCTTCTATATCTGCGAGATCTCATCTTGGAGCCTTCGTTGGCGCTCCGCCGGAGGGGTAATCGACCATGGAGGGCTTCTATATCAACACCATAGCCCCTCTGATGAGTTGTGAGTAGTTTACCACAGACCTTCGGGTCCATAGTTATTAGCTAGATGGCTTCTTCTCTCTTTTTGGATCTCAATACCATGTTCTCCCCCTCTCTTGTGGAGATCTATTCGATGTAAACTATTTTTGCGGTGTGTTTGTCGAGATCCGATGAATTGTGGGTTTATGATCAAGTTTATCTATGAGAAATATTTGAATCTTCTCTGAATTCTTTTATGTATGATTGAGTTATCTTTGCAAGTCTCTTCGAATTATCAGTTTGGTTTGGCCTACTAGATTGATCTTTCTTGCCATGGGAGAAGTGCTTACCTTTGGGTTCAATCTTGCGGTGTCCTTACCCAGTGACAGTAGGGGTTGCAAGGCACGCATTGTATTGTTGACATCGAGGATAAAAAGATGGGGTTTATATCATATTGCTTGAGTTTATCCCTCTACATCATGTCATCTTTCTTAATGCGTTACTCTGTTCTTATGAACTTAATACTCTAGATGCATGCTGGATAGCGGTCGATGTGTGGAGTAATAGTAGTAGATGCAGGCAGGAGTCGGTCTACTTGTCACGGACGTGATGCCTATATACATGATCATGCCTAGATAATCTCATAATTATTCGCTTTTCTATCAATTGCTCGAGAATAATTTGTTCACCCACCGTAATACTTATGCTATCTTGAGAGAATCCACTAGTGAAACCTATGGCCCCCGGGTCTATCTTTTATCATATAAGATTTCAATCTACTTTTATTTGCATCTTTACTTTTTTGCATCTATATTATAAAATACCAAAAATATATTTATCTTATCATACTATCTCTATCAAATCTCACTTTCGCAAGTGGTCGTGAATGGATTGACAACCCCTTTATTGCATTGGTTGCGAGTTTTTTGTTTGTTTGTGTAGGTGCGTGGGACTTTTGAGGAGCCTCCTACTGGATTGATACCTTGGTTCTCAAAAACTGAGGGAAATACTTACACTACTATTGCTGCATCACCCTTTCCTCTTCAAGGAAAACCAACGCAATCTCAAGACGTAGCAAGAATGATTTCTGGCGCCGTTGCCGGGGAGGTCATCTCTCAAGTCAAGACATACTAAGTACCCATCACAAACTCATCTCCCTCGCATTTACATTATTTGCCATTTGCCTCTCTTTTTCCTGTCCCCCACTTCACCCTTGCAGTTTTATTTGCCCTCTCTTTCCCCATCTCTCTCTCTCTCTCTCTCTCTCTCTCTCTCTCTCTCTCTCTCTCTCTTTCGCTTGCCCTTTTTTCCGTTTGCTCGTGTGTTAGATTGTTTACCTTGTCATTATGTCTAGTTCCTTATCCGCTCCTATGTCTCCCAAGTTTGAAGTTCTTCACTTCAAGCAAAGGCAAGGAGAAAACTTAAAAGATGCTTGGTATTGTATGATGGAATCTTATCGCAAATGCACCCTAGAGGTGAACTTTAGAATTCTTCTTTGCAATTTTTATGTTGGGTTAAATATGACGCATAGACAACTCTTGGATTGCATTGCCAAGGGAAATTTTATTGAAATTGATCCTAGTATTGCGCATGAAATTATAGAGGGAATAGTGGGAACACTACCTCAAAAGGTAGGATCGCATCCTACCCAAGAAGAAATGCAAGTGTTTGAAAAGATTTGCGAAGTAACAATTTTTTTACAAAAGTCTCTTGAGCCTCTTAAAAGTGTTAGCGGAAATCTTCACCGCATGAATATGTTGATTACTCTTTGCAATAAGCGGTTGGATTCTTTAGATCGAAAAATTTCCGAGTATGAAGGGAAGCGGAAAGAACCTCTCGGATTCGGGCATGACTCCGCTAAAAAACTAAAAATCAAAGATGGCACTACTTAGATCTATCTTCGCTTTTATGCCTAGCTAGGGGCGTTAAACGATAGCGCTAGTTGGGAGGCAACCCAATTTTATTTGTGTTTTTTGTTTTTGTTTCTGTTTCATAATAAATTTTGCATCTACCTTCTGTTTAGATGTGTTTTTATGTTTTGATTAGTGTTTGTGCCAAGTAGAACCTATAGGATAACCTATGATGATAGTTAATTTGATTCTGCTGAAAAACAGAAACTTTGCGCGCATGAAATTAGTTTTGTTAAATCACAGAAACATTCTTTTGCGTTGATTCTTTTTCCTGATGATCAATAGACAAATTTTCCAGGACTTCCTATTTTGGTAGGATTTTTAGAGTTCCAGAAGTTTGCGTTAGTTATAGATTGCTATAGACTCTACTGCTTTTGACAGATTCTGTTTTTCGTGTGTTGTTTGCTCATTTTGATGCATCTATGGCTAGTATTAAGTGGTATGAACCATACAGAACTTGGAATACAGTAGGTTTAACACCAAAATAAATAAAAAATGAGTTCATTACAGTACCTTATGTGGTGGTTTTGTTTTCTTTCACTAATGGAGCTTATGAGATTTCCTGTTGAGTTTTGTGTTGTGAAGTTTTCAAGTTTTGAGTAAAGATTTGATGGATTATGGAATAAGGAGTGGCAAAAGCCTAAGCTTGGGGATTACCATGGCACCCAAAGATATTCAAGAATAGCCAAAAGCCTAAGCTTGGGGATGCCCAGGGAAGGCATCCCCTCTTTCGTCTTCGTTCATTGGTAACTTTACTTGGAGCTATATTTTTATTTACCACATGATATGTGTTTTGCTTGGAGAGTCGTGTATTATATTAGTCTTTGCTTTTTAGTTTACCACAATCATCCTTGCTGTACACACCTTTTGGGAGAATCCTACTTGATTGAATTTATTAGAATACTCTATATGCTTCACTTATATCTTTTGAGCTTGATAGTTTTTGGTCTAGTGCTTCACTTATATCTTTTAGAGCACGGCGGTGGCTTAATTTTGTAGAAATTGCTAGTCTCTCATGCTTCACTTATATTATTTTGAGAGTCTTTTAGAACAGTATGGTATTTTCTATGGTTATAAAATTGGTCCTAGAATGGTAGGCATCCAAGTTGGGTATAATAAAAACTATCATAGGAAGTGATTGGATGCTATGATCAACTTGATACTTGATAATTGTTTTGAGACATGGAGGTAGTGATATTAAAGTCATGCTAGTTGGGTGATTATGAATTTAAAGAATGCTTGTGTTGAAGTTAGCAAGTCCCGTAGCATGCACGTATGGTTAAAGTTGTGTAACAAATTTGAAACATGAAGTGCACCTGGCTTGTGCATCCTTATGAGTGGCGGTCAGGGACGAGCGATGGTCTTTTCCTACCAATCTATCCCTCTAGGAGCATGCGCGTAGTGCTTGATTTTTTATGACTTCTAAATTTTTGCAATAAGTATATGAGTTCTTTTGACTAATGTTGAGTCCATGGATTATATGCACTTTTACCTTTCCACCATTGCTAGCCTCTTCGGTACCGTGCATTGCCCTTTCTCACCTTGAGAGTTGGTGCAAACTTCGCCGGTGCATCCAAACCCCGTGATACGATACGCTCTATCACACATAAACCTCCTTATATCTTCCTCAAAACAGCCACCATACCTACCTATTATGGCATTTCCATAGCCATTCCGAGATATATTGCCATGCAACTTTCCACCGTTCCGTTCATCATCATGACATACATTACTTTTGTCATATTGCCATTGCATCATCATGTAGTTGACATCGTATTTGTGGCAAAGCCACCATGCATAATTTTTCATACATGTTACTCTTGATTCATTGCACCATCCCGGTACACCGCCGGAGGCATTCATTTAGAGTCATATCTTGTTCTAGTTTCGAGTTGTAATTCATTTGTTGTAATCAATAAAAGTGTGATGATCATCATTATTAGAGCATTGCCCAAAAAGAAAAAAAGAGAAAGGCCAAAATAAAAAAAAGAAAGGCCAAAGAAAAAAAATAAAAAGAAAAGAAAAAAAAGAAAAAAAAGAAAAGGAAAAAAGAAAATAAATAAAAGGGGCAATATTACTATCTCTTTTTCCACTCTTGTGCTTCAAAGTAGCACCTGTCCTTCATGTAGTGAGTCTCATGTATTGTGCTTTAAAGTAGCACCATGTTTTTCATATAGTGAGTCTCATATGTTGTCACTTTCATATACTAGTGGGAATTTTTCATTATAGAACTTGGCTTTTATATTCCTATGATGGGCTTCCTCAAATGCCCTAGGTCTTTGTGAGCAAGCAAGTTGGATGCACACCCACTAGTTTTCTTTTGTTGAGCACTCATCTATAGCTCTAGTGCATCCATTGCATGGCAATCCCTACTCCTCATGTTGACATTAATTGATGGGCATCTCCATAGCCTGTTGATTATCCTCATCAATGTGAGACTTTCTCCTTTTTTGTCTTCACACAATCCCCAACATCATATTCTATTCCACCCATAGTGCTATATCCATGGCTCACGCTCATGTATTGCGTGAAGGTTGAAAAAGTTTGAGATTATTTAAGTACGAAACAATTGCTTGGCTTGTCATCGGGGGTATAGAATTTGGGAACATCTTTGTGTGACGAAAATGAAGCATAGCCTAACTATATGATTTTGTAGGGATGAACTTTCTTTAGCCATGTTATTTTGAGAAGACATGATTGCTTTGATTAGTATGCTTTAAGTGTTACTATTTCTTTTATCAATATGAACTTTTATTTTGAATCATTTGGATCTGAACATTCATGCCACAATAAAGAAAATTACATTGAGAATTATCCTAGGTAGCATTCCACATCAAAAATTATGTTTTTATCATTTACCTACTCGAGGACGAGCAGGAATTAAGCTTGGGGATGCTTGATACGTCTCCAACGTATCTATAATTTTTGATTGTTCCATGCTATTATATTACCCCTTTTGGATGTCTATGGGCTTTATTTTACATATTTATATCATTTTTGGCACTAAGCTACTAACCGGAGGCCCAACCTGTATTGTTGTTTTTTTGCCTATTTCAGTATTTCAAAGAAAAGGAATATCAAACGGAGTCCAAATGGAATGAAAACTTCGGGAGCGTGATTTTTGGAACGAACGTGATCCAGATGACTTGGAGTGCAAGTCAAGAAGCAATAGAGGCGGCCAGGAGATAGGAGGGCACGCCCCATGTCTCCTGGGCCCCACGAGCGGCCACCGACGTACTTCTTCCTCCTATGTATACCTACGTACCCCGAAAACATCAAGGGAGCCAACGAAAAACAATTTCCACCGCCGTAACCTTCTGTATCCGCGAGATCCCATTTTGGAGCCTTCGCCGGCGCTCCGTCGGAGGGGGAATCGACCATGGAGGGCTTCTACATCAAGACCATAGCCCCTCCGATGAGTTGTGAGTAGTTTACCACAGACCTTTGGGTCCATAGTTATTAGCTAGATGGCTTCTTCTCTCTTTTTGGATCGCAATACCATGTTCTCCCCCTCTCTTGTGGAGATCTATTCGATGTGAACTATTTTTGCGGTGTGTTTGTCGAGATCCGATGAATTGTGGGTTTATGATCAAGTTTATCTATGAGAAATATTTGAATCTTATCTGAATTCTTTTATGTATGATTGAGTTATCTTTGCAAGTCTCTTCGAATTATCAGTTTGGTTTGGCCTACTAGATTGATATTTCTTGCCATGGGAGAAGTGCTTAGCTTTGGGTTCAATCTTGCGGTGTCCTTACCCAGTGACAGCAGGGGTTGCAAGGCACGTATTGTATTGTTGCCATCGAGGATAAAAGATGGGGTTTATATCATATTGATTGAGTTTATCCCTCTACATCATGTCATCTTTTTTAATGTGTTACTCTATTCTTATGAACTTAATACTCTAGAAGCATGCTGGATAGTGGTCGATGTGTGGAGTAATAGTAGTAGATGCAGGCAGGAGTCGGTCTACTTGTCACAGACGTGATGCCTATATACATGACCATGCCTAGATAATCTCATAATTATTCGCTTTTCTATCAATTGCTCGACAGTAATTTGTTCACCCACCGTAATACTTATGCTATCTTGAGAGAAGCCACTAGTGAAACCTATGGCCCCGGGTCCATCTTTTATCATATAAGCTTTCAATCTACTTTTATTTGCATCTTTAATTTTTGCATCTATATTATAAAATACCAAAAATATATTTATCTTATCTACTATCTCTATCAGATCTCACTTTCGCAAGTGGCCGTGAAGGGATTGACAACCCCTTTATTGCGTTGGTTGCGATTTCTTTGTTTGTTTGTGTAGGTGCGTGGGACTTTTGAGGAGCCTCCTACTGGATTGATACCTTGGTTCTCGAAAACTGAGGGAAATACTTACGCTACTATTGCTGCATCACCCTTTCCTCTTCAAGGAAAAATAACGCAAGCTCAAGACGTAGCACCCGCCGCTTCGCCTGGCCAAAACAGCCCTTTAGTACCGGTTGGTGGCTCCAACTGGTACTAATGGAGGGTATATAAGTAGCACTTCAAAATTTCTTCAGTTTCATTCTCTTCCTCTGCCTTCTCCTCTGCCCCGTCGTCACCGCCGTCCCCCGTCGTTGATCGTCATCCCTATCGCTGCCCCCTGTCGCCGCCCCCATCGCCACCTATCGCCGTCCCCGTCGCCGCCCACCGCCGTCCCCGTCATCGTCCCCGTCGTCGCCACCCGTAGCCGCGCCGTCCCCGTCGCCACCCGTTGCCATCCCCGTTGTCGGCACCCGTTGCCGTCCCTGTCGCCGCCCTGGCCCGTCGCCGCCCAAGTCACCGCTATGAGCTCCTGCGCCCCACCATGGCCACACACACACACACACCCACACCCACACACACACAGAGTAATTTTTCTATTAGAAATGTTAGAAATTTAGTTATAGAAATGTTTATAGAAATGTTAGATATATATAGAAATGTTAGAAAATTTTCGTTTTTTTGTTACAGAAATGTTAGTAATTTTTATGTTTTTTAATTAGTTATAGAAATGTTAGTTATAGAAAAGTTAGAATTTTTTCTGTTTTTTAGTTATAGAAATGTTAGAAATTTTAGAAATGTTAGATGAATAAGCTAAATCACAATCCAAACATTTAAAATGTTACATTTGCATATAGTATTTGTTCTCGACGTCAAGGATGCCCGGCCCGCATCCTTGCCGTCGACCCGTTCGCGACGACGTCCTGCTTCAGAGGAGCCATGTCCGGGACTAGGCTCCGCCAGGCTGGCACTGGGAGGTGCTACCTTCATAGGCGCACCGCTTGGTGAGGAACCCGACCCCGGGTCCTGGTGTTGACCTGGAGGTCCTTTGGTGGCGTTCGCGTGGGCCACTTTCGGTGCGAAGGGAGCCGACCCCGCCAGAGGTTGTATGTCGCCGTGTCAGGGAGGAGGACGAGCACGTCCGTCGCTACATGGCTGCTATGGACGTCAGGTTCTCCAATACCTGGCAGGTTCTTCGGGGATCTCACCACAGCTATGATCCTGTGGTGCTTCCTTCTCTTTGGGTGTCCACCGGCGACACCTCGGGAACCACGAGTGAACTAGATAATTTGATAGTATTCGATCTATATTAGCTAGCTAGAGATGCATTCTATAATATTCGAGATGATGTATTCGAGATTATACATATTATTCGATAATATTCGAGACGATGATGTATTCGAGATTATATTCGATGATGCATATTAATTATCCACTATGATTTAGTTTTTTCTTTCGAGATGCAAATATATTATCTACTATTATTCGAGATGCTTATCAATTATCTACTATTATTTGAGATGCATACTAAATTGTTTTATATTTCTTCTGGATTAGTTAAATAAAAGATATGGAGGACAATATCGGCAGAGACGAAGGAGAAGAGGCCATGTTCGCTCTCATACGCTCCCCGAGCCAGACAGATGATCTGAATGAACAAGATGACGGCTCCCAATATCTAAACCATATCGAGAAGGGTGATATGATATTCGATCGAGATGACCGAATTGATGAAGTCCAGAACTATGATGATGATCTTGAAATAGCAAATACCAGCGAGGTACATGTTTATAAAAGCAGACATATGGTGATCATCACGTGTTTTTAAATGATTTTGTATATATATATATATATATATATATATATTAATGAATCGATCTTTCTTCTTTCAGCCCTCCGAATCGAGCAAATCGTCTGCAGGGAGCAGGACAGTGCGAGGCCCGGCCAAAAAGTTGAAGGAAGGCATAAAGTACAACATCGATGCCATCAAAGATAATGGCGAACCAGTCGAGCCTAAGAAGAATGTGGGCAAGTTCATTCATCAGTGCGGAGTTCTTGTGAAGGACCAACTCCTGATCTCCATTCAAGAATGGAAAAAGCCAGCAAAGTCACGTCTAGATCTTACTTTTGTTGATGATAGAGCGAAAAAACTGCTTTGGGAAGCTCTCATGTCACATTTCATGCTACCAGATCATTTCACACCTGAAGATGTGGAGAAAGTCAAGAACGCTGCTCTTAGGAAGATGGCGATTGCATTCAACAACCACAAGAAAACTGTGTAGGCCACGCACGTCAAAAGAGGAATGAAGACTCCAGAATTCACGGGAACACTGGAGAAGCAAAGAGATCACTGGCTAGCTTTCGTGAAATTCAAGGAATCAGAACTAGCTAAGGAACGATTGAGAATAAACACGATCATTGCCGCAAAAAAGGAGCAGTTCCATAAGCTGGGGCCAGGTGGCTATGCGGTGGCCTGGCCTAAGTGGGATAAGGCTGAGGAAGAGATGTAGGCTACAGGGCTATTCCAATTACATTGAGTTGCCCCCCTGATACGTCTCCAAGGTATCTATAATTTTTGATTGTTCCATGCTATTATATTACCCATTTTGGATGTTTATGGGCTTTACTTTACACTTTCATGTCATTTTTGGGACTAACCTACTAACCGAAGGCCCAACCCGAATTGCTATTTTTTTTGCCTATTTCAGTGTTTCGAAGAAAAGGAATATCAAACGGAGTCCAAACGGAATGAAACCTTCGGGAGCGATCTTTTTGGAACAAACGCAATCCAGGAGACTTGGAGTGGACGTCAATAAGTAGCCGAGGCGGCCACGAGGTAGGAGGGCACGCCCTAGGGGGGTGTGCGCGCCCCCACCCTCGCGGGCCCCTTGTGGCTCCCCTGACCTACCTCCTTCGCCTATATATACTCCCGTACCATGAAAACATCCTGGAGCACCATGAAAAACTATTTCCACCGCCGCAACCTTCTGTATCCACGAGATCCCATCTTGGAGCCTTCGCCGGTGCTCCACCGGAGGGGGAATTGACAACGGAGGGCCTCTACATCATCTCCAAGGCCTCTCCGATGATTTGTGAGTAGTTTACCATAGACCTTCGGGTCCATAGTTATAAGCTAGATGACTTCTTCTCTCTCTTTGAATATCAATACAATGTTCTCCTCGATCTTCTTGGAGATCTATTCGATGTAAGTCTTTTTGCGGTGTGTTTGTCAAGATCCGATGAATTGTGTGTTTATGATCAAGTTTATCTATGAGAAATAATTGAATCCTCTCTGAATTCTTTTATGTGTGATTAGTTATCTTTGCAAGTATCTTCGAATTATCAGTTTGGTTTGGCCTACTAGATTGATCTTTCTTGCAATGGGAGAAGTGCTTAGCTTTGGGTTCAATCTTGCGGTGTCCTTTCCCAGTGATAGTAGGGGCAAGAAGGCACGTATTGTATTGTTTCCATCGAGGATAAAAAGATGGGATTTATATCATATTGCATGAGTTTATCCCTCTACATCATGTCATATTTATTAATGCGTTACTCTATTCTTATGAACTTAATACTCTAGATGTAGGCAGGAGTCGGCCGATGTGTGGAGTAATAGTAGTAGATGCAGAATCATTTCGATCTACTTGTTGCGGACGTGATGCCTATATACATGGTCATGCCTAGATAATCTCATAACTATGCACTTTTCTATCAATTGCTCGACAGTAATTTGTTCACCCACCGTAATACTTATGCTATCTTGAGAGAAGCCACTAGTGAAACCAATGGCCCTCGGGTCTATCTTTTATGATATAAGTTTCCCATCTATCTTTTATTTTGCGTCTTTACTTTCCAATCTATATCATAAAAATAGCAAAAATATTTATCCAATCTTATTATCTTTCAGATCTCACTTTCGCAAGTTACCGTGAAGGGATTGACAACCCCTTTATCGCGTTGGTTGCGAGGTTCTTGTTTGTTTGTGTAGGTATGAGGGACTTTTGAGGAGCCTCCTACTGGATTGATACCTTGGTTCTCAAAAACTGAGGAAAATACTTATGCGACTTTGCTGCATCACCCTTTCCTCTTCAAGGGAAAACCAACCCAGTGCTCAAGAGGTAGCACCCCCAGGTGCAAGACTTGGTTCTATGCGCATGGGGGGTGTTGGACCCAAAGATAGGCCAGGTTTTGAAGAAGGCAAGTCTTAAAGGAGTCGAGGACAAAATACTTGTTGCAATAGAAGAGGCTTGAACGGGGGTGTTCACGCCCAACAGAGAGAACGACGAGCTTACGCGCGCCCTGGGAAATCCTGAACACCCGAGAAGAACACGAGGCGTATGCGTTGTTCTGTGGTATGAGGGGTTTTCAGACTAAAACGCCAACTACAAAAGTCGTGCCAGAAGGAAGATGGAGGATGAGAAGAAGAGGAAGCTGGAGGAGGAGCAGAGGAAGTAGGAAGCAGAATGCCTTAAAGGCCTAGAAAATTCGCATGCGGAGTTGCCACTCCTATTCCAGCGGCAGCAGCACTAGATCAATGAAATCAGCTAGGGAAGGGGTCTCTGCAGCCGCAGGAGCTAGCAGATCCAGCATTGGATAGCACCGTCCCATCCATGCCGAGAAGCGGCGTGGGTTTCTCACAGGGCCATGAGGCACTGCTGGATACATACACTCTGGATGACATCATTGAGAACACTAATTGTGCTCTATATACATTAGTGAAGAACATATCCATCAAGGTGGTAGACGGCGTTGCTTATACAAACCCCCTTGAAGCAACCTTCCATTGCAATCTGATTCCAGCTGGCTATGCTCGTTGATGTCTACTACGCAACTTTATTCTTGTAGACACGTGTTGGGCCTCCAAGCGCAGAGTTTTGTAGGATAGTAGCAATTTTCCCTCAAGTGGATGACCTAAGGTTTTTCAATCCGTGAGAGGTGTAGGACGAAGATGGTCTCTCCCAAATTACCCTGCAACCAAATACAAGAAATCTATACAATGGCAAATTGTATAGGTGCACTAGTTCGACAAAGAGATGGTGATAAAAGTGTAATATGGATGGTAGAAATATATTTATAATCTGAATAAATAAAAACAGCAAGGTAGCAAATAGTAAACGGGCACAAAACGGTGTTGCAATGCTTAAAAATGAGGCCTAGGGTCCGTACTTTCGCTAGTGCAACCTCTAAACAATGCTAACATAGTTGGATCATATTATTATCCCTCAAAGTGAAATAAAGAATCACTCCGAGTTCCTATGAGTGGAGAAAAAAGATAGGAATTGTTTGTATGTCACAAAACCACCTCAAAGCTATTATTTCCATTCGATCTATTCAAGAGTTCGTACTAAAATAACACAAAGCTAATTTTTCCGTTCGATCTATCCTAGAGTTTGTACTAGAATAACACCAAAGCAAATTCATATTCTTAATATTCAATCCACACAAAGAACTATAAAGATACCCCAGAGTTTCCGTCGGAGAAAAACGTGCATCAACCCCTATGCATAGATTACCTCAATATCACCGCGGGAATCCATGAGTTGAATTCCATAACACATATCAAGTGAATCAATAAGACACCTCATTGTCACATCAAGTATTCATATTGCAAGACATATATCATGTGTTCTCATCTCTGAATATTCAATCCGAGAAGACAAAACTTTGAAGGGTAAAGATTCAATTCATCATAACAAGAGTATAGAGGGGAGAAACATCATATGATCCGACTATATTAACAAAGCCCATGATATAGATCACGAGAGAGAGAGAGAGAGAGAGAGAGCGAGAGATCAAACACATAGCTACTGGTACAAACCCTAAGCCCCGAGGGTGGACTACTACCTCCTCATTGTGGTGGCTGCCGAGATGATGAAGATGGCCATCGGAGATGATTCCCCCCTCTGGCAGGGTGCCGGAACGTGGTCTAGATTTGATCTCGCGCATACAGAGGCCTTGCGGCGGCGGAACTTCTGATCTAGGGCTGCCCCGAAGGGTTTCAGAATATTTGGGAATTTATGGTGCAAAGAGTGGGTGCGGGAGGCCACCGAGGTTTGCACAACTGGTGGGTTGTGCCCCCCTCGGGGCACCCCCCTAGGTGCAACTCAGGACCATTGGGTTCCTTTTGGTCCAGAAGAATCTTCAAAAAGTTACGTGGTCTTTGGACTCCATTTGATATTGATTTCCTGCGATGTAAAAAACATGCAAAAAACAACAACTGCCACTGGGCACTATGTCAATAGGTTAGTACCGAAAACTGATATAAAATGATTGTAAAACATCCAAGAATGATAATATAACAGCATGGAACAATAAAAAAATATGATTCAAAGCAATAGTCCTGCTCGTATCAGCATCCCCAAGCTTAATTCCTGCTCGTCCTCGAGTAGGTAAATGATAAAAACAGAATTTTTGACGTGGAATGCTGCCTAACATGTTCATCACATTCTTTTCTTTATAGCATGGACATATGGACTTTTATATGATTCAAAGCAATAGTCTAGTTTTGACATGAAGACTTTAATACTCAAGCATACCAACAAGCAACCATGTCTTTCAAAATATCAACACTAAACAAGTTATTCCTAGCCCATCATGCTCAATCATTGATCCATTCATGAAACACGCTCAAATATTAGCTACACCCAATGCTCAAATACGATCATAGTGCCCCTTAGTTGGTACTTTATAAGAGAAGACGGAGATTCAAATTCTAAATAAAAATTGCATAAGTAAAAGAAAGGCCCTTCACGGAGGGAAGTAGTGATTTGTAAAGGTGCCAGAGCTCGAAGCTTAAATTGAGAGATAAAATTATTTTTGAGAGGCATACTTTTCCTACCAACGAAACGACTTGGAGCAACCTAACACTTTCCATGCTAGATACATCATAGGCGGTTCCCAAACATAAAATAAAGTTTATTCCTTTTCCACCATAACTTTCACATTCCATGGCTAGCCGTATCCACGGGTGCCCTCCATACCAACACTTTCCATGGAATTTATTATTTGACAACATAAAGTAAATTCATCTATTCATTTCAGGTCTGGGCATCCCTAGTACCTTTGTCGTACTCTCGTGCAATGACAAGTGAATAAACACTCATCGTGAGAATAACACATCTAGCATGGAAAATATTGGCTACCCTTTACTGCCTCGCGAGTAGTAGAGCACACAAAAGAGAAATTTATTTTGAACATTAGAGATCGCACATGCAAATTTGCTTAGAACGGCATGGAAATACCGCATATAGTTAGGTGTAGTGGAATCATCAGGCAAAACTAGTTTAAAGGGTTTTGGATGCACAAGTAGATGTCATACTTGGTGCAAAATGAAGGCTAGCGAAAAGATTGAGAAGCGACCAATCAAAAAGCAAAAAATCTCGTATCCAAGCATTAAGCATAAGTAACACCGAATGATGCAACATAAGTAGGATATTAATTTCATTGCATAACTATTGAGTTTCGTGCTTGCATAGGTAATCACAAACCTTAACATCAATATTCTTAGTAAAGCACAATTACTCATCAACCTGACTCACATATCATATTGTCATATCTCAAAACCATTACTAAGAATCAAGTTTATTTTGTCCAATGATATTCATGAAAGTTTTTATTATATCCTCCTTGGATATCTATCACTTTGGGACTATTTTCATATGTTGCTTGTGATAAGTTCAAACAAATATAAGTGAAGATCATGAGCATAATTTTTTCTTTCTCTCAAAACAATCTAAGTGAAGCAAGAGATAATTTCTTAAAATTTTACTAACTCCCAAATAAGTCTAAGTGAAGCATGAGAGAATTTCTTCAAAAATTAACAAAGCACACCATGCTCAAAAAGATATAAGTGAAGTACTAGAGCAATCCATAGAGAAGAGTTTCGTTGACGGGATGTGAATGCCGCTTACCTAGCCTCCTATTTGAGGACTCTATTTTATTTAAAACTTTCAGGTTTAAGTATTTTATTAAAACAGCAAGCAAAATGAAAATATAATGACATTTCAAGAGTAGCACAACTCATGTGAAGAAGCAAAATCTTAGGTTCAACCGATACTAACCGGTAATCGTTGAAGAAGAATGGTGGGATGCCTACCAGGGCATCCCCAAGCTTAGATGCTTGAGACTTATTGAAATATTAGCTTGGGATGCCTTGATCATTCCCAAGCTTGAGATTTTGTGTCTCCTTAATTCCTCTTATACCACGGTTTCCCTAAATCTCAAAAACTTCATCCAGACAAAACTCAACAAGAACTCGTGAGATAAGTTAGTATAAACCAGTGCAAAACCTTACCATTCTCTACTGTAGCAAATCACTAAAATTATTATTCAACATTTCGTACTAAATGTCTCTACATATTTAATACTCTTATCCTCAAATAGAATCATTACACAAGCAAACATATTCAAACAATGCAACCATAACAGCAATCTGCCAAAACAGTACAGTCTGTATAGAATGCAAGAGTATCAATACTTCCCTAACTCCAAAAATTATGAGAAAAATACTAAACGACAGAAAATTTATCAGATCTTATTTTGAAAAAAGTTTCACCAATTTATCATATTCTGACTTTTCTAGGGAATTTTTGCAACATTGATAAACTTTCTGTTTTCAAACAGCAACAAGTATACTTGCAAAGTAAGCATGGCCACTTTTACTTAAATAAAAGATGCAAAACATTATTATAAATAACAGCAAGCAAGTCCTAGCAAAATAAATTGATGCTCCAAGCAAAACACATCTCATGTGACGAATGAAAACATAGCTCCAAGAGGTTACCGATAATTTTGGAGACGAAAGAGGGGATGCCTTCCGGGGCATCCCCAAGCTTAGTTTCTTGGATCTTCCTTGGATATTAACTGGGGGTGCCTTTGGCATCCCCAAACTCAGGGTCTTGTCACTCCTTATTCTGCTCATATAGACATCTCACCCAAAACTCGAAAACTTCAATCACACAAAACTTAACGGAACCTTGTGAGATAGGTTAGTATGATAAAGAGCAAACCATTTCAGTTTTGGTACTGTCAAAGACAAGATTCATAATTGTTTCCACACAATTACTACTGTAGAATATCATTTCCACAATTTATATTGAGCAATATAAGCTATAGAAACAAGGAAATAAGCAAAGTATGCATTGAAAACAGAATCTGTCAAAAACAGAACAGTCTGTAGTAATCTGTACTCAAACCATACTTCTGCTACTCCAAATTTTTTGAAAAATTGGACCACGTGAGAAATTTGTATATTAATCTTATGCAAAAAGAATCATCTAAAAATCGCTCTTTTGTTAAAAATGAGAGTTATTTTCGTGAGCGCTAGAGTTTCCGTTTTTCAGCAAGATCAAATCAACTATCACCCAACATGATCCCAAAGGATTTACTTGGCACTTTATTGAAACAAAGACAATACAAGATGATTACTACAGTAGCATAATCATGTGAACACACAAAAACAGTAGATAAAAGTGTTGGGTTGTCCCCAACAAGCGCTTTTCTTTAATGCCTTTTAAGCTAGGCATGATGATTTCAATGACGCTCGCGCAAAAGATAAGAATTGAAACATAACAAGAGCATCATGAAACACATGGCAAGCACATTTAAGCCTAACCCACTTCCTATGCATAGGGATTTTGTGAGCAAATAATTCATGGGAACAAGAATCAACTAGCATAGGAAGGCAAAACATGCATAACTTCAAAAGTTTCAACACATAGAGAGGAAACTTGATATTATTGCAGTATGTAAATGCATATGTTCCTCTCTCATAATAATTTTCAGTAGCATCATGAATGAATTCAACAATATAACTATCACATAAAGCACTCCTTTCATGATGCATAAGCATAGAAATTTTATTACTCTCCACATAAGCAAGTTTCTTCTCATTCATAATAGTGGGAGTAAACTCAACAAAGTAACTATCATGTGATTGAAAATTAAAATCATGATGACAAGTTTCATGGTTATAATTATTCAATATGGCATACATTTCATCACCATAATCATCAAAGATAGGAGGCATGCTTTCATCATAATAAACTTGCTCATCAAAACTTGGGGGACTAAAAATATCATCTTCATCAAACATAAAATCCCCAAGCTTATGGCTTTGCATATCACTAGCATCATGGATATTAAAATAATTCGTACTAACAACATTGCAATCATGCTCATCATTCATGTCAATCATTTTATTAAATTCTTCTTCTATCAACTGAGCACAATTTTCCAAACCATCATTTTCAAGAAATTTATTATAAAGATGATCAATAATATGATGCAACCTCAATTCCATTTTTTATGTAGTTTTATTTTATAAACCAAACTAGTGATAAAACAAGAAACTAAAAGATTCAACTACAAGATCTAAAGATATACCTTCATGCACTCACCTCCCCGGCAACAGCGTCCGAAAAGAGCTTGATGTCTACTACGCAACTTTATTCTTGTAGACACGTGTTGGGCCTCCAAGCGCAGAGTTTTGTAGGACAGTTGCAATTTTCCCTCAAGTGGATGACCTAAGGTTTATCAATCCTTGAGAGGTGTAGGATGAAGATGGTCTCTCTCAAACGACCCTGCAACCAAATACAAGATATCTCTTGTGTCCCCAACACACCCAATACAATGGAAAATTGTATAGGTGCACTAGTTCGGCGAAGAGATGGCGATAAAAGTGTAATATGGATGGTAGAAATATATTTTTATAATATGAACAAATAAAAACAGCAAGGTAGAAAATAGTAAACAGGCACAAAAACAGTGTTGCAATGCTTAAAAATGAGGCCTAGGGTCCGTACTTTCGCTAGTACAACCTCTCAACAATGCTAACATAGTTGGATCATATGATTATCCCTCAAATTGAAATAAAGAATCACTCCGAGTTCCTATTAGCGGAGAACAAAAGATAGGAATTGTTTATAGGTCACGGAACCACCTCAAAGCTATTATTTCCGTTTGATCTATTCAAGAGTTCGTACTAAAATAACACAAAGCTATTTTTTCCGTTTGATCTATCCTAGAGTTCGTACTAGAATAACACCAAAGCAAATTCATATTCATAATACTCAATCCACACGAAATAACTATAAAGAGACCCAAAGTTCCCATCGAAGAAAAACGTGCATCAACCCCTTTGCATAGATTACCCCAATATCACCGCGGGAATCTGTGAGTTGAATGCCATAACACATATCAAGTGAATCAATAAGATACCTCATTGTCACCTCAAGTATTCATATTGCAAGGCATATACACTACTAGGGAAAACCTTATACACAGAAATTTAGCAACAGCGCGGGTCAAAAAACTGCACTACTGCTATATAGCAGTAGCGATCAAATAAAAACCGCGCTACAGATACAAACTTAGCAGTAGCACTTGTGGTAAAGAAAGCGCTACTACTAATATACCCATTGGCAGAATGCTAGGCTACGCATAGCAGTAGCGGGCTTCGAAGAAACGTGCTACTGCTAGAGCACAGTTAGCAGCGCGTTTCCCGAGAAGAGCGCTACTAGTAACGGAAATAAAATAAGATGGAAAACAAATAGAAATTTAAATGAAAATGAAAGAAATAGAAAAAGGAGAAAGGGAAAAATAAAATGTAAAAAAAAATAAACGAAAAAGCGAAAAATCGGAGGAACGCATAGCAGCAGCGTTTGTTTGTAAGAGGCGCTATAGCTAACGTAGCTGCAGCGCGTTTCCTAGACCCTCGCTATAAAAACAGAATAGGAAATTAAAAAAGGAAGAAATTTACATAGCTATAGCAGCAGTGCATTTGAAGAAAGCGCTATAGCTACCTTAGCTATAGCGCGTTTTGCGAAACGCGCTACCGCTAAGTTTGACTTAGCCAAAAAACCGTTTCCCCCCGGCCACCACTTCCCCCAAATCCCTCAAACCCACCCCGCGCGCGCGCCGCCGTCTCCTCGATTCACAGTCGCCCCACTTCGCCGCCGCCGACGACGCCACCAGAGCTGTGCGCCGTCGACGACACCGGAGCCGCCCCCAACGCCACGGAGCCACGCGGCCTCATCAACGCCATCGGAGCCGCCGTCGATGCCACCTTCCTCGCCGTCACCGGAGACGCCCCTGCCTCCCTCGCCGTCACCGGAGACGCCCCTGCCTCCCTCGCCACAACTGCCTCCGTCGCCACCACCGGAGCCATCATCTGTAAGCCCCCACCCCTCCTCTCTCTCATGCATAGGTTAGCCAGTTTAATTAGGTTAATTATCTAGGTTAGGGCAAAAATTTAGTGAGGGCATTGACAGAGAAGTAGTTAGGTTAACTAGTTTAATTAGGTTAATTATCTAGGTTAGTGCAAAAACTTAGTTAGGGCTTTGACAGAGAACTAGTCAGGTTAACTAGTTTAATTAGGTTAATTATCCATGTTAATTAGTGCAAAAATTTATTTTAGGCTTTGATAGAGAACTAGCTGCGTTAACTAGTTTAATTAGGGTTAATTATCTAGGTAAACTAGATTAACTAACTAGGTTAAATAGGTAGGTTAATTAGGTTCGTTGGATTAACAAGCTAGGTTAAGTAGATTGGCAAAGGTTTTTGATTTTTGAAAAGACCACTATTTTTCAAGGAAAAGAATTTAGGCAAATTTTATTTTTCATTGAAGTGGTCATGTTATATCTTTTCGTTGAAGTTGTTCGATTGTGCACAAGTGGCTTTGTTGTTTCCAGGGAATGATGCTGAGTGGCCTATGCTTTGCTGGAATGTTGATTCATTTCTGTTCCGGCCAATTTCAGGTTCTCGATTTATCCACTTTTTAGCAAAGGTCATGCCGAATGAATTTTGGCATGACTTGTGCTACAAACTAGGATATATCGAGTGCCAGGGATTTGCCGCACCAGGAAGGAGTCAACATTCCTGCAAAACAATTGTCCTTTTTTATGTTATTATTCATTTTATTAGGTCTAGAATTAATTGACTAGATTTAATCATAGGAAACATGGCTAGCAACGATGAAGGACAGGGTTCTGGTGATTGCGACGACGTCTACCGGGCGACAGACGAATTTTTTAGCCTTACCGACGATCAACAGATGTTGTTGCTAGGCCCATCGGTGGCATCGGGGACTGAGACCGACACGCAGACCGGTGCTGAGACCGACACGCAGACCGGTGCTGAGACTGAGACCGGCGCTGAGATTCAGACCGGCATCGAGACCGGCGCTGAGACCGGTGCTGCCTCGGGGAGCGGAGCCGGTGTAGAACCGAAAGCAAAGAGGCAACGGGTTCCTAACAAACTCAGGACTACTAGACTGGTGGTCACGGAGGTGGACAACGGCAATTCTGAGCCAAAGGCGCCCGAGGAAGCGCGCGCGTGCTACGGCAATCAAATAGGCTGCATCATACGGACAACCGCCACCATCAACGATGAGAATCTAAAGAAGATAGAAAATATGAGGAGCTCCCTCCTAAAGAAGTTTCACCAGATATTCTTGTTCCCGGGCCGGAATGAGAAGGATTATGAAGATCCAGACAAGGACCCGGCAATGAAGAAGATAAACAAACACACCATGACCAAGTTTAGCAACGCGTTGGCCGCCTGGAAAAATTGAGTGAAAGCAAAGATCAATGATGGGGAACCCTACTCCGAGATTGTAAAGGAAAGTCCGACAATCACGGAAGAGCAGTTTCAAATATTCAAGGAGGCTTGCGAGGCCGAAGCTGCCAAAGAAACATCTAAGTACATGAAGGGGCTTCAAAAGAGGAACATTGGGACCCACCACCTCGGAAGCCGTGGTTACGGTGGAAAGAGGTCCAAATGGGCCAAGGAGGACGCGGAAGCCGCGAGTCTGGGCATCCCAGACCCCTTGGCGGATTTCACCGTCCTGCAGGAGTGTGACGTCCTGAGGGCCCGCCACCGTTGGGACCCACTGAAGAAGGTTTATGAGACAACACCGGTCATTACGGAGTTCATGAGACTGCTGGTAATTTTAGTTTCTAATCAATTCGACTGCACACGTTAGTCATATTTGTAAACGATCCTTGTGCCTTTTGCAGAGAGAGCAACACCGGATTGCGGCCGAAAGCGACTCGCCGTCTGAGGCATTGGCGAGGCCCAAGTGGGACACTCCATTCAACCGGGCGTTGAACATATTGAAACGACAACCGGTGGATACTCGACCGTCGTATGGACGGGTGCACGGTGTAGGAGACAGCTCCACGTGGAAGAAGTACTACCGTGAGACCACGGAGGAGAAAAAGGAAAGACGGAGGTTAACTGAAGAAAGCATCGACAAGAAGGTTGAGATTGCGGTTGAGAAGAAATCATCTCAGACAGTCGCAACAGCGTTAGCTGCCGCAAAACAAGCGATTGCAGATATATCTACTTCCTTGGTGACGGGCGTTCACACTTGGACAAGGGAAAATAAAAAAAAATGCAGAGGACTTTCCCCTTGCTGACTTCTTGGCAGCACATGCTCCCGCACCGGCTCCCGCACCAGCTGCCGCACCTAACATGCTCGGTGGTGCCTCCTCTTTGGCTGAGCTCGACGCCCTCACGATATCTGCCGCACCGGCCCCCTTCAATATAAATGTATAATCTCCCATTTTCGTTGCCTTTTGGATGTCTCACGTCGCAGACTTTTCTTTTCAGGCCGACGAAACCCCGTGCACCATATTGTACACCATCGACGAACAGAAGGTGGACGTGGGGAAGGGGACGATAATGGAGCCGAAGGAACCATTGTTCCACAGCCGGTCGATCCCCCCGAACGTCTTCAAGGTTTCCGTGGCCCTTGTCAAACCGGGCCATGAGAATTTGCCTCCTCTAATACTAGTGGGGGATGACGACGAGACCCCGCGGCGGCTTGGTGATTGTTGCAATGGGTGGGTCCTGTTGTGGCCAAAGAGTCTGCTTCGTCTGGAGGCGGCCGGGAGCACACCCACGAGCATGCAGCCTCAGCAAGGTATGAACATCAACACCCCACCTACCCAATTAGCGTCGGGTGTCGGGTTGGGTGATAGCGGACGGGGTAAGCAGGTGGCTCCATTTGTCGCTGATGACGTCGCCATGGATGAGGATGAGGATGACGATGGCGCTGAATAGTATGTCTATACTGGCGCCTCCTCAGGGTTTGAGCATCATGAGTCGGTGCCTGAATTACCGTCTCAACGTGTTATTGACGACCATCCGGTGGTAAAGAAGCCTAGGAAGAGAGCGACGAAAGGCAAAAAAGCTGATTCTATGATCCAGCCGCCTCAGCAGCCTTGGCTTCAGGACCGTGTAGATATCCCCGATGCGGATAAATGGCATATCCCCGGTCGACCAATCCTACCTGAAACAGCGCTGCAGGCCAGATTCGGCGATCTAAGGAGACTTCATGACGATGTGTTGCGGGTAGAGAAAGGCCTCATCGCCTCGAAAGATCCAGGATACCCACTCTACATGGTTAACGTTCCGCAGCAAATGTCGTACGTCGAGGGCTTCCCCGCGGATAAGTTCTTCCTCCGATTCGATTACATATTTGACATGTTTCACGTGAAGAAGCTGGATTTTACTTTTGTCCGCCTTTATGCCTTGCACATGAACTACATCATTGGGGTTGAGCAAATACGTTTTATCTGTGTCGCTGACCCGTACTATATGCACGAGGGCTTCTTGGGAGTCTGTGTACAGCATCGTGAATACGCGAGGGATTACATCATCAGTTTCATTCTCGCCAATAAGGACAAGGAGGCGATTCTCGTGCCTTATCATCCCGTGTAAGTCATCCGCGCTGCTATCCTTCCTTCGATTTCAATAATTCATTTGCACGGTGGAGGCTAATTAATTTGAGGTGTACTTATTTTGCGCAGCGGCAGGCGCGCCGTCCTCATCATCCTCTACCCCCGATTCTCCCACGCTCTTTACTTGGACTCGTCGAAGAACATTCACAAAAAGGATTACACCCACATCAAAGATGTTCTCGACAGTGCTATGTTTTACTACCAAGCAAGGGGTGGAGAGGTTAGGGACAAGAAGAGAAGGGGCGGCAGGGCCGCCTTCAGCCATAAGACCGACTTCTGCTGCATCCAGCAACCAAACGATTCTCTTAATGATGGATTCTATGTCCTACACCACATGCTGGAGTACCGACGGGATCACCAGAACCTTCACATGGCACCTAGATCT
>NC_041385.1:622235650-622259958 GCF_002162155.2 Triticum dicoccoides
GGGGTGAATTGGCGATTTTTATGAATTCTACACTGAGGAATTTGCTGGTGAGGAAATTCCTTAGCGAAGAACTACTTGCAGCGGAATAAGTACTCAGGAGTAAACATAACAGGATACAAACATAGTCATCATGATGAAATGAAGACTAGCACAGAGTACGGAAAGCGTAAACACAGGATAACAAGATGAAGACGGACAGACTGAAGAAATTGAACTGAGGAATTTGTAAAAGTCTTCAGTCAAAGTCTTCAAGCACAGATATGAACAACATACAACACAGTAATGAGGAAATGAAAGAGTTGAGGAAATAGAACCAGTTAGTTGGTGAAGACAATGATTTGGTAAACCAGTTCCAACTGCTGTCTCAGTTGTACGTCTGGTTGGAGCGGCTGAGTATTTAAACTCGAGGACACGCAGTCCCGGACACCCAGTCTTTGAGCCGCAACTCAGGACACCCAGTCCTCACCGTATTCTCCTTGAACTAAGACCACGCAGGCCTCGTCCAATCACTCGTGGTAAGTCTTCAGGTGACTTCCAAACCTTCACAGACTTGGTCACTCGGCGATCCACAATTCCTCTTGGATGCTCTAGACCTTGACGCCTAACCGTCTGGAAGAAGCACAGTCTTCAAAGGTAACAAGCGTCGGATCCACGCAGGATCAATTTCTTCAGTGATGCTCAATCACTTTGGGTTTGTGGGGGTTTGGTTTTGGGATTTTCCTCACTTGATGATTTTCGCTCAAAGTCCTCAGAGGATGGGTTGCTCTCAGATGACAAGTGTCAAGTTCTCTCGGAGCAGCCAACCAACTAGTGATTGTAGGGGGCGGCTATTTATAGCCTAGGGAGCAGCCCGACATGATAAGACATAAATGCCCTTCAATGATATGACCGTTAGGTGGATAAGATATTTTGGACAGCCGCCACGCAGCACAGCAACGGCCGGAAATTTGACTCTCAAATTCCTCAGGGCTATCATGTTCCTCACTGTGTAGGTAATTCGCACTGGCGAATTCCTAACTCCTCAGTCAGAGCAAAGTCCTCAGTGACCAGAAGAACCGCGTCTCTGTCACTGAAGAAATTGACTGAACTGTATGAGATTTCCAATGGCTTCACTCGAAGGGATTGGTAGGTGTAGGATTTTGAGTTGAGCATCACATGGAAATTTTTCCTTAGTATTTCCTCGACCCCCTTTAACAGTACGGTGTTTCCTATGACTCAAGAAAGAGAAAATGAAACTACGAAAACAAAAGTCTTCACGCTCCATATTCCTCGAATGAATACCAAGTCTTCAAGGTCACACCAATTTCTTCACTTTCAAAGTCTTCAGAAAGTCTTCAGAATATCAAAGTCTTCAGTCGAAGAACTTCATTTTTAGGGGTCGACTTTCTCTGTAAATATCAAACTCCTCATAGACTTATAGACCTGTGTACACTCACAAACGCATCAGTCACTTAACCTATAAGTCTTCAATACACCAAAATCACTAAGGCGCATTAGATGCACTTACAATCTCCCCCTTTTTGGTGATTGATGACAACATAGGTTAAGTTTTCAACGGGGATAAACATATGAAGTGTAAAGACTGATATTGAGGAATTTGATTGCAAGATATAGAAGAACTCCCCCTGAATGTGTGCACAGTGAGGAATTTGCTTTTGAGGCAATGCACATTTGAAGAATTGAATCATGGATATCTCCCCCTATATCTTGTAATTCATACACGCATTTGATATATAATATGAAGAATTTGAAATGCATGATGAAATATGGTGCCTGATGAGATTCAGCATGCGTGCAATAATATTAACGAGGAATAAGCATGCAGAATAACACATCAAAAGTATCAGAGCACAGTGCATCAAAGTCAGAGCACAATGCACCGTTCAAAAGTATCAGGGCACCATCGGATTTAAGATTACAACTCGATCCAATAAAAGTTTCAGAAGAACGAGAGTTGTAACTTAACAAAAACGCCCATAATATAAACCCACTTGAAGACTAACTCAGATTTCTCCCCCTTTGTCATCAAATGACCAAAAGGGTCGAAATTGAGGACTAACGCCCCTGAAGAATTTCAAGTTGATGGAGGAGCGCCATCGTCGTCGGGGTTGTTTGTTGAAGTAGGGCCTGCCGCAGTGTCGTCCAAATCTTCATGTTCATCAGTTTCACGCGATGAAGAATAAGAACTGGCCACCAGATCAGGAACTTTGACTCTCTTGAATTTCTTCGGAGGTGGTGCAGATCAGTCAAATGCTTCCTGGAGACCCATAGTCTTCAGTTCTTCCGCGGAATATACATGAGTGAGAACACCCCAGGTGCGGTTGAGGGTTTCATGAAGGTGATACTGATTTTTCTTCACTGCATTATGGGTTGAGGTCATGTTGTGAAGAATTGCAGCAAATTGACGTTTCACCCATTTGTGATTGCGATCAACCTTCTGATGAAGACTGAGGAGTAACTCACGGTCAGTCATCACCCTGGGTGCTGTTGCTTGAGGCTTTTGCTTGGCTGATGTATTTGCGACAGTGTCATGTGTTGCAGAATCGTCATTGGTGGAGTAAGATGTAGCTAGACGGAATTGACCATCCAATGGACGAGTGCCTTCATCGATCACCACAGCTGCCTTGCCCTTATCATCAGATGATGAAACTGGTCGCTTGAGGACTTCAATGGGCGGCAAGTAGCTACCATGGTTCAGAGTGTCCGCCTTGTAATTCAGTGAAGATCTTGCCCTTATGAATCTCATAATCCAAGGCGCATAGGGCTTCAGCTCAAAAGGTGACATAGCAACATTAGCCAGAGTCCTCATGAAGAAATCATGGAAGTTGACGGGAACGCCATGAATGATGTTGAAAAGCATGTTCTTCATGATGCCAACGACATCTTCATCATTTGAGTCGTGGCCTTTGATAGGACTCATTGTCTTTGTCAGGATGCGATAGACAGTCCGAGGCACATATAGCAATTCCTTGACGAGGAATTTGGTTCGTGGGGCCTGCCCTAGCTTCAAAGGCTTCATGAGCACTTGCATATAATGATCTGTCGGTTCGCGGTCATTGTAGATGCAACGTGCACTGTCATGGGGAGGATCAAGAGGAAGGACACGAAGCAATTCAGTTGCTGGTGCCTTATACTGAGTGTTTTCTGTCATCCAATCCAGCACCCATGAATTGACATCTTCAGCATCTCCGGTGATATGCAAAGTGGCATAGAACTGAAGAATGAGTTTTTCATTCCAATCACAGATATCAGTGCAGAAATTCAGTAGTCCTGCATCGTGAATAACTCGGAGGACTGGCTCGAAGCACGTCAGAGATTCCATATCCACATGAGGAATGTGCTCATGATCGAAGATTTTGTCCTTGTCAAAGAGCACTGAGGAATAGAAGTTGGCTTGAGTAGCAGTCCAGAAACGTCTTTTCCTTATGCGAGCAGAGTCATATGGATTGTAATCAGTGAAGAACACATGCTCAGAGAAGAAGTCTTCAGCCTTGAATTTTTGCTTGCTAGAGAACGGATTCTTCGGTTTGGGCAGAGGAGTGTCAGTGATTTGCAGCACAACCTCAGGAATGACGATCTCAGGTGCTTCAGGCTGAGGATTTTCTGGTTCCTCTTTTTGTGCAGTTTGGGAATCAGTAGCAGCAGGTTCTTCAGCACTAGCGGCTGGAATCTCTTCATGAACAGACGATGTGGGATGAGTTTCTTCAGAGCCCATTTGAACAGTAGTAGCTGGGGACTAAGGAATTTGTTGAATAGGAGTGAAGAGAGGAGTATTGGGATGCTGACTTTCCCAAAAGTCATCGTTCATCACGGGTGTAGTGCATCCAATATCCACATCTTCATCTTCTTTTTTAATTTCCTCAACACCAGCCTCTTCAGCTGTGAACTGAGGCATAGGTGAGGAAACGACTGGCATTGAAGGGAATGTTTCCACTTCAATTTCTTCATCAAACTGCTCTGAGGTTGCAACCGAATGATTTTCTTCATCAGATCCGCTTGGGATCTTGTAGTCTTCTCCATAAGGAACAATTTCCTTTGATGACATGGAGGAAATCGGAATGGCATCAACAGGATTTTCAAGCGAGCTGGTCATTTGCTTCATTTTCTTCCCGGCCGAAGAATTTGACGCAGCTGATGCTTTCCTTTTCTTCACTGCAGCTCGCTCTGCAGCCTTGGTCTTCTTCACTTCATAGGCAGAAGGAAGAATTGGAGTTGGTGTTGGCGCGGGAGGAGCTGAGGACCGTGGTTCATTTTCTTAAGGCGCAACAGGTGTAGTTGCCCTGATCTCTTCATTTTCTTCAGGCGCACCACTAGTGGATGCCCTGGGAAATTCTTCAGCGGCTGGAATGGAGTCATCAGCCCTGGAATTTGTATTCTCATCAGCAGGCTGAAAGTCATCAGTAGTGCTGGCATGTTCTTCAGCAGGCTGAGCAGAGTCTGTAGCCTGAGGATTTTCTTGTTGCGATGGGGCTGCAACAGTTGTCATTTTCTTCGTCAAATTGACGAATCTCACTTCTGCCAATCAGCATGGTATGCATCAAAATCTTTGCTGAGGGCTTGGATCTCAGACTGAGCCTTGAGAAGTTCTTCAGGTGTCAGTCTGACAACGTTCTTCTTCAGAAGCTTCTCCTTTCTAGCTTGTGCTCTCTTTATCTCACGAGCCTTTTCAAACTTCCATTTCTCTTGAGCGATGAAATGGGTTAGCATATGACTTTGACCAGGAGTCAGAGGCAGATCAGGCATTGGAGTGTTTGGATCCTTATGCCATAAGTCAATGTAGTCGAGGATCTTCTTCGGATCCAGAAGCAGGGGCACAGGTGTTCCTTTGGCTCTAGCGGCCTTTGCTTGTCTGTCTCTGATGATTTCTGCAAGTTCTTCATCAGAAGCCTCGTCATCAGAGGGCACTTGGAAAGCAACCTGTTTCTTTCTTGGACTTGGCTGAGGACCGCGTCCAGCTGTTGCTTTTGTCTTCAGCAGAGTGGGGCCTGATGAGGACATTGGTGCAGCTGAGGAACTCGCTGAGACACCAGAAGCAATTGAGAAACCCTGAGTCCTTTGACATGTAGCCAGATGCACAGGAGTTGAGGACTTGGAGGGAGCTGCTGAGGACTTTGGTGGAGCAGCAGTAGTCTGAGGAATTTGCTGTGAGGGCGCGGCTGAGGAACTTGGCCGTGAGGGTGCTGATGGTGAAGCACTTGGCTTGCGAGCAGGCTTCTTCAGCATTGATTTCCTCGGCTTGACCGAGGTCTCAGCGGCAGCAGCAGCAGCAGAATCCTCATTGAATTTCCTCACTGCCTCCTTGGCTTGTCTTGCCAATTTTGCTTGGCGCCTAGCCCATTCTTCAGGAAAGTCTTCACCACTTTTGATGCTAGTGGGATCAGCGACTTGGCCAGGTGCCAATGGAGCTCTTGGGCATGGAGGATTTAAGGCGAATTTCTTCATGTACTTTGGAGTAACATATCGATATTCCCTCCATTCTCGTGCCCATCTTCGTTCAATCCCCTGAATGCGCACTTTGCGCTGATTCTTGTTTTCTTTGCCAAACTTGGCTTCATCAGGTGTGCAATAATCCTTGTATATTTCATCAGGGATCTCGAAAGCAGTCATGACCTCCGGTTTCTTTTCTCCTTTCTGCGGTCTCTTTCCTTCATCCATTTTCTTCAGATGAGGAATTTGAACAATTGAACACTCTGAAGAAGTATGCAGTTTTTCTTTGAGGAACGCTGCAAATGAGTTAAGTTGATGAGAACCTAGTGATTCAGCAGCGGACATGAGTACCTGTGAACAGAGTGTAGGTGCGAGGAATTTGGAGAGGTCATATGCATTCTCAGAAGATTTTTCGAAAAAGAGCAAGTTTTGAGGAATTTGACCAGTTGAGCCTTGAGGAATTTCACTAAGCGTTCTTGTCTTAGGTTCCAGAGTTGTACAGATCGAAAATCCGCACAATTGAGGAATCTTGAAGAAATGAGTGCTTAGAGAGATGGATCAAGAGCATACAATGTGTGAGGTGTTCATATGTGAAGATTTGAAGAATAAAACACCTTTGAGGATTTCCAGAAAAGTTTGAGAATCAAAGCGAGTAATAAAAGTGACTTTTAATTACCTGAACTGAAGAACACGACGAATAGAGATGAACAACAATGAAGTTCGTCAAGTTAGATCTCCCACGCCCTAACTTGGCAGAGGGAGACAACTACGGCGGCGGCGGAGTGAAGATTTCCGCAGCCGGCGCGAGTACGACGGCGACGAGGTCGAGGCAGTGAAGCTCTTCCTCACCAGCGGCGATGGAGTAGCGGCGGCGCTAGGGTTTGAGGCGAGCTCGAGCAAGAGACAGCGACCGAGCGGAGTAAATGAAGTAAGGAAGGGGAGAGGGGTATTTATAGCCGCGGTAAAAACTGTTCGCCCGAAGATTTTGGGACGAACATGCCCCTGCCCTTTCTTCTTCACGCGACATGTGTCACCCACGTACTGTGCAGATGAGATCGTGTAAGATCGTGGGTGAATAAACTAATGCATCGTGGGATGCAGAACGGTTTGAGCGGTAAAAACCGAAAATCTGGATAAGATTTGTTTTAAAGTTTCGTTCGCAATTTCTTCAGCTGACAAGGACACAGTGAAGACTTTGAACGAGTTTCAATCAGAACGCACATGAAGAATTTGTGAATAGATTGGGTTGAGTGTAGCATAGAGGGGGAAGGGTCCGATCACATTCACTTAGCAGAAATTGCAACTTGAAGAAATAGCAATAAGTGAATGCTGTAGAGGACATAAACTCACATATATATATATATAGCCAATGAAGAAAAACGATGGAAACAGTGAAGATTTTGTGGTGGCGTGACCCACCGTATAAGAATGATGATTTCAGACACCGCATACAATTGTCGTAGGGTTCTGAGAATCAAATTCTTCATTAATTTCTTCACACTTAGAGGGTTATTCTTCATTGATTGAAGAAAAACGTTTCTTCATGTGTTGCACATCTAAGTCATCAATTCTGCATAAGGGTTAGGATGTGTGTCCTTTTCAAAGAACATTCGAAGATTCTAGGATATTTAGCTCACATCGCAACTTGCTAAATCTCTTCTCGTCCAAGGGCTTAGTGAATATATCAGCTAGCTGTTCTTCAGTCTTCACATGCTCGATGGAGATGCCGCCCTTCAACACATGATCACGAAGAAAATGATGACGAATCTGGATGTGCTTAGTCTTCGAGTGCTGAACTGGGTTGTGAGCAATCTTGATGGCACTCTCATTGTCGCAGAGGAGAGGCACATTCTTCACGTTGACGCCACAGTCCTTGAGGGTTTGCTTCATCCAAACAGTTGAGCACAGCATGAACCAGCAGCAATGTATTCAGCTTCAGCAGTAGACAGTGATACGCAGTTCTGTTTCTTCGAGGACCAACAGACCAAAGATCGTCCGAGGAAATGACAAGTGCCAGATCTTGACTTGCGGTCCACACGATCACCAGCATAGTCAGAGCCAGAATATCCAATGAGATCAAAAACAGAGCCCTTGGGGTACCATAATCCTAGTTTTGGTGTGTGAGCTAGATATCGAAGAATATGCTTCACAGCCTTATGGTGTGATTCCTTCGGTGCAGCTTGAAATCAGGCACACATGCAAACACTAAGCATTATATCTGGCCTAGATGCACATAAGTATAATAAGGAACCAATCATGGAGCGGTATACCTTGTGATCGAAGTCAATACCATTTTCATCAGTGCATGGATGGCCATTTGTGGGCATAGGAATTTTGACGCCTTTGCAATCTTGCATGCCGAATTTCCTCAGTACATCTTTGAGGTATTTCTCCTGAGATATGAATATGCCATTGCGCTGCTGATGAATTTGAAGACCTAGGAAGAATTTCAACTCTCCCATCATAGACATTTGATATTCTTCACTCATCATATAGGCAAATTCATCACTATAACGTTGATTAGTACAACCAAAGATAATATCATCAACATATATTTGGCACACAAACAGTTCACCATCATATGATTTAGTAAAAAGAGTAGGGTCAAGTGAACCGGGTGTGAAGCCATTCTTCACGAAGAATTCCTTCAATGTATCATACCATGCCCGAGGGGCTTGCTTGAGGCCATAGAGTGCCTTATTGAGTCTGAAGGCTTTGTCAGGATTCTTGGGATCTTCAAAACCTGGGGGTTGAGCAACATATACTTCTTCCTCAAGCTTACCATTGAGGAATGCACTTTTCACATCCATTTGATATAAGATGATATGATGATGGTTAGCGTAAGCAAGTAATATGCGAATAGCCTCAAGTCTAGCAACAGGTGCAAAAGTTTCATCGAAATCAATTCCTTCAACCTGTGTGTAGCCTTGAGCTACTAGTCGTGCCTTATTCCTCACCACAAGGCCATTTTCATCTTGCTTGTTGCGGTAGATCCACTTTGTGCCAATGATATTATGCTTGCGAGGATCTGGGCGATTGACCAATTCCCAGACATTGTCCAGCTCGAACTGATGTAATTCTTCTTGCATAGCCTGAATCCACTCCGGCTCCAGAAATGCTTCATCTACCTTAGTGGGATCTGTGATAGAGATAAAAGCATAGTGCCCACAAAAGTTAGATAAATGTGATGCTTTTGAGCGTGTGAGAGGACCTGGTGCGCTAATTTCATCGATGATCTTCTCCACTTGAACTTCTTTTGCAACGCGTGGATGAGTTGGTTGTCGCTGAGGATTTTGATCAGCATTTTCTTCAGCACCATTTTCCTCATCTTGTTCTTCAGGTGCATCAGCTCGACGTTCTTCATGAACATGAATGAATTCTTCAGCAGATTCTTCAGTCGGAATGACATCCTCAGTTGCCTTGAGCTTGATAGCATCTTTAGGTGCTGGTTCATCTAACACAGAAGGTAGGTGCTCTCTTTGCGAGCCATTAGTTTCATCGAACCACACATCTACAGTGTCAACAATCTTGTGAAGAACAATGTTGAAGACTCTGTAGGTGTGCGAGTCCTTTCCGTAACCAAGCATAAAACCTTCATGTGCTTTCGGTGCAAATTTAGAGTTGTGGTGAGGATCTCTAATCCAACATTTAGCACCGAAGACTTTGAAAGAACTCACATTGGGTTTCTTGTCAGTGAGGAGTTCATAGGCAGTCTTCTTGAAGAATTTGTGAAGATATACTTTGTTGATGATGTGGCAAGCAGTATCAATTGCATCAATCCAAAAACGCTGAGGCGTTTTGTATTCATCAAGCATAGTGCGAGCAATCTCAACAAGAGTTCTGTTCTTGCGCTCCACGACGCCATTCTGCTGAGGAGTATAGGGAACAGATAACTCATGAGTAATACCAAGTTCATCAAGATATGCATCAAGACCGGAATTCTTGAACTCAGTTCCATTGTCACTTCTGATATGCTTGATCTTCACAACAAAGTTGGTTGAAGCCCTCGAGGAAAATCGTTTGAAGACTTCCTGCACTTCATGTTTGTAAGTAACAATGTGTACCCATGTATATCGAGAATAATCATCAACAATGACAAAACCATCTAAAGATGCATCATTAGTGACTGCTGAATAATGATTAGGTCCGAAGAGGTCCATGTGAAGCAATTCGAATGGACTGGTAGTGGTCATGATAGTCTTTGCTGGATGCTTGGCCTTGGTCATTTTTCCAGCTTCACATGCTCCGCATAAGTGATCCTTGAGGAATTTGACATTCTCAATGCCAATGACATGCTTCTTCTTCGCAAGCGTGTTCAGATTCCTCATGCCTGCATGACCAAGTCGTCGATGCCATAGCCAGCCTTCTGAAGCTTTTGCAAGTAGACACACGGCTGGTTGTGGTCCTGTAGAGAAATCGACAATATAGAGATCTCCTCTCCTAAAGCCCTCGAAGACTTTGGAATTGTCAGCTTCCATAATCACAACACAGTGATATTTTCCAAAGACAACAACCATATCAAGATCACAAAGCATTGAGACTGACATGAGATTGTATCCTAAGGACTCAACAAGCATGACTTTGTCCATGTGCTTATCCTTAGAGATAGCAACCTTACCAAGACCCAATACCTGACTTTTGCCTTTGCCAGCAAAGATGATATGCTTCAGCGGTGACGGTGATAAGGGAGCATCCATCAATAGATTCTTGTCACCAGTCATGTGATTTGTACATCCACTATCGAGGACCCATTCGGTGGTTTTGGGTTGATCATCCTGCAGACGAATTAGTGTAGCTTACAATCTCATATGCTTCATCAGTGAAGAATATGATATCAAGTTCATCAGATGAATTTCATCAAGCAGTAAACAGATATAGCAGTATGAGGACGTGAGAAATGAAAGTTGATTTCATCATGATTCGCCTGCGTCCCTTCAGGCATTTTTGTCAGGCCCCCAGCAAATTCTTCAGACGTTAGAGCACGTCTGGAGACCTGACCCTGCAGAAGAGATTAGTTCTTTTTCTTCACCACCCACATCTGGAGGGGTGGCAAAGAGTTCATCATTGTGCGAGCACCATATGAGAAAGGTGGCAAAGATGCCAAACCATTTCGCTTCACATAAGAGGGGTTAGGGTAAGCATATGAATAAGCAGAGTAATTCCTTGAGGACTTATGAACATAATGGTTTGAAGAATAATGCACATATTCATGACCCTTAGCTCTACCCTGCGAGACAGAGTTGTTAGCATGATGATAATCATATGAGGACTTTGATCCAGTTGAGGAATTTGACCCATGTGAAGAATTTGGTCCATATGAGGACTTGGATCCATATGAAGAATTTGGTCCATATGAAGAATTTGATCTGGGGTTCCTGTTCTTCACAGGTGGTGTCATGAGGACATTCACCTGAAGATTTTCAACACAACTTTTGGGAACCCAGATTTTCTTCATAGGGGAACCATTCCTGCAGTTAGTGCCAACATATCTAGCAAATACTTCACCATTCTGATTTTTGAACAGTTTATAGTTGGAGTCAAATGACTCATCAGAAAATGAGGAGAGTCACATGTAAAGCCAGATAAGTTAGATGGATCAACTGGAGGTCCCTTTGCAGCAACCCATGAGGTTTTGGGGTACTGCTCAGGCTTCCAATATGTTCCATCAGCATTGAGTTTCCTCTCAAAGGCAATACCCTCTTTCCTAGGGTTTCTGTTGAGGATTTCCTTTTTGAGCACATCACAAAGTGTCTGATGCCCTTTGAGGCTTTTGTACATGCCTGTCATGTACAATTCCTTCAGCCCTGCATTGTCAGTGATACTAGCAATGTCCTCAGGTGAGGAATTAGTGATAGCAGAGGCAGATGAAGAATTTGTAACATTTGAAGCATTTGAACATTCAGGTGAAGAATTAGCAGATTCACGTTCAATGCACTTTAAGCATGGGGAAACAAATTCTTCCTGAGAAGCGCTGATTTGTTGAGCTAGTAATGAATCGCGCTCCTTCTGAAGATCTTCATAACACACTCTTAGCTTTTCAAGATCTTCCTTTCTTTGAAGAGATTCAAGAGAAAGCTTCTCGTGATCAGTCAAGAGGGTATTATGTTGATCTTGAAGGACGTCAAGCTTGGAGTGAATTCTCTGAAGACATTCACCCAATGCTTTTGACTGATTCATTTCTTTGCGCAACATATTATCACTTTTTTTCTAGCATATCTTGAGTTTGTTCTAAAGCCGTTTGTTGTTTAGTGGCAACGCAAATAAGTTTGGTATAGCAGGATTCAATATCATCATCAGATTCATCATTATCAGATTCATCATCACAAGACTCGGATGAGGAGCATTCGGTTACCTCAGCACCGTTTGCCATGAGACAAGATGCAGAAGATGATGATTCTGGCTCGAAAGTCATCGTTTTGAGAGATTCCTTGAAGTCCTCAAACCGGGGATCATGACGAGTTCGATGACCTTCATAGACATCAGAGATTCGGTCCCAGATGAGCTTCGAATTGCCAAGATGCATAATTCGCCCAAATTGATCTCTGGATAGGCAGGAGCAGATGATATCCTTCGCTATGATGTCAAGTCGAGTGTACTTGCGAATATCATCAGCATTCGCCATCTTGCATAGATCAGTAAGACCAATCTCAGTGACGGTCCACAGCTCGTTGTTCTTTGCCATGAGGCGCTTCCTCATCATGGCCTTCCACTTGGGATAGTCATGACCGTCAAATATAGGGCATGTCACTTTCTTCATACCTGCGGTCGACATAACTAAAACTCCAGGCGGTTAAACCAAAATCACACAGAACAAGGGAGTACCTTTCTCTGATACCAATTGAAAGTGCGTTATATCGACTAGATGGGGGTGAATAGGTGATTTTTATGAATTCTACACTGAGGAATTTGCTGGTGAGGAAATTCCGTAGCGAAGAACTACTTGCAGCGGAATAAGTACTCAGAAGTAAACATAACAGGATACAAACATAGTCATCATGATGAAATGAAGACTAGCACAGAGTACGGAAAGCGTAAACATAGGATAACAAGATGAAGACGGACAGACTGAAGAAATTGAACTGAGGAATTTGTGAAAGTCTTCAGTCAAAGTCTTCAAGCACAGATATGAACAACGTACAACACAGTAATGAGGAAATGAAAGAGTTGAGGAAATAGAACCAGTTAGTTGGTGAAGACAATGATTTGGTAAACCAGTTCCAACTGCTTTCTCAGTTGTACGTCTGGTTGGAGCGGCTGAGTATTTAAACTCGAGGACACGCAGTCCCGGACACCCAGTCTCTGAGCCGCAACTCTGGACACCCAGTCCTCACCATATTCTCCTTGAACTAAGACCACGCAGGCCTCGTCCAATCACTCGTGGTAAGTCTTCAGGTGACTTCCAAACCTTCACAGACTTGGTCACTCGGCGATCCACAATTCCTCTTGGATGCTCTAGACCTTGACGCCTAACCGTCTGGAAGAAGCACAGTCTTCAAAGGTAACAAGCGTCGGATCCACGCAGGATCAATTTCTTCAGTGACGCTCAATCACTTTGGGTTTGTGGGGGTTTGGTTTTGGGATTTTCCTCACTTGATGATTTTCGCTCAAAGTCCTCGGAGGATGGGTTGCTCTCAGATGACAAGTGTCAAGTTCTCTCGGAGCATCCAACCAACTAGTGGTTGTAGGGGGCGGCTATTTATAGCCTAGGGAGCAGCCCGACATGATAAGACATAAATGCCCTTCAATGATATGACCGTTAGGTGGATAAGATATTTTGGACAGCCGGCGCGCAGCACACGAACGGTCGGAAATTTGACTCTCAAATTCCTCAGGGATATCATGTTCCTCACTGTGTAGGTAATTTGCACTGGCGAATTCCTAACTCCTCAGTCAGAGCAAAGTCCTCAGTGACCAGAAGAACTGCATCTCTGTCACTGAAGAAATTGACGGAACTGTATGAGATTTCCAATGGCTTCACTCGAAGGGATTGGTAGGTGTAGGATTTTGAGTTGAGCATCACATGGAAATTTTTCCTTAGTATTTCCTCGACCCCCTTTAACAGTACGGTGTTTCCTATGACTCAAGAAAGAGAAAATGAAACTACGAAAACAAAAGTATTCACGCTCCGTATTCCTCGAATGAATACCAAGTCTTCAAGGTCACACCAATTTCTTCACTTTCAAAGTCTTCAGAAAGTCTTCAGAATATCAAAGTCTCCAGTCGAAGAACTTCATTTTTAGGGGTCGACTTTCTCTGTAAATATCAAACTCCTCATAGACTTATAGACCTGTGTACACTCACAAACGCATCAGTCACTTAACCTATAAGTCTTCAATACACCAAAATCACTAAGGGGCACTAGATGCACTTACATCGATGACTATCTCCCTGACTTGGATGGATGGCACGACATGATGGAGTGATTGTCGATATATGACAATGTGTCCATTTAGTCCATACTTTCTTTTATGACAAAACTTTTAGTTATGCACGGTGAAACTTTATTTGTGATGTAATTAAACCGTCCTCCTCCTCGACTAGCGAAAATCACTCTAGTTAGGTCATTTTGGGTACGATGAACTTTGTTATTTATGCTTATGATATGTTGTTTCTATTTTTGCCAAGTCTGTCTCTTTGTGTTGCTCAACTATATATGTTGCATATCATCGACTCATGTGACGATGCAGGTGCATAGATCATAAATGGCGAAGAAGTGCTACGCCAGGAGTATATATACGACAAGTGGCCGGAGTGTCAGGCCCAGGTGTACCGGTTTTCGGTTTCCGAGCGACACGCAGTACTTAGTTTAGGTTAACGCTAATGCGAGAGAGGGATACGAACTCATGTACTCAAAGTGATAGCTATTCTCGCGTATATCATTGTTTAGATGGATGACGATGTATTTGCAAGTAATCGAGACTTGTGTCACTATTTTCGAGATTGATGATGTGAGACCACTTTGTGTTGGATGATGATTATGATGATGACATGATTTGATGAGACTAATTGTATGTATATGCTATGATTACATTTGTATGTGGATGATATGCTAAAGATTATTGTATAAAGCCTATTCAAATGCAAAACAAATAAGAAACAAATATGCAGGGAAAAAAACTAATAAAACTAGTAGTAGCGAGGGGGGGATTTAGCAGTAGCGCCGACTTACTAGTAGCGCTTCCCTGTAAACGGTGCTGTAGATAATATCAGTAGCATCCTTTTCTAAAGAGCATTGTAGCTCTTCATGTGTAGCAGTAGCGTGGGTCAACAGGCGCTACTGCTATACGTTAGCTGTAGCGCCTTTTAGTAGTGCCGGTACCCGCGCTACTGAGAGGGCCAAAACCCGCGCTGCTGCTAGGCTTTTCCCTAGTAGTGATATCATGTGTTCTCATCTCTGAATATTCAATCCGACGAGACAAATCTTTGAAGGGTAAAGATTCAATTCATCATAACAAGAGTATAGAGGGGAGAAACATGATATGATCTAACTATATTAACAAAGCCCATGATATAGATCACGACAGAGAGAGATCAAACACATAGCTACTGATACAAACCCTCAGCCCCGAGGGTGGACTGCTCCCCGCTCATCGTGGTGGCCGCCGGGATGATGAAGATGGCCACCGGAGATGATTACCCCCTCCTGCAGGGTTCCGGAACGGGGTCTAGATTGGATCTTATGGATACAGAGGCCTTGCGGTGGCGGAACTTCTGATCTAGGGCTACCCCAAAGAATTTCGGAATATTTGGGAATTTATAGTGCAAAGAGGGGGTGCAGGAGGCCACCGAGGTGGGCACAACCCACCTGGGCGCGCCAGGGGGCCCTAGCGCGCCTTGGTGGGTTGTTCCCCCCTCAGGTCACCCCCTAGGTGCAGCTCAGGCCCATTGGGTTCCTTCTGGTCCAGAAAAAATCACCAAAAAGTTACGCGGTGTTTGGACTCCATTTGATATTGATTTCCTGCGATGTAAAAAAACATGCATAAAATAGCAACTGGCAGTGGGCACTATGTCAATAGGTTAGTACCAAAAAATGATATAAAATGACTATAAAATGATTGTAAAAATTCCAAGAATGATAATATAATAGCATGGAACAATCAAAAGTTATAGATACTCGGAGACGTATCACTCATGTCGCTGTTGATGAAGTGGTGACAGAATATAGGGGGCTACAGCTTAACATTCCTAGAGGTGACGAGGAGCGCACAGTGGGAGAGGAATTACATCGTATCGTTCTATGGAGAAAGGATTGCATCGTCTTTCCAAGGCCACCGACACTGCGTCAGCCGACTCCACCTCCAAGTCCGCCACCGCGTTAGCAGTCGACTCCAGATCCTCGAAGTTAGCCACCAGCTCTGCAGACTCCTGCTCCTCCAAGTCCGCCAACACGTGAGGCCACTCCTCCTCCTCCAAGCCCGACACCGCCTGAGCCCACTCCTCCTCCTCCAAGTCGTCCACACCGTGTCAGCCCAGGCCTCCTCCTCCAAGTCAGGCACCGCGTAAGCCGTCTCCACCGCATCAGCAGGCTCCGCTGCCTAAGCAACAGCGGAAGAGAGACGCCGCAACTATGGCAGCTGGCGGGACAAGTACATGAGGCAAGTGATTCCAATATGGTCCAAGCCTCGCGCCTCTTTCGCAGAGGCCTTACGACATGAGTGAAGAGGAAAACACAGCCGAAGTCAGGAGACAATTGGACGTCCATTTTGGACCAAAGCCGCCACCGCCGCCAAAGGAGAAAGTGCTTGAGCATGCCATTGAGCACTTTATTCGTATGGCTAAACCACCAGCTCCCAAGCCTGTTGACTCAGACTATGAGCGCGAAATCAGGAAGGCATATGTCGGGGGGATGAACCCCGGGCAGGCAACGGAACCTGGATCCTTTTCAAAAAACAACGGGGCGAGCATCGCCCCTCAAGCCGGCCTGTGCTTGGCCGGGTTGCTCAACCCGGCCAAATCCCTGGACCCGGCTGAACTCTCTGACCTGGCCATGCTCCTCGACTCGGCCCCAACAACCAGCTCAAGGCAGCCGAACCCGACACACCAAGACTTCCCCAACAAGCCAGCTCCACTCTTGGCGTGTTCCTCAACCTAGCCACGGGTCACCTCCCGTCCTATCCAGGCCGTACGATGGGACGAGTCTCCGTCCACTGATGACCGACGCAACAGTGCCCCGCCCATGCCTCTGGTCAGCCGGAGCGTGGCAACAATGCCCCCATCGTCACCGCTGACGCCAGCAAATGGCGACCTGACAGAGCGCCACTTTACCCGACTCGACTCAGCCACACCCTAACGATCGACAAGACTGCGAACAGTTCCCCTAGGCAAGCGGGGCCCGCACCTAGGGGAACCCGGCGAACCACAGGCACCCTACGGGTCCTAGCCCCGGGTCCCCGGACGCTGATGACCCGGCCCTACGGCCTTGTAGCATTACCATTGTATCCTTGGGGGGTTGGCTTATAAAACCCCCAGGAGCCCTCATGCATACGGGCAAGCACACAGGAAAAATAGCCAACCGATCAGTAGAACACACGTAGGGAGAAGGATCAACCTAAGCCCTGGCCAGTCTTCCTTCTTCCTCCATACAGCTCTAGGAGCAACTCTGTACTATTACATATAAACCACACTCGGCAGGACTAGGGGTATTATCTCTCTAGAGAGCCCAGAACCTGGGTATGTCTTACTTCCCGCGCTCGCTCATGCCAACCTCGCCTCTAGAGCCCACTAGTGCCCTCGAGCCTCCTCCTTTCTTTAGCCATCCCATGGCATCTGCCGTGCGCCCACCACGATAGTTGGCACCCACCATGGGGCAGCTCGAGGTCCTGGCCGGGAGCATGCTTCAGACGGGGCTCCTCTCCGACTCCGACGAGCCCGTCACGCTGGTGGACGACATCATCGAGGCGCTCGCCGCCTCTTTCTCCGCACTACACATCTCCGATGCGCCTGCGGCCGATGAGTACCCCAGTGAGGTACTTGACTTCTCCGACTCCCCCCTCTACCTCAGCGGCAGCATTCTCGCTGGGGCAATGGACTTCCACATGGTGGTCTTCGTCACCGGCATCCATGCCTCCTCCTCGTCGAGAGCGGCGAGGAAGGCCGCCGAAGCCAAGGCCACAACAGAGCGGGCTGCATCTCCCAACCCGTTGCGCGCCGTGATAAAGAGCCTTCACTTCCCCATCGGCACCGACATCAACGCCTCCAACATCGCCGAAGCCCGGGCCCGACTCGAGGAGAACCGCAAGCACCTGCTGGACCTGACCAAGACGCTCGCTGCCATGCAGCGTCGCTTGGATTCCGCTAAGCTGGAGCGCAACACCGCCTATGGCTTCACACCTACCATGGCTAAGCTGAGCCGGATCGCCGACGTGCGAGCCCGGGGTGGCGAGATCGGCCGTGCCTTCGACGCCATCCCGCCCGTCTACGAAACTCCTGCAAAGAACATGCGCGCCGCCCAGGCGGCCGCAATCGGCCTAGACCAGCTCACGGGCGAGGAGCTGAGGGAGCGCATCAAGCAGATGAACGACCTTCTCGACGTGGCCAACGCGCAGCAGGACCGCCTCAACCAAAGCCAAGGCGGCGGGATCCGGCTCCACCCGCGCTACCGAACCCGCCGATCATCAGCACAAGGCATCCTCACCACCCGGTTAGGCGCACTCCGGCCGCACTCAGACTCGGAGCGACCCAGCCTTGACGGCCACCGGTGGCTTAGGAGACGAGCCGCCCCCGGAAAATCGACGCGGACCCGACCAGCCCGGCCGGCGTCCGGCTCTAATCGACCCGGCCCCCTATGGCCCGGTCGCCAGCCGACTCGGCGCGCGCGCCATTGACGACACTAACGCTCGCCACCACCTCGACGGGCTCGCCTTCTCCCTGGAGGTGGAGGAGAGCGGCGCCATAGGGCCAGCATGCTTTGGCCCACGCATCCGGGACGAGCCCTTTCCTAAAGAGTTCCCGCTCCCCCGCGACACCCCCAAGTACAGCGGAACCGTGAAGCCGGAGGACTGGCTCACCGACTACACCAACGCCATCGGCATTGCCAGCGGCAACCACCGGCTCGTCGTGCGCTACGCGCCGCTCATGTTCCAAGGGTCGGCCCACACCTGGTTGAATAGTCTGCCGGTGGGCAGCGTCAACACATGGCTGGACTTTGAGCAGGCCTTCGTCCGCAACTTCACAAGGACTTACCGGCGACCCGGCAGCCCCAGCCAGCTCGCCATGTGCGTGCAAGGGGCCGACAGAAACCGGCCGCAAGTACCTCGCACGCTGGACCGAGCTCCAAAACAGCTGCGAGGGCGTCCACGAGGTTCAAGCAATACAGTACTTCGTCAACGGGTGCTGAGTTGGCAGCCTCCTCAAGCACAAGCTCTTGCGCTCCGATCCGGCCACCATGGCCGCGCTCATGGTGACGGAGGACAAGTACGCTAATGCCGACTCCTCCATGAAGATCCATGTGGCGCTGGATGAAGCCGGCAAAGCGAAGCCGATTCCCCCTTCGAAGCCGACCGGCGAAAGCAGCCAGAAGTAGCGAAACCAGCAGAGCAACAAGCGCAAGTCCGACCAATCGGCTCAGTGCTACGACAACCGGCTCGTCGCGGCCACCGAGCCCGTGGCTGACCCGGCAGCCAAGCGCCGGTAGACCGGCAAGACAGCATGGCAACCCGCCATGAGCTTCGAGGAAATGCTCGACGCCCCTGTAAGCACCACAGCGATGCAAGGCCGTCCACGCACACGCTTGGACAGTGCGTCATCACCAAGCGCATAATGAGGGGCGACGTCCCGCCTCCTCCGGCTCCGGCCCCGGGCGCGAGTTAGCCGCCTCCGCCTCCACCGCTGCCCCCAGTCGACGGCACGATGCGCGACGACGTCTACCCGGACCAGAACAAGGCCTACGTCGTCTTCACCAGCCTCAGCAACGACAAACGCAGCGAGCGCCTCCTTCGGCAGGAGGTGAACACCATCGTTCCGGCCAAGGCGGAGTACATGCACTGGTCGGACTGCCCGGTCACATGGACCCGGTGTCACGCCCAATATGCACTGGTCGAACCGCATATTGATACGCTTTTGCAAGGTGGATATCATTACATGAACATTACATAATAGATGGGGATACATACAAAAGGTATACAATGCCACACGAATACAACATCACAATACATAAAAGCATCATTCGACTATGGATGAAACACAAACAGAAACTCAAACGACATCCACCCTGCTAGCCCAGGATGCCGACCTGGAACCTATCCCCTGATCGAAGAAGAAGCAGAAGAAGAATTCCAAAATAAGCAAACATCGCTCTCGCATCATGATCATCGCATAACCTGTACCTGCAACTGTTGTTGTAGTAATTTGTGAGACACGAGGACTCAGCAATCCCATTACCATGGGTATCAAGACTAGCAAAGCTTAATGGGTAAGGAATGGATAAGTGGTGAGGTTGCAGCAGCGACTAAGCATATATGATGGCTAACATACGCAAATGAGAGCGAGAAGAGAAACAATGGAACGGTCGTGAAGCTAGCAATGATCAAGAGGTGATCCTGAACTCCTACTTACGTCAAACATAACCCAAAAACCGTGTTCACTTCCCGGACTCCACCGAGAAGAGACCATCACGGCTACACACGTGGTTGATGCGTTTTAATTCGGATCTGGTGTCAAGTTATCTACAACCGGACATTAACAAATTACCATCTGCCACATAACCGCGGGCACGGCTCTCGAAAGTTTATACCCTGCAGGGGTGTCCCAACGTAGCCCATGATAAGCTCTCACGATCAACGAAGGATATTCCTTCTCCCAGGAAGACCCGACCAGTCTCGGAATCCCGGTTTACAAGACATTTCGACAATGGTAAAACAAGACCAGCAAAGCCGCCCGATGCGCCGACAATCCCAATAGGAGCTGCACATATCTCGTTCTCAGGGCAACACCGGATGATACATCCTACGAGTAAAACCAGACCTCGAGTTTCCCGGAGGGGGCCCCACAGTCTACTCGGTTCGGACCAGCACTTAGACAAGCACTGGCCCGGGGGGGCTGAAATAAAGATGACCCTCGGGTTGGCCGACCCAAGGGAAGGGTATAGGTGGTGGTGAGGCAAATGGTAAAACCAAGGTTGGGCCTTGCTGGAGGAGTTTTATTCAAAGCGAACTATCAAGGGGGTCCCATAAATCACCCAACCGCGTAAGGAACGCAAAATCCGGGAACATAACACCGGTATGACGGAAACTAGGGCAGCAAGAGTGGAACAAAACACCAGGCATAAGGCCGAGCCTTCCAACCTTTACCAAGTATATAGATGCATTAATTAAATAAGAGATATTGTGATATCCCAACATCATCCTGTCCATCATGGGGCAATCCTCAACTTCACCTGCAACTAATAGCGCTATAAGAGGGGCTGAGCAAAGTGGTAACATAGCCAAACAACGGTTTGCTAGGAAGGGTGAAAAGGTTAGAGGCTGACATGGCAATTAGGGGAGGCTTGAAGAACAAGTCATAGGTAGCGCAGCAAAGCGATAGAATGAAGCAACTAGCATAGCAATGATAGTAATGAGATCCAGGGCTCGGGGGTTGGCCGGCTTGGTCACCACCTGCAGCCTTCCTTGGTGATTCCTGACGCGCTAAGGACGCCGTGGCTCCCCAGTTCGCCCTAGGCCACAGAACCGGCTTCGGCTGTCAGCTGGCAAGCACAACGGGCCAGAGTCCAGCACGCCTCAAATACTAAGTCAAAGGCCGCCGGGTCGACCAACCCGTCCCGTCACTTTAAAATAGCTACACGACCGGCTGCTCGCCAACCGGCTCTGCTGGATTGCCGCCAGCCGGCCCAGTGGGTGTTTCGCTCGTGCTCAACGTTTTGAAAGCCTAAGTATTGAGCGCTCCTCTCAAAAAACCGAACTCCTTGTCACGGACCGGAGCCTCGGCCGTCAGACTCGCGGGGGGAGGGGGAGGTTCGAGAGAGGAAAAGCGCAAGAAAACGGCTCAAAAAGCGAAAAGCAATAGCACAAGCACCCACGAAATATACACATCACAAAATATTAAAGGACGGGACCACGGCTAGAGTTCATTACACCCGGAAACCCCCAGTGGGTTGGTGGACCTGCTACCTAACAGAAATTTTCACTAAGTCATAACAGGGCAGTCTCAGGCGTCTCCAGCGCCGTGTCGCGCAGTTGACGACCCCCCCTCCCCCCCGCGGCGGCCTCCGTGTCCGCCGAAGTACCGGTGTCTTCCCCCTCCGCACTCCCATCGCGGTAGACGCCCATCTCCTTAGAGCTGCCCTCCGGGTCGTGCAGAAGTAGGCCATAGTCGTTGCCAGGCACGACTCCGCCATCTTCCGCCCGCTCCGGGTGGAACTCGTCATGGAAGGCGAACCCGGCGATGTAGCTGGCCCAAGCAGCAATCCGCCCGGCCTACGCCTGAAGGTGCTTCACCGAGCCGGCCCGCCGGCCCATCAGCGCATCCAGCTGCAGGTTCGGGTGCCAGGACATCGCAAACCTGAGCGCCATCTCGGCGCCGGCACGGGCGGCGAAAACGTGCCACTCATGCAGCTGGTCCGGTCCCATCTCCAACTAGCGCGCCAGCCGCGTGAAGCTGCTTGGCGCAAAGGAGCCCGGCCACAGGGCTGCCTTCATTGCTATGCCGGCCTGGGAGAGTTGCCCCATTTGATCGCCCAAGACCTGCAGACGAGCCTCGGTGGCGGTCATGATCTTCGGGAAAGTCCAAGCCACCTGCGGATTGGTCCCGGAGCCAACGAACCCCAGCGGGTCGCGCTGGAAGCGGACGACCTCCTCCACTAGCTGATGCGTCTCCGGGTAGGTCCCTATCAGAAAGCGAAGCAAGTCAGAAAAAAGACACCAAGGACAAGAAGCCGGGATCCCAACCCGGCAGAACTCAAGAAAAGCACTTACTGGAGAAGGATTCTTGCAGGTGCTATGCTTCCAGCAACATACCGCGCTGCTCCCGATCAATGGTGCGGTCGCGCTCCTGGAGCACCTTCTCCATGTCGTCCACCTTGGCACGGTCCGCCTTCAGCTCGGCGTCCTTGTCTTCGGCCGCCTTCTCGGATGCTTTGCCGTAGCGTGTCTCCTCCTGACGGGCCTCCTCCGCCGCGGCCAGCTGGCCTTTCAGGCGCTCCACCTTGGCCTGGAGCTTGCCCTTGTCGCCGGCCAGCTTGCCGCGTAGCTGGTCCACCTCGGCCAGGGCCTGCTGCGCCTCCACCACCTTGGCAGCTTCCGCCTTGAGGCACTCCACCTTGGCCTTGAGACGGCTCTTGTCGCCCGCCAACTGCTCCTGCAGCCGTCTGGCTTCGTCGAGCGACCGTCGGGCCGCCGCCGGCTCCACCTTCGCCTGTGCCACCTCGGCTCCAAGCCGACCGGCATCAGCAACAAGCCAGTCGTAGTGAAGCCAGACCCGAAACAGCCGGGTCTTCCGAGACAACACCTCGGCTATAAAAAGAAGATTCAGAAATGAAGGACCAGTTTTAAAATTCCACCCAAGTGTTACACGGTTGGACCGAATCTCGGAGGCTACACCCAGTGGGTGCGCTAACGCACCCCCAGTAAAAAAGAGCACAAAAATACCTGCGGCGACGCGGAGTTCCTCCTCCTTGGCGGCGAGCTGCTCCTTGAGCTCCTGATACTTGCCGAGGAGGCGATTGAAGGCGCTGACCCGGTAGGCGTCCAGTTGCTGTAAAAAGCAACGATCAGCACACAGACGACATCTTAAAGATTCGACCCAACTACTACATAGTTGTTCCGAACCTCGGGGTCTACACCCAGTGGGTGCGCCAGCGCGCCCCCACGAAGAAGAAGCTACAAAGGAAGAAATATCAGAAGGCGGAAAAGGAACTTACCAGCAGGGTGCCCTCCAGCTCCCGTGTCCGTTCCACCTCGGCCTGGGCGAAAGCCTCGATCCGGTCCGTCCGCCCGCGCAGACGGCGGCTGACGGCCTCCATCGCCGCCTCCTCCTGGGTCTGGGGCCAGAAGACTACACCGGCCCCGCCCCGTGCCGGTAGCGACACGGCGGTACGGCGTCCCCCTGGCCTGGGCACCAGGGCATGCTCTTCGCCGGCCGCTGCCCCCGCGGCCGGCGCCCTCTCCGGCGCCGCCACCGGCTCGGCAGTCGGGGCGGCCTGCGACGCCCCGCCAGCTCGACAGCCGGGGTGGCCTGCGGCGCCACCACCAGTGGCGTCCCGCTCGCCGACGCCTGGGGCGTCCCTTGTGGAGCCATCCGCGGCGCCTCCTCCAAGACGGTGTCACCACCTCCTCCGTCGACCCCCGCCCGCTCAATACTATTAGTCCGCGGCGGGGTGTCATTCTCAACCTCCACGACCTCCTGGTCAAGGTCCACCACCTCCGCACGGCCTCCTTGGCTGCGCTCCCTCGCCGACGATGGTTCGAAGACCGTCGCCGCCACCACCGTCCCCTCCGGCACTCCAGCCACGCACGCTCCTTGCCGGGTCGCGCCCACATTGCTGCGGCATTGGTCCAAGCCTGGACCGATGCCGCCTCCAGCTTCGCCTCGGCCCTGCTCTGGTCCTGCTAGGCCAAGCCTTCGGCGTCGGCAGGGTCCAGGCCGAGATCTGGATCTGCCGGCTCCTCCTCCTCGTCCCGATCGACAGCGCCGGACCGGCTCCTCCGGAACGCGGGACCCTCGGCGTCCGCAGCGTCTGTCGCCGCCCTCGCCAGCGCGATCGGCGACATGAAGTCCAAGACAAAATAAATAACAAGCAGGGCCGCTCAACCACTAAGATGCGAGTAAAAGAAAAAACTCACCCCGACAACACCAGAACGGCGGGCCTCGCCGGCCTCTCTTGTGGAGCATCGCGCCTCCTCTTGGCGGCCGGCCTCGCATCCCCGGCCGGGTTCGACGCGCGCTTC
>NC_041385.1:622260154-622280223 GCF_002162155.2 Triticum dicoccoides
CCGCGACGAGCCAGCATCGTCCGCACCGCCGCCTCCTCCGCCCAACACCGCTGCATCAACGGCCTGTGTCAGCATTGCCCGCACCGCGTCGCGCCCGGCCACTCGAAAGGATGTGGAAAGCAAAACATACCCGCGTGGCGCCCTGCGCCCTCGGCGGCGGCCTCCTCCTCCCCTCAACCATGCGCCACAGGCTCCTCCGACGCCGCCCGCACCACCCGCGATGATGCCCGGGTGTAAGGATGCCGGATGGCATGCAGAAGCACCTCCCGCGTTGCATCGAGATGGATAAGAAGATGCGCAGCAGCAAAATAAGGAGACCAGGGACTCACCATGGGCGCCGGATTCGTGTGGCTGTACGGCGGACTGCCGAACTACCATTCATCTCTCAACGTGGCTTTGGAGATGTCGTTGACCTGGCGCGCAATCTGGTCCGGCCCCAGGCACATGACCGACATGCGGTTGGGGTCCTGAAGACCGGTCATCTGGCCGATGAGGCAGCTGCGTCGCTCCAGCGGCAAAACCCGGTGCATAATGATGGCGACAATGAGGTCGGTGCCGCTGAGCCCCTCCCGTGCCTTCATCTCTGACACCCGCTCGAAGAGGTTGAGTGTCTCCTGCGATAGGTGCCTGGGGTAGTTACCCCAGTTCATCTTCGCCTGCTGCGGCGCGTTGACGAAGGTCGGTAGGTTGATACGATCTGTGCCGAGATTGCGGATGTAGAAGAAAGAATTCTGCCATTTCTTGGCAGAATCACCCAACGGTATCTTGGGGTAATCAGCGCCCGACTGCTTCGAGATGACGGCGGCCCCACAGTCGGAAAACTCCCCGGCTGTCAGTCCCTGCTGCTTCAAGGAGAAGAAGCGCGCCCAGAGGTCGATCGAAGGCTCGACCCCCAGGTACCCCTCGCAGAGGGCGACGAAGCCCGAGAGTTGAACGACGGCGCCGACGCCAAGATGATGGGGCTGGAGCCCGAAGAACTCCAGGAAGTCGCAGAAGAATGCGTTCGCAGGAAGGCCGAACCCGCGCTTGAAGTCTGCGTAGGAAACCACGCGCTCCATGCCCACGGGCAGCGGTACTCGCTCGCCCTGCAGCAGGCGCACGGCAACCTCCGTCTCCCCCAGCAGGCGCCAGGTGGTGCGGAGGTAGGCAATATTGTCGGTGGTGACAGTCGAGCCCATCCTCGAGCCCGACGGTAGCGCCATCGACGGAGGTGAAGGAAAAAGAAGGAAGATGAACGATGATAGAGATCTGCTCGAAGCGGCGGGCGTCGCAGCGCGGCAAGCGCCAGGAGCAGAGGGAGGACGAAGAGGCGGGGGAGCGTGAGTGAGAATGATGTCCACCGCCCCCTCGCCCCAATTTATAATCCCCGGTTCAAAACATGGGGGAGTGGGATCATTTTCGCTCGCCTTTCCCACTTCCCTACAATAAGTGCGCACGTACGCGCGCAATAACTGCATGAGGAAGAGCAACTGACTTGCGGACGCCACAATAAATCCATGCGCGTGGGCCAAGGGCACGCGGCGGCAGGCCCCAACACGTCGCCCAGTCCCGTCACGCGCGTGTCCTATCAGTCCTCTCCGGCTTCCAGGCGCCACGTGGCGCCCGCATGAAGCCCGAGGGATTCCCCTAGATTCAACGGACCCTCCAGTTTCCCGCCGCTGCCGGGATGCCGCGATCCGGTTTCTGAAAACTGCCACAAAGTGGGTGTTGCCGGACCCGGCGGTCGCAAGATTCGCCTCTTCAAGGGGGGAAATTGTGAAGGCCCTCCCATCCGAAGACGGCGGACCTTCACAACTTCGGGAACTACTATCGGGGGGATGAACCTCGGGCAGGCAACGGAACCCGGATCCTTTCCAAAAACAACAGGGCCAACATCGCCCCTTGATACGTCTCCAACTTATCTATAATGTTTTGATTGTTCCATGCTATTATATTACCCGTATTGGATGTTTATGGGCTTTACTTTACACTTTTATATCATTTTTGGGACTAACCTACTAACCGGAGGCCCAGCCCGAATTGCTATTTTTTTGCTTATTTCAGTGTTTCGAAGAAAAGGAATATCAAACGGAGTCCAAATGGAATGAAACCTTCAGGAGCGATCTTTTTGGAACAAACGCAATCCAGTGGACTTGGAGTGGATGTCAAGTAACAAACGAGGCGGCCATGAGGGTGCCCGGCGCCCCCTGGGGGTGGGCGCGTCCCCCACCCTCGTGGGCCCCTCGAGCGTTAACGACCTACTTCTTCCTCCTATATATACTCCCGTACCCTGAAAACATCATAAGCGACCATGAAAACCTAATTCCACCGCTGCAACCTTCTGTATGCGCGAGATCCCATCTTGGAGCCTTCACCGGCGCTCCGCCGGAGGGGGAATCGACCATGGAGGGCCTCTACATCATCTCCAAGCACTAGTAGAAAACCACCCATTAGACCCGGTTCGTAAGGGCCTTTAGTCCCGGTTCACGAACCGGGACTAATGGGTCGTTACTAATACCTCCACCCATTAGTCCCGGTTCAAACACGAACCGGGACGAATGTTCCTCCACGTGGCCCGGTTCGCCGAGCCCAGTCAGGGGGCCTTTGGTCCCGGTTGGTGGCTCCAACCGGGACCAAAAGGCATCCACGCGTCTGCATTCCAGTGGCTGGGGTTTTTGTTTTTTTTAAAGGAGGGGTTTTTTTTGACCTGAAACTGTAGGGCTTATGCCCCACAGCAAATTTATTACTCTCAAACAAAAATACATATGTGCAGTAATTACAAGGTCAGGGAGACCCTAAAAGAGAAAAGGCAAGGTAAAAACTAACCTCAAGGAGGCAAAAAAGAGATCCATCTAATCAGATCATCTTTGAACTTGGGTTTAATCCTATGAGATAAAAGAGAAACGCCCAAAATAAAAGAAGCTGTCCACCTACGAAAAGATGGTTTGATATTCCTGAAAACCCTGTCATTTCTAACATTCCAGATATTCCAGCAAGCTAGAAAAACAACTTCAGAGAAGAAAGGCCTTGCAAAATCCCTTCTAGCTTGATAAGCAATGGTAGTCATGTCATCTCCAGCAGGCCAGGTGATTTGAAGGTAATTCCAGACCCTGGGTTTTGGGGGGTTAATTTAGGTGTTTCGTATATTGTGTTAGCTAGCTAATTAATAGAGAGAAGTGTCCTCTCTTATGTCCGTGCTTGGTCGACGCTACGTAGTATATATACATAAGTGATCGAGAGAACCATTCAGTACAGAAGTTCGTCATGCATACCGAGAGAAGATCGATCGACCTCTCCTTCTCCGAGAGATTGGTCGAACAAGAAGTTTTTTACTGGCTACATACATGTATAAGATCTCTTAATTACAAACTCCTAGCATTTGAAATCAAGTTCCACATGGTATTCTCCGGCTTTACTGATGACGTGTTCAAGAAAGAATCACGCCAATTCCTCTTGAATTGCTTTCATGCGATCTGGTTCTAGGAGTTCATCCCGCATCTGCCACGTCTAATTTGAAGAAGGGGGTTAATTAATACATATATATGAATGAAACTCAACAGAAATGATGGTTTAATAAAATAAAATTGTGAATATTATTGCTTACGCACTTCATATTGTCTTCTAGAGTAGCCCCGCTTGTTTTTCAAAGTCGCGTTGTGGATGAACTCGCACACGTAGTATCCACAGAAATCATTCCCTTCCTCCTGCCACAAGCACTTTACGAGAAATAGAGGTCAATCAAACTGATAATGAAGCATTATAAATGGCATTGATGAAAGTATATCTATAGAATCAACGGGAGATGCGCGCAACTAGCTAGCCAGTAGTACTTACTTTCGGGTATGTATATCGCAGCTCCTTCGGCAGTCCCGGAGCTTGTGCGGTAAACTGTTTCCAAACCCTACAAGACAAAGAAAATAATTATTATTACTTGAGATATCAGGAAATGAACAAAAAGTTGCCGATATGGTACGATAATGATCGATTGAACTTACTTGCTGAGCATTTCAGTGATGTCCGCATAGGTTTCGGGATCTTTCCGTCTCGAGTCTAAGACGGTTACTAGTCCACGCTCAAGCTTAATCTCCATAAGAATATAGTGGTACCTCTGCATGCATGCATAACTCATCAATTACATTACTATAACCTCGCTCGAGTAATAAGGGAAACCGAATATGCACACGACAGTAACACTCACGGGCCATTGTAAGGAAAGAGTATGGTATATTTGTTTTGATTTTTGATCAACGATTGTAGCAAGTTGTCCTCGGCCTCTTTGACGTGCTTTTTAACCAGAAATACATCTATGATATTTGTGTTAATGAACCCAATATCATAGATTTCATTTTTTTTGCACTCGACGATCTTCAATCTGCATAATATATTGAGGATAATTAATTATAAATACATGCAATGAAAGAGCCGAGCTATATATAGAGACTTAATGACAGAAATAGTACTTACAGGCAGTAGCAAAAGACCATTAATTTATCGAGGGCCTTTTGATTGAAGAACTCGAAGAACTCCTCAAATGGAACACACAACAGATCATTTGAAACGAGGTCGTGCTCCTCTTTAATGTTCAGATACAAACTGTTCTTCCCCTCAGACTCTCTGCAGGTTTTCATGTACCAACTATGGAATCTTTGCATCATTGTTGTCAGAGATTTTTCATCTTTGATGAGAGGCTTCCCGTACTCGTATCTGAATTCTTCCACCTCCATGAAATCAGGAAGTGCATCGTCAGGCAGGTAATCTTCAAGATTGCCATAACCGGCCACCGTCCCCGGAGGATTAGACACATTGAGCGGGGGGCACGATTGTTGTGCTTGTTTGTCGAGGTGGGCAATTTTTCCCCTTTGCTCTTTGTTCTTTTAACCTTTTATCACTGACAGTAGTTCCCGACTGCTTGGCTTGGAGATATGTCTGTTCAGTAATGCGCTCATAGTTGGTTCTAGGTGGAGACTTTGGTGGTTTCCTCAGGGCATCGAGAGTGCGCTTTGCTTTCACTGGATCTACCTTCTCCTCCGGAGGTGGATGTCTCTTTGCTTTCACCCCTTCAAAGAACTCCTTCACGTGGGCCTGCACGATCGTATTATTTTCCTCCTTGGTCCTATTGTACAGTAACTTATCTAGAGGCTTTAGAGGTGGACCATATTTTTATTGCCTCTCTCCTCTTCTTGTGCTGCTAGATGCCGGAGCAGATGGAGTGGCTGCGGCGTCTGTTTTCTTTCGTGCTTGCTTACGAGGAGGAGGAGAAGGCCTACGACGCGCCAGAGCAGCCGGGGCGGCGGCGGGTCTCTTCCGCCCTTGCTGGCGAGGCGGAGAAGGAGGAGGCGGAGTGCCGGCACGCGCCGGAGAAGGAGGCGGAGTGCTGCCACGCGTGCCCTGATCGTCACTCACCGGAGGAGGAGGTGGTGGAGGAGGCGGAGTGCCGCCACGTATGCCCTGATCGTCACTCGCCGGAGGAGGAGGCGGTGGAGGAGCAGGAGTGCCCTGACTCGCCGGAGGAGGAGGAGGAGGCGGAGGCGTCCAGTTCAGAAGGTAGATGAGCTCCTTCTGCCATAGGCATGGAGTCTTCAGAGCAGAAGCCAGCCTAGTCTCCCCTTCACCGGTAGGGTGCTCAAGCACGACGTCCTCAAATCCCTCCGTTATTTCATCCACCATCACCTTAGCAAATCCTTCTGGAATCGGCTGGCAGTGATAAGTTGTGCCGGGTCCACTAGGATAAACTTGGCCAACAGCCGCCTTGACCTTCAAATTCATCCATCACACCATAATGTGGCAATTTTGAGACTCCGTGATACCATGCACGGGATAGCTGGCAGGAGCCGTCAAGACATGCTCTGGCTGAAGCAGCTCGGTGGAAGCCACGCTGCTTCTCCGCTGAGATGGAGGGGTAGCTTCGGGGGAAGCTTCGGCAGGTCATTTGTTGTGATCTACTGCTTCTCGTACCTCTTCTTGTTCCTCTAGCCCCATTACCCTTTCGTGCAGCGCCTGCATTTGGTCCTGCTCCAGTTTCTTCCTCCTCTCGTGGGTTTTGTAACCCCCTACGTCCGGAAAACCAACCTTCCACGGAATGGAGCCTGGCGTGCCTCGTGTCCGTCCAGGGTGCTCGGGATTCCCAAGGGCCATTGTGAGCTCGTCCTTCTCCCTGTTTGGAAGGAACATCCCTCACTGCCCTGCATCGATATAGTGTCGAAGGTTCTTGACTGCTGTTTGCACTTGCTCATCCGTCCACTGACACTTCCCTGTTATAGGGTCCAAGGTTCCGCCAGCCCCGAAGAACCAAGTCCGGCAACGGTCTGGCCAGCGCATTGTCTCTGGTTCGATCCCTTTTTCAAGCAGATCATGCTTAGCCTTGGACCACTTAGGCCGGGCTTTGAGGTAGCCACCTGACCCCGTGCGATGGTGAAGCTTCTTCTTCGCCGCATTTTGCTTGTTTGTCGTTTCACGACCGGTTTTTCCGGGTAATAAATTATCCAGAAAGGACCGTCGTGCTCATCAGCCCCAGGATTACTGTTAGCTGATGAGGCTCCATCTTGATACAGAAATTCCAAGCAAAAATACAAAATATGTAGTACAAGACCATTCTGGCCTGTGAGTACATAAATGGTTTCTAGTGGTTGATGGCGGAAGCGGTTTGTGAAACATCAGTGTCTATGGGACTCCATTTCCCACGGGAACAGCTGACCAGGTTAACTCCTATCTTCGCGAGGCTGCTATCTCCATTGTGTGGGTTCCGGGGCTGGCTTCGCATCGCTCCTCTCCGTGCAAGAAAAATCTGGCCAAGACAATAGCCAGGGACAAGCCAGTGAGTACTTTGGATGTACTCGCAAACATTATGAACACAGGTATAATATAATAATGATGTGCTGAAAACATTTCATGCTCATGACGTTGGTCAAAAAAATAGCAAATAAATTTCTGATACGTGCATGCGGTTATTTATAAAATTTCAATGACATAGTAGTATTAAAATTTATGAAAACAAATAATAAGCAATGCCATAGTCGGGCGTCTTAGCGACACCACATAAAGGGCTTTAAAAGAAATGCCACAGTCGGGCGTCTGAGCGACACCACATAAAGGGCTTTAAAAGAAATACCACAGTCGGGCGTCTGAGCGACACCACATAAAGGGTTTTAAAAGAAATACCAAAGTCGGGCGTCTGAGCGACACCACATAAAGAGTTTTAAAAGAAATACCTCAGTCGGGCGTCTGAGCGACACCACATAAAGGGCTTTAAAAGAAATGCCACAGTCGGGCGTCTGAGCGACACCACATAAAGGGCTTTAAAAGAAATGCCACAGTCGGGCGTATGAGCGACACCACATAAAGGGCTTTAAAAATAAACAATCATAGTGAATATCCCGGAGGTAGAACCATCCTAGAGATACTCGATAATAACAATAATATCACGGGTTAGTCAACAACAATAATAATCATAGTTATCACAAGTCACGAGTAGCAATTCCATTTTCTGGTTAACAGTTTCACCTCCGAAGACCGACACTAAGACCGACACCTGACCCATCCCAGACTGTAATCCTTAACCATGGACACGGCTATTCGAATAGGTTTATTCTCTGCAGAGGGTGTACTCTTTACCCACGAGTAACGGATTTCTTTAGTCCATCGGGACTAATTCCGTCTACGGTCTTTTTGTTGAAAACACACCTAACTTGCACACACCAGCTTATCACACGTGTGTCTGGAATCACCCACGACACCTGTTAAGCAAACTCTAAGTGGGGAGGCTACAACCTCGCGTAGCATGGGATCAAACTTATATTGCGCGCTCTAAGGGGTGGCCTCCCCTCTCGGTCCCAACCGAAAATACCCATGCCCCCGGACCAGGTGGCCTGCCTACCAGCTACAACCGGTATCCTCCACCATGGCCTCTCTGTACGGTGTGTGCTAGAAAGAGGTTGACAACTTCCTGAACCGTACTCTACTTGCTGTAGAGACGAGTGGTAGTACGAAACAAGTATGGGGGTTACTGGAACAAGACTCGATCTACGGTCGACTCAGGAGGTTCAAGTATTCCCTGCATGATTAGCATAACAAATATATTTCATCCAACAGAGTCACCTCTCATATCACCTTACCATGCCATACCAGACATAACCGTCCCGACGGGGACCGGTGACAAACTCTTACCTACCCAAGGCAGAGGTTTTCCCGGTTTCCTGCCGGTATGCATGCAAGGCACATGAGGGTGATTATCATCACAAGTGTGTTCATTTCCAATAGCATGGAAATCAATAGCATGTACCCATGCATATGATCATATCACATGAAATAACAAGTCCTTCGAAATGCGGTGGTGTTATAAATGCATCAACGATCACACCAAAAATATTATGCCGGGATTCAGAATGCTTGCCTTCAACGTGTGGAAAGGCAGGGTGCTCTCCAAACTTTTTGAAAGTTTCTTCTCTTTCCCCAAAATCCTATTTGAAAATATATTTGAATTAACACACATAAAAAAACAGTACAAAAAAGTTGTTTGAAATTTTTTCAAATAAATCTTAAAATAAACTAGATCAATTTTGAGGAAGGTAGGAAGAAGAATCAACTCATTTGGAGTTATATTTAAAAAGTTAAAGCCAGTCAAAGATTTGGTCAAAATCTATTTTTAAATAAAACAGAAAAAGAAAACGTTTCAGACGAGATTACGCTTTCGGTGCAGAGGAGGCGTATTTGAGGCTTTACACCTCCACTTAACCATGTGGACCGGCGCTGGGTCTCTGACGGTGGGCCCGCCTGGCCCACTGGTCAGGTTTGACCAGTCGCCGCGCGTCGTCTCCCTCCTCTGCCCGAGCGGAGCGGGGCTCCGGCGATCATCGCCGGTGTTTGGCTGCTCCTCGCGGGCTCCAGAGGGTAGGGATGGATCCGCACGGCTGGGGCGGTTCTCCCGGTGGTCGTGGGGTTGTCGCAGGTGGAGGGTATCGCCGGCGGCGAGCTCCGCGGCGGAGGGAAGCTTCTGTGGCAAAGTGATTTGGTGGCGGCGATGGCTCCCGATCAAAATTAAGTAGGGGGTTGGGTTCACAGGGGAATGAAGAAGTTCCTGGCCAAGAGACCGGAGAGGGGGAGGTACTGGAGGTGCCGGATTGGCCGGGGCGGTGGCGGCGGTAGGAGTTGCCGGAGACGAGGAAGGAGGCCTCCCCGGGTCGAATGCGAGGCAGGGGAGCGCCATGGGGGTAGCATAAGGTCGCCTGCGTGCTCAGAGGGGCTCGGGGTGTCCATTTATAAGCGAGGCAAGGCGGTTCCGCGGCGGCCGTGGATAAACTGCCGGCGAACTGATGTTCTGTAGCTAGGGCGACGTGGCGGCAACGAGGGCTAGCAGACACGCTTGCGGATGAGCTCGCACTGCTCCAGGGGCCAGATGGCGAGCGGGGAAGGCTTGGGCGGCGCTGAACGGCGCAGGGCTGTCGGGCGACAGCGGCGGCTAGCGCTTGGCCTGCCGGGCGCGGCGGGGGCTGCTTGGCGCGTTGCTGCGAGGAGGGGAGCGCGTGGCGTGGTGCTGCAGAGCGGGCCAAAGCCGTGGGGCCAGCGTGTCGGCTCGTGTGCGCGGCATGCAATATGCGCGCTCTGGGCGCGCCCAGCGCACGCACACCAGATGTTCGACACAATGCCGCGGCATGCTACAGGTCGCAGGTGAGGATGGGGTTTACCAGATCGAGGTTAGGAGCAACGGGGAGTCTAGTGGACATGCTAGTCTGATCAAAGGTGCAAGTTTACAGTGCAATGCCAAAACTCATGTCAAAACTGATCATGCTCTCCAGGTGTTTGACAAAATTCCAATGGCACCTAGGCATGTCTTGGAGTGGCCAAAAACTCCAGATGGGGGTCTCTTTAGATGCAAGAGAGAGTGGTGTGGTTATTTGGACAAAAGGGGAAACTTGCTAGTGCAAATTTTGCAAAACTTCAATTCTGGACAGGAAATAAATAACATTATTTCATGAGTCAAAAATGATCCAAATGGTGCATGCTCCTGGAATTAAGGGTTTAACAGGGAGGAATACAAGTAGGAGAAATAATCAAGGGTATAGGAGCAACAAAAATGGTGGTTGCTGTACAAATCATCAAGTTGGTCCAGAATAGAAATGAGGTTGATCGACTCAATATTTTCAAAGAACAACCCTGGATTTTTGCACAAAGTGGAATAATATGCTCCTACTGACCTCCCTTAATTTTGGTAGAAGTTTTAAAGAATTATTTAAAAGGGTTGCAGTGCAAAATGCACTCTGGACCAGAGAAGAAAAATTGAGTGCAGGGCTCAAAATATTTCATGAATGAAATATATTTTTGCATAAAAGTGATTTAAAAACATAACATGACATCTCCAAATTTTTGTGGAAATTTTAAGTGAATCTATCAAATGGTTGTAGTTCAAATATGGCCATTTAACCTTGAAAATCCATTTTCAAGAAAGTAAGGATCAAGCAATTAATTTAGTTGATTAGTTACACTGATAAAAGGAAAGTTTTTCTTGAGAGGTTAAACAAGTACAAAAACATATTTGAAAAGTTTTCTCTTTGGGAAAAACTCAACATAACAGGGAAGGAAGTGAGTTAGAAATCAAAATGGAGCTCAGAAATCCAGAGTTTTAATTCCTGGCAAAATTTTAATTTAATAAAACAAGGCCAAATTTTTGGGGTGTCACAATACTATCCCCCTTAAGAAAAATCTCGTCCTCGAGATTTGTTAAAAGCGGTGTTAAGAAAATATTTACACAATAAAGATGTGGCTACAGTGAGAGGGCAATAAGTGGTGAAAAACCACAGTGTGAAAACTGGGGCTGCGTGGAAAAGTCTGCGGTTCGGGACAAAAACGGGTGATTGCTACGCTGGATATAAATTTAGAATAACTTCTAAATTTAAATATACGCTGGTCGTACCCGAGAGCACAGTGCTCTCTCTGGCCGACAGTGGACCCGGGGCCCACTGTCAGCCTCTTCTTCTCCCTCTGGCTCTTTCTTCTACCTCTTCCCTCCCGCGCGCTTTCTCGCGCTTCCCCACCGGCGATGCCTAATGCGTAGGGCATCTAGGCCGTACCGTGGTAGTGCGCGGCGTGCTAGCCGCCGGTGCAGCGTGCACTCACCTCGCGGGCCAGCGCGCTGTCGGCACTGCTCGCGGATTCGACTCTGAACACCGGTGATCGGCGACGAGCGGCGTTGGTGGACTTCGCCCACCGTACACCGAGCTCAAGTTATAAAACGGCCGGGGTACCTCCCTCTTCTTCCTCACATCTGGCCTCACTTCTCCTCCCCCTTCTTCCTCCATTACTACTTACAGAAGCTCGGGTGAGGCTCTAATGGCGGAGGCGATGCCGGACTGGTTTGTGATCCTGATATGCGGAGGGCTGGCGACACTGCTGGGGCTCTCTATGCTCCTGTGCGCGATGATCTTCGACGAGTATCGCGACGCTGCGGCTCGGGTGTTGGCTCTCCGTGGCGGTGGTGATCATGAGGAGTAGATGGACTTGTGCCGGGTGCTAACTGTTGTTAGGGGTGATTAGCTGGATGTAACACCGTTGCAAGGTTTTGCAAACAGTGTATGTGTCCGAATGATTATGGTTGTGAGTCTGCTGCGTGGTGCTGTGTGAAATTAATTAATCCATGTCGTGAGAAGGGGCAGGTGTAGCAACTCAGGGAAAACAAGTCTCACTCCAGGATTTTGCGAGAAAAAAAAACAGTTAATTTAAGGGAGCATAAACCACAATAAAAACTACACACATTAGTAGAAGCCAAATAATTGACTCGTCGTACAAACTCAGGGTATCACGCATAAGTCACACACATAAATAAATGCTGCAAGGAACAAATACAATAATGACGTCTAAAATGAAAATGGTAACTGGACGGGGTCCTGATAAAATGTCTCTGGTAAAGGAATACACTCTTCTTCTATTGGAGGAAGTGGATTGACCAGTCGATGTATGCGTCTCTCCGGGTCGGGTCTCAGTGGTCTGCCGATGGCAATCTGAGGATTTAAAACTGTGAGGCTCTGGAGATAATCCATCACTCGCTGGTTCAAATGCTCTTGAGCAATGATGTACTGGATAAGGTTGGCCAGAACTGGGTCTCTCTCAATACGTCCACCGGGAAAAGATGTTACTTCTCCGGGTGCTGCACGGCTCGGAAAGTAATAATATCCTCGTTCGCGGGCATAGGGTACTGCGGATCGAAGACGAGCAATTGCTTCTTTCGCAGCAGCCTCTACGGCCAGGTGTGGGGTTGGCATGGATTTCCCCACGAAGGAAACTTCTGTTGGATCTTGGTTGGGGTCTACAGGAGGAATGTGTACTGCTGCCCAATATTCCGAGGTGGATGGAGTGATCCTCGATTTGAACAGCTCGTACTGAGGTGGCTGGGTAGAACCCATGGTACTGCGGGTAAAATCCCACAATATTTTGACAAAGCTACCTGGGTTTGCATCTGGGGTTCTCAGATGAATGCTGGGGCTCGGCATGACAGGAAAAAGTTGTGAGTGGGGTGCACAAAGTGAGGGTTGCTGGGTAAGGTCACAAGGTGGCCTTTATATAGCAATGGAGCTGGATTCGTTTTACCGTGGTGAAAGGTAATAAATTTGCCAGCTTAGCTCCAGGGTCGGGTCAGTGTCAGAGATACACATATCTCATAAAGAGACGTGTTACTGTGGTTGTCGTCGGGTTGGTTTTGGTAGCTGTGCCCGGAAAAATATGCAACTATGCGCTGACCAAAAATGCAAGGCTACTGTTAAAACAGAGGCACAATGACAGGCTGCATTAATATACACGGTCGCATGATTACAAAGCGAGGATACACTGAGACTCGATGTTACTCATGCGGCTTAGTCTACCTCGTTCATGTCTAAATGGGCGTGCCTGGTGGATGTCGAGGCTTCTTCACGTGTCTCATTGCCGGGATTAGTCGGAGATGGCGGGGGAACTGCAGGGTCGGGGTAGTGATGACGACCATCGCGGGGATTGTTGGCCACAACCCCGTTGGAGTGTGCTCCCAAAAGGCGACGAAGCACTTCTGGGGTTATCAAAGCATCTCGGCTGATGGCTGGAGCTGATCTCGGAGTCTCGATCGGATGTCCAAACAGCACGACTGGGTTGTCGGCGTTGGGCTCGTTTTCTTCTCTCGTCGGGGCTCGACGAACCAGCTCTCCACGAGCTGCGATTAGATCAATAGTGATCTGGTCGATCAATGCCTCTAGTGCACTTACATAGCGCACTAGGTGCAATAATGTGGGGTCCGCCTCGTGATCTCCGTTGGCAACTTGGGGTGGTCTACCATACCCTTCACGTTTGGGGTAGTAGTGGAACGAGCGACAGTTAACTCTGGGCGACAAGTGCCTGAGATGAACTATAGCCTCTCGAGTGGCTAGCTGGATGGCTTGTGGCTCAAAGGAAGTTGTCCTTCCGGTGAACCTGTAGGGGCGCTCGGGTGCTAGACCCGTACCGTAGATGTGCACAGTGGCCCAGAATTGACGGTCTTCACCGCTCATGGGTCCTTGATACACAACATATTCTGGTGGCTCCTCTAACGCGTAGGCACGACGGGTGAGGTTTGCGAGGATGGTCACAAAACCTCCAAGGTTGGTTGCTGTGGTTTCCTTGTGCACGACAGGGCCAGGCATTGTGGCTCGGTTTGGGGTAAAGGCTGTGCTGTGCTGTGTTGGGACTAGTGTGCCCTTTTTATAGGAAAAAGGGGTGGAGTCTTCCTTCGCACGCTTGCGGGAAAGGACTATTAGGGGCCAGTCACTAGCGCATGAGCGACAGGCTAGGTTGATAGGTTGGGCACCGACTGCCAAAAGGTGTTGGGTCACTGTGTGGCTATCTTGCACGAGAAGCTTGGCTGGGGTTTGGCTAAGGTCTAGTGGGTTGGTTTGCCTAAGTTTATTGACCTGGCTAAGATAGGATTAGCCAATGGTCAGCCTGGCTCTAATACCAAGCCTGTCACGACCGGTTTTTCCGGGTAATAAATTATCCAGAAAGGACCGTCGTGCTCATCAGCCCCAAGATTACTGTTAGCTGATGAGGCTCCATCTTGATACAGAAATTCCAAGCAAAAATACAAAATATGTAGTACAAGACCATTCTGGCCTGTGAGTACAACAAACGGTTTCTAGTGGTTGATGGCGGAAGCGGTTTGTGAAACATCAGTGTCTATGGGACTCCATTTCCCTAGGGAACAGCTGACCAGGTTAACTCCTATCTTCGCGAGGTTGCTATCTCCATTGTGTGGGTTCCGGGGCTGGCTTCGCGTCGCTTCTCTCCGTGCAAGAAAAATCTGGCCAAGACAATAGCCAGGGACAAGCCAGTGAGTACTTTGAATGTACTCGCAAACATTATGAACACAGGTATAATATAATAATGATGTGCTGAAAACATTTCATGCTCATGATATTGGTCAAAAAAATAGCAAATAAATTTCTGATGCGTGCATGCGGTTATTTATAAAATTTCAATGACATAGTAGTATTAAAATTTATGAAAACAAATAATAAGCAATGCCTCAGTCGGGCGTCTTAGCGACACCACATAAAGGGCTTTAAAAGAAATGCCACAGTCGGGCGTCTGAGCGACACCACATAAAGGGCTCTAAAAGAAATGCCACAGTCGGGCGTCTGAGCGACACCACATAAAGGGCTTTAAAAATAAACAATCATAGTGAATATCCCGGAGGTAGAACCATCCTAGAGATACTCGATAATAACAATAATATCACGGGTTAGTCAACAACAATAATAATCATAGTTATCACAAGTCACGAGTAGCAATTCCATTTTCTGGTTAACAGTTTCACCTCCGAAGACCGACACTAAGACCGACACCTGACCCATCCCAGACTGTAATCCTTAACCATGGACACGGCTATTCGAATAGGTTTATTCTCTGCAGAGGGTGTACTCTTTACCCACGAGTAATGGATTTCTTTAGTCCATCGGGACTAATTCCGTCTACGGTCTTTTTGTTGAAAACACACCTAACTTGCACACACCAGCTTATCACACGCGTGTCTGGAATCACCCACGACACCTGTTAAGCAAACTCTAAGTGGGGAGGCTACAACCTCGCGTAGCATGGGATCAAACTTATATTGCGCGCTCTAAGGGGTGGCCTCCCCTCTCGGTCCCAACCGGAAACACCCATGCCCCCGGACCAGGTGGCCTGCCTACCAGCTACAACCGGTATCCTCCACCATGGCCTCTCTCTACGGTGTGTGCTAGAAAGAGGTTTACAACTTACTGAACCGTACTCTACTTGCTGTAGAGACGAGTGGTAGTACGAAACAAGTATGGGGGTTACTGGAACAAGACTCGATCTACGGTCGACTCAGGAGGTTCAAGTATTCCCTGCATGATTAGCATAACAAATATATTTCATCCAACAGAGTCACCTCTCATATCACCTTACCATGCCATACCAGACATAACCGTCCCGACGGGGACCGGTGACAAACTCTTACCTACCCAAGGCAGAGGTTTTCCCGGTTTCCTGCCGGTATGCATGCAAGGCACATGAGGGTGATTATCATCACAAGTGTGTTCATTTCCAACAGCATGGAAATCAATAGCATGTACCCATGCATATGATCATGTCACATGAAATAACAAGTCCTTCGAAATGCGGTGGTGTTATAAATGCATCAACGATCACACCAAAAATATTATGCCGGGATTCAGAATGCTTGCCTTCAACGTGTGGAAAGACAGGGTGCTCTCCAAACTTTTTGAAAGTTTCTTCTCTTTCCCCAAAATCCTATTTGAAAATATATTTGAATTAACACACATAAAAAAACAGTACAAAAAAGTTGTTTGAAAATTTTTCAAATAAATCTTAAAATAAACTAGATCAATTTTGAGGAAGGTAGGAAAAAGAATCAACTCATTTGGAGTTATATTTAAAAAGTTAAAGCCAGTCAAAGATTTGGTCAAAATCTGTTTTTAAATAAAACAGAAAAAGAAAATGTTTCAGACGAGATTACGCTTTCGGTGCAGAGGAGGCGTATTTGAGGCTTTACGCCTCCACTTAACCACGTGGACCGGCGCTGGGTCTCTGACGGTGGGCCCGCCTGGCCCACTGGTCAGGTTTGACCAGTCGCCGCGCGTCGTCTCCCTCCTCTGCCCGAGCGGAGCGGGGCTTCGGCGATCGTCGCTGGCGTTTGGCTGCTCCTCGCGGGCTCCAGAGGGTAGGGATGGATCCGCATGGCTGGGGCGGTTCTCCCGGTGGTCGTGGGGTTGTCGGAGGTGGAGGGTATCAACGGCGGCGAGCTCCGCGGCGGAGGGAAGCTTCTGTGGCAAAGTGATTTGGTGGCGGCGATGGCTCCCGATCAAAATTAAGTAGGGGGTTGGGTTCACAAGGGAATGAGGAAGTTCCTGGCGAAGAGAACGGAGAGGGGGAGGTACTGGAGGTGCCGGATTGGCCGGGGCGGTGGCGGCGGCAGGAGTTGCCGGAGACGAGGAAGGAGGCCTCCCCGGGTCGAATGCGAGGCAGGGGAGCGCCATGGGGGTAGCATAAGGTCGCCTACGTGCTCAGAGGGGCTCGGGGTGTCCATTTATAAGCAAGGCAGGGCGGTTCCGCGGCGGCCGTGGATAAACTTCCGGCGAACCGATGTTCTGTAGCTAGGGCGACGTGGCGGCGACGAGGGCTAGCAGACACGCTTGCGGATGAGCTCGCACTGCTCCAGGGGCCAGATGGCGAGCGGGGAAGGCTTGGGCGGCGCTGAACGGCGCAGGGCTGTCGGGCGGCGGCGGCGGCTAGCGCTTGGCCTGCCGGGCGTGGCGGGGGCTGCTTGGCGCGTTGCTGTGAGGAGGGGAGCGCGTGGCGTGGTGCTGCAGAGCGGGCCAAAGCCATGGGGCCAGCGTGTCGGCTCGTGTGCGCGGCATGCAATATGCGTGCTCTGGGCGCGCCCAGCGCACGCACACCAGATGTTCGACACAATGCTGCGGCATGCTACAGGTCGCAGGTGAGGATGGGGTTTACCAGATCGAGGTTAGGAGCAACGGGGAGTCTAGTGGACATGCTAGTCTGATCAAAGGTGCAAGTTTACAGTGCAATGCCAAAACTCATGTCAAAACTGATCATGCTCTCCAGGTGTTTGACAAAATGCCAATGGCACCTAGGCATGTCTTGGAGTGGCCAAAAACTCCAGATGGGGGTCTCTTTAGATACAAGAGAGAGTGGTGTGGTTATTTGGACAAAAGGGGAAACTTGCTAGTGCAAATTTTGCAAAACTTCAATTCTGGACAGGAAATAAATAGCATTATTTCATGAGTCAAAACTGATCCAAATGGTGCATGCTCCTGGACTTAAGGGTTTAACAGGGATGAATACAAGTAGGAGAAATAATCAAGGGTATAGGAGCAACTAAAATGGTGGTTGCTGTACAAATCATCAAGTTGGTCCAGAATAGAAATGAGGTTGATCCACTCAATATTTTCAAAGAACAACCCTGGATTTTTGCACAAAGTGGAATAATATGCTCCTACTGACCTCCCTTAATTTTGGTAGAAGTTTTAAAGAATTATTTAAAAGGGTTGCAGTGCAAAATGCACTCTGGACCAGAGAAGAAAAATTGAGTGCAGGGCTCAAAATATTTCATGAATGAAATATATTTTTGCATAAAAGTGATTTAAAAACATAACATGACATCTCCAAATTTTTGTGGAAATTTTAAGTGAATCTATCAAATGGTTGTAGTTCAAATATGGCCATTTAACCTTGAAAATCCATTTTCAAGAAAGTAAGGATCAAGCAATTAATTTAGTTAATTAGTTACACTGATAAAAGGAAAGTTTTTCTTGAGAGGTTAAACAAGTACAAAAACATATTTGAAAAGTTTTCTCTTTGGGAAAAACTCAACATAACAGGGAAGGAAGTGAGTTAGAAATCAAAATGGAGATCAGAAATCCAAAGTTTTAATTCCTGGCAAAATTTTAATTTAATAAAACAAGGCCAAATTTTTGGGGTGTCACATTGTCGTTGACATCTTCTTACTCTTTTCCGATGTCTTGTGGGCCACAAATGCGGGCCAGTGATCTTTGATCTTCTCATATTTGCTGATGAATTCTGGTGTCTTTTTTTTCTCGACAAACTGGTTCAGCTCTTTCCTCCACCTCCTCATTAGGCTTGCCAGCTTCTTAAGAGCACAAGACTTGATTAATTGCTCTTTAACTGGCTTCTCCGGATCCTCCTCTGGCGGTAGGGTGAAATTTGCCTTCAACTCAGTCCAAAGATCTTCTTTCTGCATATCATTGACATAAGACACCTCAAGGTCTTCATCCTTAGCAGGCTTATACCATTGCTGGATGCTGATCGGGATCTTGTCCCTAACAAGAACCCCGCACTGAGCAGAAAATGCCTTCCTTGTCCGGATGGGTTCAATCGGTTCGCCGTCGGGCGCGATTTCTATGATCTCAAACTTTTCATCCGAGCTCAACTTTTTCTTCGGGCCTCGTCTCCTTACCGAAATTGTGCTCGATCCGGAGGGCTAGAAATTATAAGGAAGAAAGACGACAGTAATTAATATGTGTACATATACCAAAACAATGGATGCATCAATTAACTAGTCAGCATGGGCTTAACTAATATATATATATACCTGGCCAGACTCGGTTCGGTGACCGGAGCAGTCAGCACGGTCTCCTTCTTGTACCTCCATTGTGTCACCGGAGCCATCATGAACATAGTCCTCTTCTTGTATCGGCATTAATGGGTCGAAGCCATCATGAACATAGCCCTCTTCTTCATCCAGTCCTTCCTGACCATCGGTCTCGTTGAGAAATGATGCAACTTCATCACTTCCTTGTGCGATTATTTCCCCCAACATCGCTTCTGTTTCTTCGTCTCGGGAGTGCTCCATAGTTTATGCAAATATTTACAACATGTCAATTATTATTCAAACATGGTACAGATGGATATATATATATATTAGTGGAAAACGTAGAACTAGCTAGCTAATCACAATAAGGAATCATGTTAGTGGCCTCGATGCTGCTTCTCTAGGGTTTGGGGTCGCCTCGACACAACGCTTCAAGGGTTTGGGGTGGCCTCGACGACAACGCTCTTTTAACTTGATAAATTTGGGTGGCCTCGAGAGAGTTAATTTGTCGGGTGGGGACGCGGCGGGAGGGGGTAGGAGACCAACATCGTTTTCTCTCTAGGGTTTGGGTGTCCTCGAGAGTTTTGGTCGAGCGAGAGGGCCGAGGGGGGTGCTACAGTTGTATAAGTTATCACGGTCGAGAGGGGGTATATATATCGACCACCCCTCATGTCGAAGTTATCTAGAGGGGGTTATATCGACAATGACGCGACATACATATACATGGGAAAATAATGTTATCGGGGAGGGGGTATCGGTACCACCCCCTCGTGTTGAAGTTTCTTCTTTCTCCTCTATTCCTTTCTTTCTTCTTCTCCTCTTCTTTTTCTTCTTCTCCCTCGAGAAAGTAAAATAATTAAGGAAAAGGAAGAAAAGAGGAAGAAGGAAGAAGGAAGAAGAAGAAGAAGAAAAAGAAAAAGAAAAGAGGACAAGAAGAAAAGAATAGAGGAGAAGAAGAAAAAATAGAATTTTTTTCTTCTATTTTCTCTTCTTCTCCTCTATTCCTTTCTTCTTCTCCTCTTCTTTTTCTTCTTTTTTCTTCTTCTTATTTATTTCTCCTCTTCTTCCTCTCCTCCTTTTCTCCTTTCTTCCTCTTCTTATTTTCCTTTTTCCTCTCATTCTTTTTCTTCTTCTTCTTCCTTCTTCCTTCTTCCTCTTTTCTTCCTTTTCCTTATTTTACTTTCTCCTCTACACTAATCTAAAATGCACTAACCTAAAATCGATATCTACTAACAACCTAAATATAAAATTAATACATATATGAAAAAACATATATAAACAAAAAAAGTTCTATGAACATTATATTCATACATACATATATAGCCACATCCATTCATCATATATATATAGCTACCACATACATATATACATTATACATATGAAAAAAATGCAATGAACAAAAAAAATACACTTATGAAAAAAAATACTATGAACATGTACACATATACACACATACAAACACATATACACAAAAAAAAATGCAAAAAAA
>NC_041385.1:622280555-622302232 GCF_002162155.2 Triticum dicoccoides
TGAGGAGGAGTAGGGGGCGTCGGGGGAGAAGTGGGCGATTTGGTCGGAAACTGCTATGTGCTGCTTATATAGCACAACCTTTAGTCTCGGTTGGTGGCTCCAACCGGGACTAATGCCCCCTTTAGTCCCGGTTGGTGCCAGCAACTGGGACCAAAGGCCTCTTTTCGGCAGCCCAAAGGGCGGGAAGCTGCGGCCTTTAGTCCCGGTTGGTGGCACCAACCGGGACTAAAGGGTGGGCGTTTGTACCGGTTCGTGGCACCAACCGGGACCAAAGGCCCCTGTGCTGCCCGCATCGAGGCCAAAGTTTAGTCCCACCTCGCTAGTTGAGAGGGGCGCGCAGTGGTTTATAAGCCCCACTGCCGCACCCCTCTCGAGCTCCTCTCCACTTCAGGCTTACGGGCCTACTTGCTACTGCTTTGCCTGATGGGCCTTCTGGGCCTACTGCGGGCATGAATTCTGGCCCAAAGCAGGGAATCAAGTCGTATTCAGGCCGTGGGGGCCCAGTAGGGGGCATTTTTTTGTTTTTTTTGTTTTCTTTACTTATTGTTGCTATTTTTATTTTTTTCCAGTTTTTTTGTTTTGTTTTCTGCATTATTTATTTTCTTTTGTTTTTTGCTTTATTTTTTAATTCTTTTTGCTTTTAGTTTTAGGAAAATTATAAACTTTCTGTTAGTGCCATTACTTTTCAAATTTGAAAACACTTTTTTTTGTTTTCTTTCTTGCTTTATTTATTTTATTTTGTATCTACTTACAACAAAATACTTATTGTTGTTTTTTGTTTTGTTTTCTGCATTATTTATTTTCTTTTGTTTTTTGCTTTATTTTTTAATTCTTTTTGCTTTTAGTTTTAGGAAAATTATAAACTTTCTGTTAGTGCCATTACTTTTCAAATTTGAAAACACTTTTTTTGTTTTTTTGTTTTCTTTCTTGCTTTATTTATTTTATTTTGTTTCTACTTACAACAAAATACTTATTGTTGCTATTTTTAATTATTACGAGGGCCGAACCATAAGACATTAAAGCATTTCAAATGAACTCTGAAAAAGTTGAAAGTTGGCATGGTATAATAAATTGACCCACACATAGCATGTGCATGTACAAAATGGACAATGGTATCATACTTGTCAGTTACAAAGTTGGCATGGTATCATCATAATAGTTGCAGGAGAAAGTCTTCACTTTTTCTTCGCTTGTGTCATTTGCTTATTGCGCCGTAACCATGGATAATCTTCATCGTTTATCAGGATGCTGGGGTCAGCCTTGACTTAAAAGGGAGGAATTTCATGAAACTTTTCATAATCTTCAGACATGTCTGTCTTGTCCTCCACTCCCACAATGTCCCTTTTTCCCTAAAGAACTATGGGGCGCTTTGGCTCATCGTATGATGTATTCGCTTCCTTATCTTTTCTCTTTCTCGGTCTGGTAGACATGTCCTTCACATAGATAACCTGTGCCACATCATTGGCTAGGACGAACGGTTCGTCAGTGTACCGAAGATTTTTCAGATCCACTGTTGTCATTCCGTACTGTGGGTCTACCTGTACCCCGCCTCCTGACAGATTGACCCATTTGCACTTAAACAAAGGGACCTTAAAATCATGTCCGTAGTCAAGTTCCCATATGTCCACTATGTAACCATAATATGTGTCCTTTCCCCTCTCGGTTGTTGCATCAAAGCGGACACCGCTGTTTTGGTTGGTGCTCTTTTGATCTTGGTCAATCGTGTAAAATGTATTCCCATTTATCTCGTATCCTTTCCAAATCAATACAGTCAAAGATGGTCCCCTGGATAACAAGTACAGCTCATCACAAACAGTGTTGTCACCTCTGATACGTGCTTCCAACCAACTGTTGAAAGTCCTGATGTGTTCACATGTAATCCAGTCGTCGCACTGCTCCGGGTGTTTGGAGCGCAGACTGTTCTTGTGTTCATCGACATACGGGGTCACCAAGGTAGAGTTCTGTAGAACTGTGTAGTGTGCTTGAGACCAAGAATATCCGTCCCTGCATATTATTGAGTCCCTTCCAAGCGTGCCTTTTCCAGTCAGTCTCCCCTCATACCGCGATTTAGGGAGACCTATCTTCTTAATGCCAGGAATGAAGTCAACACAAAACCCGATGACATCCTCTGTTTGATGGCCCATGGAGATGCTTCCTTCTGGCCTAGCGCGGTTACAGACATATTTCTTTAGGACTCCCATGAACCTCTCAAAGGGGTACATATTGTGTAGAAATACGGGGCCCAGAATGACAATCTCGTCAACTAGATGAACTAGGACGTGCATCATGATATTGAAGAAGGATGGTGGGAACACCAGCTCGAAACTGACAAGACATTGCACCACATCACTCCTTAGCCTTGGTATGATTTCTGGATCGATCACCTTCTGAGAGATTGCATTGAGGAATGCACATAGCTTCACAATGGCTAATCGGACGTTTTCCGGTAGAAGCCCCCTCAATGCAACCGGAAGCAGTTGCGTCATAATCACGTGGTAGTCATGAGACTTTAGGTTCTGAAACTTTTTCTCTGCCATATTTATTATTCCTTTTATATTCGACGAGAAGCCAGTCGGGACCTTCATACTAAGGAGGCATTCAAAGAAGATTTCCTTCTCTTCTTTGGTAAGAGCATAGCTGGCAGGACCTTCATACTGCTTTGGAGGCATGCCGTCTTTTTTGTGCAAACGTTGCAGGTCCTCCCGTGCCTCAGCTGTACCTTTTGTCTTCCCATACACGCCCAAGAAGCCTAGCAGGTTCACGCAAAGGTTCTTCGTCACGTGCATCACGTCGATTGAAGAGCGGACCTCTATGTCTTTCCAGTAGGGTAGGTCCCAAAATATAGATTTCTTCTTCCACATGGGTGCGTGTCCCCAAGCGTCACTCGGAACAGCTAGTCCGCCGGGACCCTTTCCAAAGATTACGTGTAAATCATTGACCATAGCAAGTACACGATCACCGGTACGCATGGCGGGCTTCTTCCGGTGATCTGCCTCGCCTTTGAAATGCTTGCCTTTCTTTCGACATTGATGGTTGGTCAGAAGAAATCGACGATGTCCCAGGTACACATTCTTCCTGTAGCTTGCCATGTATATACTATCGGTGTCAAGTAAACAGTGCGTGCATGCGTGGTATCCCTTGTTTGTCTGTCCTGAAAGGTTACTAAGAGCAGGCCAATCGTTGATGGTCACGAACAGCAACGCCTTTAGGTTCAATTCCTCCTGTTTGTGCTCATCCCACGTACATACACCGTTTCCATTCCACAGCTGTAAAAGTTCTTCAACTAATGGCCTTAGGTACACATCAATGTCATTGCCGGGTTGCTTAGGGCCTTGGATGAGAACTCGCATCATAATGAACTTCCGCTTCATGCACATCCAAGGAGGAAGGTTATACATACATAGAGTCACGGGCCAGGTGCTGTGATTGCTGCTCTGCTCCCCGAAAGGATTAATGCCATCCGCGCTTAAAGCAAACCATATGTTCCTTGGCTCACTTGCAAACTCATCCGAGTAGTTTCTCTCGATTTTTCTCCACTGCGACCCGTCAGCGGGTGCTCTCAACTTCTCGTCTTTCTTACGGTCCTCACTGTGCCATCGCATCAACTTGGCATGCTCTCCGTTTCTGAACAGACATTTTAACTGTGGTATTATAGGAGCATACCACATCACCTTCGCAGGAACCCTCTTCCTGGGGGACTCGCCATCAACATCACCATGGTCATCTCGTCTGATCTTATACCGTAATGCACCGCATACCGGGCATGCGTTCAGATCCTTGTACGCACCGCGGTAGAGGATGCAGTCATTAGGGCATGCATGTATCTTCTGCACCTCCAATCCTAGAGGGCATATGACCTTCTTTGCTGCGTATGTACTGTCGGGCAATTCGTTATCCTTTGGAAGCTTCTTCTTCAATATTTTTAGTAGCTTCTCAAATCCTTTGTCAGGCACAACATTCTCTACCTTCCACTGCAGCAATTCCAGTACGGTACCGAGCTTTGTGTTGCCATCTTCGCAATTGGGGTACAACCCTTTTTTGTGGTCCTTTAGCATGCGATCGAACTTCAGCTTCTCCTTTTGACTTTCGCATTGCGTCCTTGCATCGACAATGACCCGGCGGAGATCATCATCATCGGGCACATCGTCTGGTTCCTCTTGATCTTCAGCAGCTTCGCCCGTTGCAGCATCATCGTGCACATCATCTGGTTCCTCTTGATCTTCAGGAGCATCACCGTATTCAGGGGGCACATAGTTGTCATCGTACTCTTCTTCTTCGCCGTCTTCCATCATAACCCCTATTTCTCCATGCCTCGTCCAAACATTATAGTGTGGCATGAAACCCTTGTACAGCAGGTGGGTGTGGAGGATTTTCCAGTCAGAGTAAGACTTCGTATTCCCACATATAGGGCATGGACAACACATAAAACCATTCTGCTTGTTTGCCTCAGCCACTTCGAGAAAATCATGCACGCCCTTATTGTACTCGGAGGTGTGTCTTGAACCATACATCCATTGCCGGTTCATCTGCGTGCATTATATATAATTAAGTGTGTCAAAAATCATTAGAGAACATCATGAATAGATAATGAAGTGACCAAATTAATAGAAGTTCATCATCACATTAAAACCAAAGTACATACATAGTTCTCATCTAACAACATAAAGCCCTGCAGAGCATCTAAATTAATTAAACCATACACTGAAACTATGTAAAACATTTCAATGCAAAAACAAATGCGATCATAATCGCAACCAATGTAAGAACTGATCCAACGGCATAATGATACCAAGCCTCGGTATGAATGGCATATTTTCTAATCTTTCTAATCTTCAAGTGCATTGCATCCTTCTTGATCTTGTGATCATCGATGACATCCGAAACATGCAACTACAATATCATCTTCTCCTCCTCAATTTTTCTAATTTTGCCTTCAACAAATTGTTTTCTTCTTCAACTAAATTTAACCTCTCGACAATAGGGTCGGATGGAATTTCCGGTTCAACAACCTCCTAGATAAATAAAATCTATGTCACGTTGGTCGGCATAATTGTCATAAACAATAAATGAACCAATAGTTATGAAAAGATAATATATACCACATCCGAATCATAGACAGGACGAGGGCCAACGGGGGCGGATACCAAAACCATCGCACTATATAAGATGCAATAATAAAAGTAAGAAAATTATACAAGTATCTATCTAAACATACAAGTAAGAATATTTTTCCTTTCAGAAAGAAGATAAGAACAAGAGGCTCACCATGATGGTGCCGGCGATGAGATCGGCGCGGGTGATCGACGACGGTGAAGACGGGGACGGGGCGTGACGGACCGCTAAACCTAGACAAATATTGAGGAAAATGGAGCTTGGCGGTCAAGCTTGGAGAGGAGAAACATTAAGTACTGTGGCTCGGGCATTCCATCGAACACCTTGTGTGCATAGGAGGTGAGCTAGAGCACCACCAAGCCCTCTCCCACTCGGCCAGAAAAAATAGAGCAGTGTGCTCTGCTCTTGCGCGAGGGGGTATATATAGGCACCACCATTGGTCCCGGTTGGTCGCATGAACCGGGACTAAAGGGTTGCCTTTGGTCCCGGTTCGTGCCACCAACCCGGGACCAATGGTGGTGGGCCAGGAGCGAGGCCCATTGGTCCCGGTTCGCCCCACCAATCAGGACCAAAAGGTCCAGATGAACCGGGACCAATGGCCCACGTGGCCCGGCCGGCCCCCGGGGCTCACGAACCGGGTCCAATGCCCCCATTGGTCCCGGTTCTGGATTGAACCGGGACTAATGGGCTGGACCGGCCTGGACCATTGCCCCCTTTTCTACTAGTGACGACCTCTCCTATGAGTTGTGAGTAGTTTACCACAGACCTTCGGGTCCATAGTTATTAGCTAGATGGCTTCTTCTCTCTCTTTGAATCTCAATACAAAGTTCTCCTCAATCTTCTTGGAGATATATTCGATGTAACTCTTTTTGCGATGTGTTTGTCGAGATCCGATGAATTGTGGGTGAGGGAGTCCTAGACTAGGGGGTGTCCGGATAGCCGAACTATCATCATTGGCCGGACTCCAAGACTATGAAGATACAAGATTGAAGACTTCGTCCCATGTCCGGATGGGACTTTCCTTGGCGTGGAAGGCAAGCTTGGCAATACGGATATGTAGATCTCCTACCATTGTAACCGACTCTGTGTAACCCTAGTGAGGGAGTCCTGGACTAGGGGGTGTCCGGACAGCCGGACTATCATCGTCCGCTGGACTCCAAGACTACAAAGATACAAGATTGAAGACTCCGTCCCGTGTCCGGATGGGACTTTCCTTGGCGTGGAAGGCAAGCTTGGCGATACGGATATGTAGATCTCCTACCATTGTAACCGACTCTGTGTAACCCTAGCTTCCTCCGGTGTCTATATAAACCGGAAGGCATTAGTCCGTAGGACAAGATACATTACAACAATCATACCATAGGCTAGCTTCTAGGGTTTAGCCTCCTTGATCTCGTGGTAGATCCACTCTTGTACTACCCATATCATCAATATTAATCAAGCAGGACGTAGGGTTTTACCTCCATCGAGAGGGCCCGAACCTGGGTAAAACATCGTGTCCCTCGTCTCCTGTTACCATCCGCCTAGACGCACAGTTCGGGACCCCCTACCCGAGATCCGCCGGTTTTGACACCGACATTGGTGCTTTCATTGAGAGTTCCTCTGTGCCGTCACCGATAGGCCCGATGGCATCTTCAACCAACAATGCTGTCCAGGGTGAGACTTTTCTCCTCGGGCAGATCTTCGTATTCGGCGGCTTCGCACTCCGGGCTAGTTCACTTAGCCATCTGGAGCAGATCGAAAGCTACGCCCTGGGCCGTCAGGTCAGATTCGGAAGCCTAAACTTCACGGCCGATGTCCGCGGAGACTTGATCCTCGACGGACTCGAGCCACAGCCAAGCGCGCCGCACTGTGACGACGGGCATGATCTAGCTCTGCCGCCGAACAGTGCCTTGGTGGCCGCACACAAATCCGCTTCGGCCATTAGTCCGGAGCCAATCGCCCAGATCGAGGGTCGGTGGATAGACGCCGCCCTGGGGGCTTCAACATCCACGGCGATGGAGCCGAACACTAATCTTGTCCCCTGCGAAACTCGTGATTCCGAGGCGCCGGACTCCTTGCCGGACTCCGAACCTCCCGCGCCCCTACCAATCGATTCGGATTGGGCGCCGGTTATGGAATTCACCGCCGCGGACATCTTCCAACACTCGCCCTTTGGCGACATCCTAAACTCGCTAAAGCATCTCTCACTATCGGGAGAGCCCTGGCCGGACTATGGCCAGGATGGTTGCGGTACGGACGACGAAGAAATTCAGAGCCCACCCACCACGCACTTTGTAGCCACTGTCGACGACCTAACCGACATGCTAGATTATGACTCTGAAGACATCGACGGAATAGACGACGATACCGGAGACGAACAAGAAGCAGAGCCTATAAGGCACGGGAGGACCACCTCGTCATATGACATATACATGGTGGATACCCCAAAGGAGAGCGATGACGAGGACCAACGGGCCGCGGCAGAAGATAACCCCGCCGATAAACAACCAAAACGGCGACGCACACGCCGCCGTAAGTCCCGCCTCGACGACAGCAACGCTCCCAAGGAGCCCGCAACACAGCAGGGCTCACAAGTGGACAACGAACATGCAGATAAGCAACCGTCCGAACATGACGAGTCAGATAATCAGTCCAGGCCCAGCGAAAATGACAGTCCGGACGACCTCATGCCAGACACGCCGCCAGAGAGCAAAAACCTTCGGAAAAGACTCGTCAACACTGCAAGAAGCCTGAAGAAGGAAAAGCGGAGGCTCAAAACAGCGGAAGACACACTCAGAATGAGATGGAGCAAAGTGCTCAAAACCGCAGATAAATACGGCAATGGCCACCAATCCAAGAGCTACCCGAAGCGCAAGCTGCTACCAGAATTCGACGAGGAGGCCATAGAGCCTCCACCATCAAAAAATAAAGAGGCCGCCTGGTTGGATAGACGGCGAGATGATAGGCCAAATTCCGAAAGCGGCGCCACACATAAACCAACTAATGAACCTGGAAAGACAGATGGCCCAGCCAGGTCCATCTACGGGCCAAAGAAGAGTGCCCCGGGAAGCAAGGCAACACGTCAAGTGTCCGAAGATAGTGGCACACCCAAATACAGGGGCGCCGCACACCCACTATGTTTCACCAATGAGGTGTTGGACCATGAATTCCTAGCAGGATTTAAACCCATAAACATAGAGGCTTACGATGGAACAACAGACCCTGGAGTCTGGATAGAAGATTACATACTACATATACACATGGCCAGAGGAGATGATCTCCACGCCATAAAATACCTACCCCTCAAGCTCAAAGGGCCAGCCCGTCATTGGCTCAAAAGCCTCCCAGAAAATACTGTGGGAAGTTGGGAAGAGCTCGAGGAAGCGTTTAGATCAAATTTTCAAGGGACTTATGTCCGCCCTCCGGACGCAGATGATCTAAGTCATATAACTCAGCAGCCCGGAGAGTCAGCGCGGAAATTCTGGAATAGGTTTCTTACCAAAAAGAACCAAATAGTCGACTGTCCGGACGCTGAAGCCTTAGCAGCTTTTAAGCACAATGTCCGAGATGAATGGCTTGCCAGGCACCTCGGTCAAGAGAAACCGAGGACAATGTCCGCACTAACAAGCCTCATGACCCGCTTCTGTGCGGGAGAGGACAGCTGGCTAGCAAGATGCAGCACCAGCGACCCAAGTACATCCGAGATAAGGGATGGAAACGGAAAATCACGGCGCAGAAAAGAATAGCGCCGGAATAAAGAGAAAAGCCCAAAGAGCACGGCAGTCAACGCCGGATTCAAACGCTCGCGGCCAAACAACAAAACAACGCCTCTTAAGGATGACAGCGACGATCTGTCCAACTTAAAGAAGATTCTGGGTCGGATATGTCAAATCCATAGTACCCCCGGAAGGCCTGTAAATCATACCCATCGGGATTGTTGGGTTTTTAAACAGTCCGGCCGACTAAACGACGAACACAAGGGGCTCGACGCGTCATGCGAAGACGATAAACCCCACCAGCAGAACACCGGAAAAAAAAAGACTTTCCCACAAGGGGTCAAAGCAGTAAACTCACTTCATGTGATAATACGGAAAAATAGTGCGGCACTTTCTAAAAAGAGCTTCGCACGGTCCAACCCAGCAGACCATAGAGATTGGATATCAAAACCAATCACTTTCGACCACCTGGACTATTCCAGAAGCGTTCGAAACACGGGACGGACTCCCCTGATATTGGATCCCATAATAGACGGATTACAATTTACTAACGTCCTAATGGACGGAGGCAGCGACTTAAACCTGCTGTATTCAAACACAATCCGTAAGATGGGGATAGACCCTACCAAAATTCGACACATCCGCACTTCCTTCAAAGGAGTGACGCCAGGCCCTTATGCCAAGTGCACAGGCTCCATGTTACTAGAAGTCGTGTTCGGATCGCCGAACAATTTTCGACGCGAAAAATTAATTTTTCACATCGTCCCATTTGAAAGTGGATATCAAGCACTCTTGGGACGAAAGGCTTTTGTCCGCTTCAACGCCATACCGCATTACGCGTCTCTTACACTCAAGATGCCCGGTCCGCGTGGCGTCATTTCAGTGCGAGGGTCACTTAAAGACCCCGGACTCGGATAGACGAATCCGGCTTCAGCAGGCTAGGGGCTCCCTAGCCGCACACCTCTTCATAGGGGGCTGCGCGCACAAACATCCGCGGGTTCATACAAACCCTGCTTTAATTATTTATATTTCTTCTTTTAAACATATATCTTTCGCACGAACCGCTTTCAAACTAAGCATTCCTCTCTTTTTACAGACGAACAACGTGCATACCCGTCCTGGATAACGGCGCAACGGAGACACAGGCGCAGATGTGCAGCAGGGACCCGTTGTGAGGATTCTTTTCAGATTAAGACCCTGCGTAAACCTTTTTTACTGTCTCTTGTTGTTATTCTCCCTTGGTTTTTTCCTATAGCCAAAGCGGAGCCTGACGTTTTGGCATCGGCCGCGTCAGAAGACCATGCCCGTACCTGGACACTAGGGGCTTAGGGCATTGTTGTGCCCATTATTATAAAGACCGAACACCTTAGGGAGTGTTCGGCGTCTCGAGTTAGGCATTATATGCATCAGCTCCGAATCATGTCTTTGGTCAAATGTTGGGTTTGCCCGGCTCCTGTGTTTTGCTGCCTTACGTTCCGTATCATCGGCTAACGCGGCACCAGGAGAACTACTGCGATTGTGCCCCAGTTCGGCTGGGCGAGCACCTCAGTAGAGAAAGCCGAAAACTGACTGTCATGATACAACGAGAGACTGGTCAACCACTCGATCGACTACCGGAATGTTTAGAATTCCCCGCTTTGATGAAGGACCGTTTCCCGGTCAGGCACACACACTCCCCGAATTCGGAGAAGTGCGGTGCCACCAGGGGCTATATCGTAGCCCCACTCTCGAGCTCCACTGGCTAAGTGAAAGTGATAAAGCATTATAGTCCGGATTGCCTCGTTCGCCACGCTACCACCTCCTTATACAGGACCGAGACGTCGGATTAAGTGTGAAAACGCGCTATTTTTGCGAACACCCCCGCACCTTGTGCGTGGGGGCTGAAGCCGAAGACTGCAATCTTTCAAGTTATACAAATGTATACGTAAACGGCCGCACAGGAGAAGTTTTACTACTTGGGACGCACAAGTATAAAAAGCAGTTATAGCATAATCATTGTTTTACAAGCTAAAACGTTCATTTGAACATGATATTTTTCGAGCACTGCGACTCTATTACACGAGCGCCACGCATAACTTCCCCGAAATAGTGCTCGGCAGGGAGCCGGCTTTCATCCGAACCCTGGGCGGTAACAGCGGTGGCATCCATCTCCGGACAGTGCGCCTTCACACGGGCAAGAGCCATCCGCGCGCCCTCGATGCAGGCCGACCGCTTCATCTCCATTATATGTGGCACCGCTCTAAGGAATTGCTGCAGTAAGCCGAAGTAGCTCGTCGCCTTGGGCCTCTCTAGCCAGACATGGGCCACGATGTCAGTCATGGCAAGTCCGGATAATCTATTTAGCTCGGCCCATTCGGCCAACCGGTTTGTCAACGGAAGTGAGCGATCCAGACTATGGAATTGAGACCAATATAGCTCTTCCGTCTTGTGATCCTTCTGGCTCCGGAAGTGCTCAACGGCATCAGCCGCACTTGCCGCTAAGTCCATATACGGATCCTCCGGACTCCACAGCCGCTCAAATTGAGCATACTTTTGATCCATAAACCGGCGACGCAGCAAAAAAGGCTTGCCAGCCATAATATCTCCGGCCTCGCGCAGTTCCTCCTTCATGGCCCGCTTTTCAGAGCGGGCATCCTTGGCTTCAGCGGTGGCCTTCTTCAGGTCTTCCCGCCCCGATAAGCGCTCCTTTTCAAGAGCCTCATTGCGGTCGGCAGCATCTTTCAATTTAATGGCCAATTCGGCCACCTCTGCCCTGCTTAGGCAGTGCGCAGCCCTTTCGGCTTTCAACTCCTCGGCCGCCCTCGAGGCAGCCGCGTCACTCCTTCGGGCTTGCTCCTTAGCTCGAGCAAGTTCGGCCCGAAGGCTCTCCACAGCAGCAGCACCGTCTGTACAACAGCATTAAATTTATCAGAGGAGGGCTTCGACCTCCTTAATAAAGCGACTGCGGAGAACTCATTTACCTTGCGACTCGTCAAGTCGCCGGTTGATAAGTGCGATGTCCGCATCCGCCACGTCAAGTTGCCGATTTAACTCGGCAAACCCACTAGTCCGGCTAGCCCTCGGACTATCCGCCACCTGCATAGGAACGGCGGAATTCATTACTTTAGATTTCGATCCTCGGCACGCTGTCGTTTTCGACAACCTACCGAGTCTCAGGGGCTACTATCTATACAGGGCGCATTTTCATGTGCAAGACTGTCAATAGACAAAGAGATGCGTCATTCTCGCGTACCTCAAACCCCGCCAGCAAACTCATAGCGGCATTGCGCAATCCGCTTTCGGCGGACGAAATCCTTCCAATCACCATACGCCTCAACGCACGGTGATCTTCTGAGATGGACGCCCTCTCAAATAGATTCTTCAGTTCTCCCGGCCGGATACTAGTGGGTGCCGAACTCTCTGGCTCCTCCGGACTCGGGGATACCCTCCGTGACGGTACTTCAGGCTCGCCTGCCTTATCGGACGGCGCTGCAGACGGAGGCGTTTCGCTCTCCATCATCTCCGGAAGAAGGTCCCCCGAAGATGAACTCATCTGAGAAGGCTGCAGATCCGAACTGCAAGATAAATATTTCGGTTACCCACAGAAGCACAAATGAAGGTATTTCCTTACTAATTAACTCCCCTTTTCATACTCACGGCTCGCTGGAGGGCTGATCCTTTGGCGATGATTGTGCGTCCGGATTCTCTCCGGACGCCGGACCCCCCGGTGAAGATCTCTTCCCACGTTTAGGGGCTTTGGCCTCCGGATCTTCGGAGGCGGTCCTCTTCTCCCCCTGGAAGGAGGGGTTTGAGATTCCCCTCTCTTCGGACGCCCCTTTGGGCGAAATAATAGCTCCTCTACTCTCCCCATCGCTCCCGTCCTTGGGCGCGACCTCCAACATTCTGACCAGCACGGGCTCCAGTGTGGTCTCTGGGAGGGGGGCCGGACACCTTATCAGCCTCGAATGTGCTACCCACTCCTGTGAAGAGTAATGGGTCAGGAGGCGAACTCTAGAAAAGAAGATAAACAGAGCGTCCGGACTCTGAGCTATTTACCTGAGTATCCGGGCGATTGCGGCTTAGGCCTGCGTCCTCGGCCAATTCTGGACACGCCACCTGCGGTCCGAAGAACAACTTGTACATATCCACGGGTGTCGCACCCATGAAGTGTTGGAGAATTCGAGGTCCCTCCGGGTTGAACTCCCATAGATGGAGAGGACGATGTTTGTAGGGCAGAAGATGCCTGATTAGCATAACCTGCATCACCACAATCAGATTGATCTCCCTCGCCTGGAGGTCTCGAATCTGGCCCTGCAATAAAGGCACGTCTTCGGACGGCCCCCAACTGAGCCCTTGGTTGACCCATGACATCAGTCGACATGGAGGTCCCGGGCGGAAGGAAGGCGGCGGCTTTTGCTTGCTGCCCTTCGGAGCGGTGATATAGAACCACTCCTGTTGCCACAGTCCGAGTTCCTCTTGGAAGGAACCCACGGGCCATGGGGCATCGGCCTTTTTGCTTATGGCCGCCCCGCCGCACTCTGCTTGACGCCCCCCGATCATCTTCGGCTCCACATTGAAGGTCTTCAGCCACAAGCCGAAGTGGGAGTGACACGGAGGAAGGCTTTGCAGACGATAATGAATGCGGAGATATGGAGGATGGACTCCGGAGCCAAGTCGTGAAAGTCCAGCCCATAGTAGAACATGAGCCCTCTCACGAAGGGATCCGTCGGGAAGCCTAAACCCCGATGGAGGTGGGATACGAAGACAACAAACTCACCAGGCTCGGGGGCAGGCACGGCCTGCCCTTGGGCGGGCAACCTGTGCGAAACCTCGTAGGCCAGGTACTTGGCCTCGCGTAACTTCAATATGTCCTCCTCCGTGACGGAGGAGGGCATCCACCGGCCCTGGAGGTCGGAGCCGGACATGGTTGAGAATCCGAAGCGCTCGAATCTGAGGCTCTGGGTGTTGGAACTGGGAGCGAGGAGGAGATTCAATGCGAGATTGAAGAACAAGGACAAGCCTTGGTCCTCTTATAAAGAGGAAAAAATACCAAGAGCCGTCTCCGTGACCGTTTGGGATTCACCTTCGCTAGAGGAGGCGTGGCGACGGGAACGGTTGGGTTACCCACACATGTATTGATGAGAATCCCGGAATAAGGGGAACACGATCTCTGCTTCGACAAGACGTGCCAAGGAAACCGCTTCGCTAAACGTGCTGAGGTGGTATAGTAAAAAACGATTCAAACAGTGGCTTGGTAGCGGTGTGATGTCACGCCGCATAATACGTCAGCAGATTGAACTGGTGTACATTTTATTCTCTCTACGGTGGAATGTGGAATTTATTTTGCAGAGCCGGACACTATCCTGGTGTTCATGATCTTCTCTGGATTATTCAAGGGAGGAACCCGCCTTGCAATGCCGAACATTATGCGCGCCGGACTAATCGTCATTGAAGCCTGGTTCAGGGGCTACTGAGGGAGTCCTGGACTAGGGGGTGTCCGGACAGCCGGACTATCATCGTCCGCCGGACTCCAAGACTACGAAGATACAAGATTGAAGACTCCGTCCCATGTCCGGATGGGACTTTCCTTGGCGTGGAAGGCAAGCTTGGCGATGCGGATATGTAGATCTCCTACCATTGTAACCGACTCTGTGTAACCCTAGCTTCCTCCAGTGTCTATATAAACCGGAAGGCTTTAGTCCGTAGGACAAGATACATTACAACAATCATACCATAGGCTAGCTTCTAGGGTTTAGCCTCCTTGATCTCGTGGTAGATCCACTCTTGTACTACCCATATCATCAATATTAATCAAGCAGGACGTGGGGTTTTACCTCCATCGAGAGGGCCTGAACCTGGGTAAAACATCGTGTCCCTCGTCTCCTGTTACCATCCGCCTAGACGCACAGTTCGGGACCCCCTACCCGAGATCCGCCGGTTTTGATACCGACACCTAGCCCCCTCCGGTGTCTATATAAACCGGAGGGTTTTAGTCCATAGGACACAACAACAATCTTACCATAGGCTAGCTTCTAGGGTTTAGCCTCCTTGATCTCGTGGTAGATCCACTCTTGTACTACCCATATCATCAATATCAATCAAGCACGTTTTACCTCCATCGAGAGGGCCCGAACCTGGGTAAAAACATCGTGTCCCTTGTTTCCTGTTACCATCCACCTAGACGCACAGTTCGGGACCCCCTACCCGAGATCCGCCGGTTTTGACACCGACATTGGTGCTTTCATTGAGAGTTCCTCTGTGTCGTCGCATATAGGCCCGATGGCTCCTTCGATCATCAACGACGACGCGGTCCAGGGTGAGATTTTTCTCCCCGGACAGATCTTGGTATTCGGCGGCTTTGCTCTCCGGGCCAATCCGCTTGGCCATCTGGAGCAGATCGAAAGCTACGCCCCTGGCCATCAGGTCAGATTTGGAAGTTTGAACTTCACAGTTGACATCCGCGGAGACTTGATCTTCGACGGATTCGAGCCACAGCCGAGCGCGCCGCACTGTCTCGATGGGCATGATTTAGCTCTACTGCCGGACAGTGCCCTGGAGGCCGCACACAAGTCCGCTCCGACCCTCAATTTTGGAGCCGACTGCGCAGATCGAGGATGGGTGGCTAGAAACCACCTCGGGGGCTGCTACATCTACGGCGATGGAGACGAATACCGACCTTGTCCCTTATGAAGCTCGTGACTCCGAGGTGCCGGACTCCTCGCCGGACTCCGAACCTCCTGCGCCCCTACCAATCGAATCTGATTGGGCGCCGATCATGGAGTTCACCGCTGCGGACATCTTTCAGCACTCGCCTTTTGGCGACATCCTGAATTCGCTAAAGTATCTCTCGTTATCAGGAGAGCCCTGGCCGGGTCACGGTCAGGACGGTTGGGATGCGGACGACGAAGAAATTCAAAGCCCACCCACCACCCAATTTGTAGCCACTGTCGACGATCTAACCAACATGCTAGACTGCGACTCCGAAGACATCGACGGTATGGACGACAATGCCGGAGATGACCAAGAACCAGTGCCTACTGGGCACTGGAAAGCCACCTCGTCATACGACATATACATGGTGGACATCCCAAAGGATGGGAATGGCGAGGAAACAGCGGAGGAAGACTCCTCCAAGAAACAGCCTAAGCGCCGGCGTCAGTGGCGCCGCTCTAAATCCCACCACAGCAAGAATGGAGATTCCGGCACCGGAGACAATAATACCCCAGACAGTGCCGAAGACAACCCCCTCTAGCAAGATTCAGCACAAGAGGACGGAGAAGCCAGCCCTCATGAGAGAGCGGCAGACGAAGAGGTAGAGGATGATAATTACATGCCTCCCTCCGGAGACGAGGCAAGCCTCGACGACGAAGAATTCGTCGTGCCTGAGGATCCCGTCGAACAAGAGCGTTTTAAACGCAGGCTTATGGCCACGGCAAACAGCCTCAAGAAAAAGTAGCAACAACTTAGAGCTGATCAAGATCTACTAGCCGACAGATGGACTGAAGTCCTCGCGGCCGAAGAGCATGAACTCGAACGCCCCTCCAAAAGCTACCCCAAACGCAAGCTGCTCCCCCGATTAGAGGAGGAGGCATATAAACCTGCATCACCAGCGCACAATACGGCTGACCGACCACCCCGTGGCCGCGACAGAGAGGCCTCTAGGCCCTCCACTAAAACTGTACCCCGACATTGCTCGAAAAGCACAAAGCCACGGGGGAATGCGTCGGACTTGCAAGACATATTGGAGGATAAGGCAAGACAATCAAGATCGATCTACGGATCGCGTGGGCGCCCCACGATGCGCGACGACGACCGTCGCGCCGGATACAGTAACTCCGGCCGGGCCGAACACAGTAGACAAAGCTTGCTTGAGCTACGTCGTGATATAGCCCAATATACAGGCGCCGCACACCCACTAGGCTTCACAGATGAAGTAATGGATCATCAAATCCCCGAAGGGTTCAAACCCGTGAACATTGAATCCTACGAGGGCACCACAGACCCCGCGGTTTGGATCGAAGACTACCTCCTTCATATCCACATGGCCCGCGGTGACGATCTTCACGCCATCAAATATCTCCCACTCAAGCTTAAAGGACCAGCTCGGCATTGGCTTAATAGCTTGCCAGCAGAATCAATTGGGTGTTGGGAGGACCTGGAAGCCGCATTCCTTGACAACTTCCAGGGCACATATGTGCGACCACCAGACGCCATTGACATAATCCACATAATTCAGCAGCCAGACGAATTGGCCAGACAATTCTGGACACGGTTCTTAACAAAGAAAAATCAAATCGTCGACTGTCCGGATGTAGAGGCCCTCGCAGCCTTCAAACATAACATCCGCGACGAGTGGCTTGCCCGGCACTTAGGACAGGAAAAGCCGAAATCCATGGCAGCCCTCACATCACTCATGACCCACTTCTGTGCGGGAGAGGACAGCTGGCTAGCCCGCAGTAACAACCTCAGCAAAAATTCTGGCAGTCCGGATACCAAGGACCGCAATGGCAGGTCACGTCGCAACAAGAACAAATGCCGCGTTAACGGTGATAACATTGAGGATACGGCAGTCAACACCGGATTCAGAGGCTCCAAACCCGGTCAGCAGAAAAAGCCATTCGAAAGAACTACTCCGGGTCCGTCCAATTTGGACCGAATACTCGACCGCTCTTGCCAAATACACGGCACCCCCGAAAAGCCAGCTAATCACACCAACATGGATTGTTGGGTATTCAAGTAGGCAGGCAAGTTAATTGCCGAAAACAATGACAAGGGGCTGCATAGCGATGACGAGGAAGAGACCTGGCCGCCGAACAATAGAGGACAGAAGGGTTTCCCCCCACAAGTGCGGACGGTGAACATGATATACGCAACCCACATACCCAAAAGGGAACGGAAGCGTGCACTCAGGGACGTATACGCGACGGAGCCAGTCGCCCCAAAGTTCAATCCATGGTCCTCTTGCCCGATCACTTTTGATCGAAGGGACCACCCCACCAGCATCCGCCATGGCGGATTCGCCGCATTCGTTTTAGACCCAATCTTTGATGGATTTCACCTCACCAGAGTCCTGATGGACGGCGGCAACAGCCTGAACCTGCTTTATCAGGATACAGTGCGCAAGATGGGCATAGACCCCTCAAGGATTAAACCCACAAAGACGACCTTCAAAGGCGTCATACCAGGTGTAGAGGCCAATTGTACATGCTCAGTTACACTGGAAGTGGTCTTCGGATCCCCGTATAACTTCCGAAGCGAGGAGTTAATCTTCGACATAGTCCCGTTCCGCAGCGGCTATTATGCTCTACTCGGACGGACCGCGTTTGCAAAGTTCAACGCGGTGCCGCACTACGCATACCTCAGGCTCAAGATGCCAGGCCCTCAAGGAGTCATCACGGTCAACGGAAACACGGAACGCTCTCTCCGAACGGAGGAACATACAGCGGCTCTCGCGGCAGAAGTACAGTACAGCCTCCTAAGGCAATTCTCGGGTTCGACCGTTAAGCGACCGGACACGGCTAAACGCGCCCGGAGTAAGCTACAACAAGACCACCTGGCAAATTCCGAGCACGCGTAGCAATGCGGCCCCAACCCCAGCCCTTGCAAAATTGCAAGACTGGTCCTTCGCGTACATCATTACGCTCTGGAGATACCATGGGCATAGGGGGAGGGGCACGACCACGACAGGCCCAGAGTGCGGCTCAACCACACCAGGGGCTCCCAAGTGTGTCATCTTCTTTTTTCCTTTTTCTTTTTTCTTACCCACAGGACTCCATTCACCAGAGGCCCTGTCCGGCAGTAGACCTGCCAAACTCATGATGCAACAGCCAGGGAAGGAGAAAGGCTACGACGAGTATCCAGGTGGTCTCCGTTACGAGCATTAAATCTGTTTTGTACACCATTCTGCATCCTACCCCTGGAGGGGGACATGTTTAATAGTCCCATCCCTTGCTTACCGCACTATTTGTATCGTTCTGCATTCATGGCAGTATTTCTTGAATAAACAATGCATCGCTTTTTTGCTTATAATTGCATTCCTTCCTTATACATATGTTCATTTATGACATGTTGCATCCGTACACTTTGGTACGGCTAAATACACCAGGGGCTTAAGTTCCCCATATTATGGTGTGATAAGTCCGAACACTTTCACAAGTGCGGCACCCCGAACTTATAGCATTATATGCATCGGCTCCGAATCATGTATTGGGTCAATAGTTGGGTTTGCCCGGCTCCCATGTTTTGGTACCTTACGTTCCGTTGTACCGGCTAAGGTAGCACTGGGAGAACCACTGTGATTGTGCCCCAGTTGAGCTGGGCGAGCGCCTTAGTGGAGAAAGCTAAAACTGACCGTCATGATGAGGCGAGAGCCGGTTGCTGTTCGAGAGGTTTTTTCGAGTCCCTAAAGACTTATGCCGCTTAGAGCGAGGAACCGGCCTTGTCTGGTCCAGGCGTGGATAGCACCCCGAATTCGGCCTTCCGAACACTAGGGGCTTCGCCGAAATTTAAAATTATAGAATTCTATGGCTAAGTGAGAGTGTTCAAGCACTATAAGTCCGGTTGCCTTGTTCGTTGTGTTGAACGCCTCCCTAGATGGACCCAAAAATGGGAACAAGAGCGCTCAAGTTTATCCCGAACACCCCAGCACTCGTGGCATGGGGGCTGAAGCCGACGACTTGCCATCTCTCAGATTTGATAAACGGCCGCACAGAAGGTAATATTTTAAATTAACAAGCGTTGCTTAGCGCATACGAACAAAGTTTTCGGCGCACAGGATAACAAAATGCGAGTTTACTCAAATATTACATCTTTGGAGCACTCACCCGCAATAATGCGGGCACCCTTCAGGACACCCTTATAATACATCTCGGGTGTGCGATACTCCTTGCCCGGCGGTGGCGCGTCCGTCACAAGCTTCTCAGCATCCATCTTGCCCCAGTGCACTTTAGCACGGGCAAGGGCCCGACGGGCACCTTCAATACAGGCGGAGTGCTTGATGACTTCAACCCAGGGACACGCATCCACCAGCCGCCGCACCAGGCCGAAGTAGCTCCCGGGCATGGCCTCTTTGGGCCATACCCGAACTATAAGGCCCTTCATGGACTATTCGGCCACCTTGTGGAGCTCGACCAGCTGCTTCAGCTGGTCGCTAAGGGGCACCGGATGTCCGGCCTCAGCATACTGAGACCAGAATACCTTCTCCGTCGAGCTCCCCTCCTCGGCTCTGTAGAAAGCGGCAGCATCGGACACGCTGGGAGGCAGATCTGCGAACGCTCCTGGAGAGCTCCGAATTCGGGTAAGTAACAGGTAATTCACTTTAACATGCTTGCTTTGCATGAAGAATGCCTTACCCGCCGCTATTTTCTTCACATCCTCGATTTCCTGGAGGGCCTTGTGGGCATCGGCCTTAGCGGCTTTGGCACTCTCAAGAGCCGACGCAAGCTCGGACTCTCGAGTCTTCGAGTCACGCTCCAAACTCTCATGCTTTTCCACGAGAGCCTGGAGCTCTTGCTGTACCTCCGCCACCCGCGCCTCCTGCTTCTCTCGCTCGGCTCGTTCCGCGGCCGCATTGCGTTCGGCCGCGGACACCGCCTCCTTCGGGGTTGCCACCTCGTTTGTGGCTCCTGGAGTACCCATGTTATCCTTGTTATTTATCTTGCAACCAAATCCTTTTCTGTAAGGTACAACTTTAATACGGTGTCACTCATCTTCCTTGTCCTCGAGCTGCTTCTTGGCACGGCCGAGCTCATTCTCGGACCGCTCGAGGCTCTGCTTCAAAGCATTGACCTCTGCTGTCAGTGCGGCAGAGGTCAGCAGTGCAGCCTGCATTCCCATATTGACATATTTTTGTTAAGACTCCTGCGTATATCTTTTTAGATACTCAGTCCGGCCTTTCTTTCCGAACACTGAACCGAGCATCAGGGGCTACTTTCTATGCGGTATCATATTACATATCTTAAAATTCTTACCTCAAAGACTGTTAGAAGGCTGCTGCAGGCTTCGGTCAGCCTGCTCTTGGCGAGCTGAACCTTCTGAATCACCGCACTCATGACAGTGTGGTGTTCTTCTTCGATGGAAGCGCCATTGAGCGCCTCCAGCAAGTTATCCAGCGCCTCCGATTGGACGGAGGCCGCCGGTGTCACAGTCTTGCCCTTCTTACGAAGGGGCTGCCCGCCAAACTCCGGAACCACTGCAGGTTCCGGTGTGGAGTCCGGTACAAAGTCCGGGAGGTTGCCCTGCGGCACCTCCGGGGCCTCCTCCTCCTGGTATGTCCCTTCCCGGGATCCCACCTCGGCGTCGTCAGCATCACGGGGGGTGGAGGCGGTCGGAAGAGAATCCATATCCGACGTACCCAAGGACCCGCTCGACGAAGCGGGAAGATCGTCCTTGGGCGGACTACAGGGTTGTATGCGGCATTAGAAAGACACCATGCGACAAAAAGAAAAATTATCAATCATCTAGGAGTCCGGATACTTACGATCCCGCCAGGGGCTTGGCCCTTAAGGGCCACTCCTCGTCGTCGTCGCCGATGTTGGCGGAACAGTCCGGGGGAAGGGTCCTTCCCTTCTTGCACTACTGGAAACTGGGAATTTGCCATCAGCCAGCTCTTTGCCATCTGCCAGCTGATGGCAAATAATCTTTGCCATCTGCTGGCAAATGGCAAAGAGGTGGGCAGGGTCCAGTGCTATAACGGCCTGTCAACCCACCTCTTTGCCATCTGCCAGCAGATGGCAAAGAATCTTTTCCGTCTGTTGGTAGATGGCAAAGAAGTGGGTGGGGCCCAATGGATAATGGTGCTGTAACGGCCCAGTAGCCCCCCACCCCAACCCTCCTCCGCCTTTCCCTCCCCCATTCGCGTCGCGTCCCCACCCCACCTCCCCTCGCCTC
>NC_041385.1:622302766-622304649 GCF_002162155.2 Triticum dicoccoides
AGTGGGACGCCTGCCTCGACCTCTCCATCCGCCGCGTCGCCTACTCCTCCCTCGCCGGCGCCTTCGGGGGCCTCATCCTCTTCCGTAAGCTCCCCACCTCCGCCTCCCCCTTCCCCTCGCCGCACCGTCAGATCTGTTCGCCGCGCCTCCCATGCGTATCTCTTGATCTAGGGTTGCGCGGAAATGATGCTCGTGCTCCATCTCGATCGGTGGTGGCCGCCATGGACACCCGCGGCTATGGTGAGCCCCTGTGCTACCGCCCTCTCTCCTCTCCTCCCCTACTCCCTCACCCATCTCTCTCCCCCGCAGACGAACCCCGCCGCCAGGAGGCCGCCATGGAGGCCCATCCCGAGCTCGCTTCGCCGCTCCTTCAGTGACCCTCGTTGCGCCTGGATCCGGGCGGATCTGACGATTCCCCGACGCGCAGGCTAGCTTGTAGCTAGCTAGCTTGTATATATGCGTTTCTGCTTCTCCAAAATGGCGAATTTACTACATATCTCATTTTAGTACTGGACTGGACTGCCGTGCAGGTGTAGTCAAGATCCCCCCTTTGACCAGTAACCAACGATTCCATAGCTGCTGCTTGCCGTGAGGGATGGCTGGAAGCGGAAGCAGCCTCTGCCTGTGGCTACTTGTTGCACCCCCTGGGATATTAGTCTCCGTCTCCGTCGAGGCCAGTCGGGGAGATGCTGATCCGCACTACAGGTATGGTGACTCATCTCCTGTTGCAGCAGTTGCACATGATTGATCCATGTACCATTGCTCTTTATTTTCTTATTATACTCGATTCCAGATCTAAATTATTCATGTTGATGTGTAACTGGGTTAAAAAACTTTATCTCATGTTTCCTCATCTTACCTACCTACACTAGTACAAGTTGGTTAAAAATATTATTAAATCTCTTTTTCTACCTCCAAATTTTGTGTTGTTTTCTATATATTGCATTCTCACTACCATGCTTAATTATTTACAGGGCCATTAGAACATGTAACTTGAGTCGTGGAAATCCGAATGTGGTTATTTATATCAGAGTAGATGCTACTGTGACATGGGCATGCACTTCACTCCAGTGAAGATGTAATCCCCAAGGTAATATCTCCTCTCTTTGATTCATTCATCTTGACTGCATATATGTGTTTCCTAAACTTTTATCTTTCATGCTTAAGTGGTATGGTCATAAATAGATAGTAAAATCTTTAAAGGATAATTGAGTTATTGAATCTAAAGGCATATAATCAGTTCTCAACTGATGTATATATATACATTTTTTCATCCTCAAAATAATGTCAGTTACATGCCTTGTCCTACATTTGTGATGTTGCTGAGGAGGTTCAGTTCTTGCAGGCGGGGTAAAACTTGAGTCACCTACAAAATGATTTTTACCATTTGTCAGAGCAGAAGTTTTTCTAGGGTTGTGCATGTCGAGCCTGTTTGGCTGTTTATGAGCAAGCTACACTATAGTCGATCAAGCCCTTGCAAGATAGTAATGCATTTTTGCATTCTAGGGTTACAATGGCGACTAATAAACAAGACGACCATGCAGGTATGAACTTTGTATTCTGGGATTGTGCTAAATTTCATGCTTCTGACTCCAGCAATGCATATCTACGTACCTTCCATTTAGCTAGAAACTTGGGATAACCGAGGGTACTTTCTCACTTTTTCCGCTCTTCTCAGATTTTAGATTGGGCGTATAGACATGCGTGTCACAGATTGAATTTGTTGTGTTGTTCAAGATTAAAATGGGGAATAGATCATTGTGCCATGTTCAAAATTAGAACTATAAGCAAGAAGGAAAATTATCAATTAGGATGTTGTGTTGTTTCTGTGTAAATATATGCCATGCTAACTTGGTGGTTAATATAGATTTTGTATGGTTTGT
>NC_041385.1:622305039-622330071 GCF_002162155.2 Triticum dicoccoides
CGCCCGGTGACCTCCTACAGCCATGGTCGATGGCAGCCCCGGCAAGGAGTGGCTAACGGTCACAGGAGAGAAGGATCTCCGTACCCTACAAAGCTCGCTGGAGACGGATCCATAGGAGCGCAACCAGCAGCTCAAGTAGTTTTACCCGTGCAACCATCCTGCTAATTCGCTGGACCTGAAGAATACCGACGAGTCAACGGACACAGGACGTTCCTGCAGGCTGTATGTTTCTGTTCTGTTTCTCACTGTCTTCTATTCCTAATTCAATTGCTTCTCAAATAGTTTGTGTAGACTGTATGGTTTGATTAGAAAGAAAAAATCGTTGATTTAATCATTCACCTGAAGTGACTTTGTTGCACTTTTGATGTTTTTTTCTGTAGCTAAACTTCTGAATTTTGTACGAATGTGAAAGTCTTGCAGCCAAAATAAAAGTACAGGGATCGTGTGCAATTCACATGTTGTGTTGTCTTTTGCCCTAGACAACTAGAGTTAGTTGTCGCTTATTTGTTGTTTGGGCATGACAATATTTTAGGACGACCATTATGTTGGCTGGCGTCTGCTGTGCTAACCATCGGACAATTTTTTAATCTTGGTAATTTGGGAAGAGATGTCTTAGTTAGATATCAACTGCAGAAACTGTATGTTGTCAGTGTACATTCACTGTATTTATAGGACCATGCTGTTGTGAATCATGTATTAAACGAGGCGTACAATTCACATAGATATTATTTTATTTTAGAGTAATACAGAATTCTTGCTAACAAGTAGTGGGGATTGTGTATGCTTGGGCGATGATATCATTTCTTGGTCTTCCAAATAAGAACATCACGATTCCCAGTCTATTGTGTAAGCCAAGTACCATGCCACAACTCATGATGTCGCTGAAACATGTTGGTTATGCCAGCTGCTGCAGGAGCTACATCATCCACTCGCATACTGTACATTGTTTACTGAGACAACATCAACATGGAATATTTGTCTGTCAACTCAGTGAAGCACCAACGGATCAAGGACATTGAGGTTGATATTTGTATTCTACTCGGAAAAGGTGACTATATTAATTAATTCTAAGCACCCCTCTTCAGTCCATCTTATATACAAATCTCAAGCCTATGTCTATATAAGATGCACGTGCGTACATATACACTGCTTGAGCAACAACAACTTCTATACTACATACTCCTCTCTATGCGTATGTATGCATTACAAAAAGAAGAAACTGATAATGGAATTTGTCAGTCGATTCACGGAACAGGGAGGGGTAGTTTTAACAACAAAGTGTTTTAGTTTACTCCATCCTTGATCCGGCAGCGGAACAGGGACCTGTTGTACTCCTTATAAACTATTTTAGTTTTATAATCATCTTTTATTTTTCTCCAGTTTTTTCAGCAAACACATCGAGATGTTGGAAGAAATTGACGTGGTGTAAAAGGAGCTGGCTTTACAGTCTGGCGTTAAGCACTAGGGAGGAGTTCGTTCTTTAGGTGGATACATATGTGTTCATGACTATTGGTAACATGTGAAACTTGCTACCTATGGATGAAACTGTGTAATATTGATGAAACTATGTATATGTACGGATGAAACTTTCTATTATTGGTAACATGTGTTGGATACATATGTGTTCATGACTATTGGTAATATGTGTTGAATATGCTATATTGGTCATATAAATATATTTGTGTTTGATTTCTGTGAAAATGAATTGATATAAGAAAAAACAAAATTAAATGGGGCAATATAGTCACTTTGCCATCTGCTGGCAGATGGCAAAGAGCTTTCCCATCAGCTGGCAGATGGCAAAGAGGCCACGTGTCATCTACATGTAACATTTGGGCTGGCCTATTTGGGCTCTTTGCCATCTGCTGGCAGACGGCAAAGCATTCAGCCTTTGCCATCTGCTGGCAGATGGCAACGAGCCTGCAGCCTTTGCCAAGTAAGAGGCTTTGCCATCTGCCAGCAGATGGCAAAGCCACAGGCTCTTTGCCATCAGCCAGCAGATGGCAAAGAAGCCTTTACCGGTAGGATTTCAGACGAACTGTTTGCCATCTGCTGGCAGATGACAAAGCCTTTGCCATCCGCCGACCATGCCTTTGCCATCTGCCATGGCAGATGGCAAAGTGCCAGATTCCAGTAGTGTTGGACCCTTCGGCCTCCCTCGTTGGGGAGGCCTTCCTCTTCTTCTCTCCCCCCGCTGGGGAAGAGGCCTCTTTCTTCTCCTCCTCGTCCTCGTGGGAGGAGTTCGCCTCGGAGTCATCGGACGATGAGTCCGATACCACCTGACGCCGGGAACTCCTTCGGGTTCCCGTGGCCTTCTTCTCCGGCACTACGTAAAGTGCCGGGACCAGCAGCCCTGTCAATCGGGCATCCGCTGGGTCTTCCGGAAGGGGAGCCGGACAGTTAACCTATCCGGACGTTGCCTGCCAGGCCTGTTAAAGGTATTGGGAGTTTAGATCCCGCATAAAGTCAAAACATGAAAAGCAAGTGTCCCATAAAGGATAACATGGCTTACCTCGCCAGCCGGACGCTGCGAGATGAATCCGCGATCTTCGGTAGCGGATGCGGGAGCTTCGGCGCCCTTGAACAGCACCCTCCAGGCCTCTTTGTACGTAATGTCGAAGAGCCCGCTCAAGGTCCGGTGTTGTGCCGGATCAAACTCCCACAAATTGAAGTCCCGTTGCTGGCAGGGGAGAATCCGGTGGACGAGCATGACTTGGATCACGTTGACAAGCTTGAGCTTCTTGTTCACCAGGGTTTGGAGACAGGACTGGAGTCCGGTCAGCTCTTCCGAACTACCCCATAGCAGGCCCTTCTCTTTCTAGGAGGTGAGCTGCATGGGGATGCCAGATATGAATTCGGGGGCCGCTGCCCATTTAGGGTCACACGGCTCGGTGATGTAGAACCACCCCGATTGCCACCCTTTGATGGATTCCATGAAGGCGCCCTCGAGCCAAGTGACGTTGGGCATTTTTCCCACCATGGCGCCTCCGCACTCCGCTTGGCTGCCCTTCACAACCTTCGGCTTGACATTGAAGGTCTTTAGCCACAAGCCGAAGTGGGTCTGGATGCAGAGGAAGGCCTCGCACACGACGATAAACGCCGAGATATTGAGGATAAAATTTGGGGCCAGATCATGGAAATCCAGGCCGTAGTAGAACATGAGCCCCCGGGCAAAGGGGTGGAGTGGGAAGCCCAGTCCGCGGAGGAAACGGGGAAGGAATACCACCCTCTCATGGGGCCTGGGGGTGGGGATGAGCTCCCCCTAGTCGGGGAGCCGGTGCGCGATGTCGCTGGACAGATATCCGGCGCTGCGCAGCTTCATGATGTGCCCCGCCGTAATGGAGGAGGCCATCCACTTGCCTTCCGCTCCGGACATGCTGGAGAAGGTTGAGGTGAGATGTGCGGACTTGGGCGCTGGAGCTCAAGTGCGCGGAGATGGATAAGCAAAGGAGGAAGAAGGCGTAGGTAAAAAAGATGGATCCTTATCCCCTTATATATGGGCGGATGAAACTATGCGTCCCCACCAGCCTGGTAAAACTCGCTTATCTCCCAAGCGCCACAATCAATGGCGCGGTTGGGTTACCCACGTCCGTACTGATGAGAATCCCGGAATAAGGGGAACACGATCTCTGCTTCGACAAGACGTGCTAAGGAAACCGCTTCGCTAAACGCGCTGAGGTGGTATGACAAAAACGATTCCAGTAAAGGCTTGGCCGTGGGTGATGTCACACAACGAAATACGTCAGCAGATTGAACTTGTGTAAATATTATTCTCTCTACGGTCCTATGTGGAATTTATTTTGCATAGCCGGACACTATCTTGGTGTTCACAATCTTCTATAAATTATTCGGAGGAGGAACCCGCCTTGCAATGTCGAAGACAATATGCGCGCCGGACTCATCGTCATTGAAGCCTGGTTCAGGGGCTACTGAGGGAGTCCTAGACTAGGGGGTGTCCGGATAGCCGAACTATCATCATTGGCCGGACTCCAATACTATGAAGATACAAGATTGAAGACTTCGTCCCGTGTCCGGATGGGACTTTACATGGCGTGGAAGGCAAGCTTGGCAATACGGATATGTAGATCTCCTACCATTGTAACCGACTCTGTGTAACCCTAGCCCCCTCCGGTGTCTATATAAACCGGAGGGTTTTAGTCTGTAGGACACAAACAACAATCATACCATAGGCTAGCTTCTAGGGTTTAGCCTCCTTGATCTCATGGTAGATCCACTCTTGTACTACCCATATCATCAATATCAATCAAGCAGGAGTAGGGTTTTACCTCCATCGAGAGGGCCCGAACCTGGGTAAAAACATCGTGTCCCTTGTCTCCAGTTATCATCCGCCTAGACGCACAGTTCGGGACCCCCTACCCGAGATCCGCCGGTTTTGACACCGACAGTGGGTTTATGATCAAGTTTATCTATGAGAAATATTTGAATCCCCTCTGAATTCTTTTATGTGTGATTAAGTCATCTTTGCAAGTCTTTTCAAATAATCAGTTTGGTTTGGCCTACTAGATTGATCTTTCTTACAATGGGAGAAGTGCTTAGCTTTGGGTTCAATCTTGCGGTGTCCTTTCCCAGTGACAGCAGGGGCAGCAAGGCACTTATTGTATTGTTGCCATCGAGGATAAAAAGATGGGGTTTATATCATATTGCTTGAGTTTATCCCTCTACATCATGTCATCTTGCCTAATGCGTTACTCTGTTCTTATGAACTTAATACTCTAGATGCATGCTGGATAGCGGTCGATGTGTGAAGTAATAGTAGTAAATGCAGAATCATTTCGATCTACTTGTCACGGACATGATGCCTATATACATGATCATGCCTAGATAATCTCATAACTATGCTCTTTCTATCAATTGGTCGACAATAATTTGTTCACCCACCATAATACTTATGCTATTTTGAGAGAAGCCACTAGTGAAACCTATGGCCCCCAGGTCTATATTTTATCATATAATTTTTTCATCTACTTTTATTTGCATCTTTTACTTTCCAATCTATATCATAGAAATACCAAAAATATTTATCTTATCATATTATCTCTATCAGATCTCACTTTCGCAAGTGGCCGTGAAAGGATTGACAACCCCTTTATTGAGTTGTTTGCGAGGTTCTTGTTTGTTTGTGTAGGTGCGTGGGACTTTTGAGGAGCCTCCTACTGGATTGATACCTTGGTTCTCAAAAACTGAGGGAAATACTTACGCTACTTTGCTGCATCACCCTTTCCTCTTTAAGGAAAACCAACGCAGGCTCAAGACGTAGCAAGAAGGATTGCTGGCGCCGTTGCTAGGGAAATCTTCGCTCAAGTCAAGACATACTAAGTACCCATCACAAACTAATCTCCCCCGCATTACATTATTTGCCATTTGCCTATAATTTTCCTCTCCCCCACTTCACCCTTGCCGTTTTATTCGCCCTCTCTTTCCCAATCTCGTCTCTCTTTCGCTTGCCTTTTTGTGTGCTTGTGTGCTGGATTGTTTGTCACGGTGGCGCAAGATAATACCAAATTGTGTGACTTTTCCAATACCAATGATAATGATTTCTTTAGCACTCCGATTGCTCCTCTTAATGATGTTGAATCTTGTGAAATCAATGCTGCTTTGTTGAATCTTGTTATGAAAGATCAATTCTCTGGCCTTCCTAGTGAAGATGCCGCTACTCATCTAAACAACTTGGTTGATTCGTGTGATATGCAAAAGAAGAAAGATACGGATAATGATATTGTTAAATTGAAGTTATTTCCGTTTTCACTTAGAGATCGTGCTAAAACTTGGTTTTTGTCTTTGCCTAAGAATAGTATTGATTCATGGAATAAGTGTAAAGATGCTTTTATCTCTAAGTATTTTCCTCACGTTAAGATCATCTCTCTTAGGAACGATATTATGAAGTTTAAACAACTTGATCATGAACATGTTGCCCAATCTTGGGAAAGAATGAAATTAATGATTCGCAATTGCCCTACTCATGGTTTGAACTTATGGATGATCATACAAAATTTTTATGACGGATTGAATTTTGCTTCTAGAAATCTTGTAGATTCGGTCGGGGGAGGCACTTTTATGGAAATCACCTTAGGAGAAGCTACCAAACTCCTTGATAACATTATGGCTAATTATTCTCAATGGCACACCGAAAGATCTACTAGTAAAAAAGTGCATGCTATAGAAGAAATTAATGTTTTGAGTGGAAAGATGGATGAACTTATAAAATTGTTTGCTACTAAGAGTGATCCTATTGATCCTAATGATATGCCTTTGTCTACTTTGATTGAAAATCATAATGAATCTATGGATGTGAATTTTGTTGGTAGGAATAATTTTGGTAACAATGCTTATAGAGGAAACTTTAATCCTAGACCGTTCCCTAGTAATTCCTCTAATAATTATGGTAATTCCTACAATAACTCTTATGGAAATTTTAATAAGATGCCCTCTGATTTTGAGAATAGCGTTAAAGAATTTATGATCCCTCAAAAGAATTTTAATGCTTTGCTTGAAGAAAAATTGCTTAAAGTTGATGAATTGGCTAGGCACCATGATAGACTTCCGCTTGATGTTGATTCTTTGAAACTTAGATCTATTCCTCCTAAGCATGATATCAATGAGTCTCTCAAAGCCATGAGAATTTCCATTGATGAGTGCAAAGAAAGAACCGCTAGGTTGCGTGCTAAGAAAGATTGCTTTGTAAGAGCGTGTTCTTCTAGTCTCCATGAAAATAATGATGAAGATCTAAAAGTTATTTATGTGTACCCTATTAAATCCTTGTTTTGAAATATGAATCTTGATAATGATGGGACTGGAGATGAGTCAACTTTAGTTAAAAGGCATCCCAATAATTCAGAGTTTTTAGATCTTGATGCTAAATTTGGTAAAAGTGGGATTGGAGAGGTCAAGACTTTAAATAGCATTGAACCCACTATCTTGGATTTCAAGGAATTTAATTATGATAATTGTTCTTTAATAGATTGTATTGCCTTGTTGCAATCCGTGTTGAATTCTCCTCATGCTTATAGTCAAAATAAAGCTTTTACCAAACATATTGTTGATGCCTTGATGCAATCTTATGAGGAAAAACTTAATTTGGAAGTTTATATACCTAGAAAACTTTATGATGAGTGGGAACCTACTATAAAGTTTAAGATTAAATATCATGAGTGCTATGCTTTGTGTGATTTGGGTGCTAGTGTTTCCACGATTCCAAAAACATTATGTGATGTGCTAGGTTTCCATGATTTTGATGATTGCTCTTTAAATTTGCACCTTGCGTATTCCACCATTAAGAAACCTATGGGAAGGATCAATGATGTTCTTATTGTTGCAAATAGGAATTATGTGCCCGTAGATTTTATCGTTCTTGATATTGATTGCAATCTTTCATGTCCTATTATCCTCGGTAGACCTTTCCTTAGAACGATTGGTGCAATTATTGATATGAAGAAAGGGAATATTAGATTCCGATTTCCATTAAGGAAAGGCATGGAACACTTTCCAAGAAAGAAAGTTAAATTACCTTATGAATCTATGATGCGAGCTACTTATGAATTGAATGCCAAAGATGGCACTACTTAGATCTATCCTCGCTTTTATGCCTAGCTAGGGGTGTTAAACGATAGCGCTAGTTGGGAGGCAACCCAATTTTATTTTTGTTTCTTACCTTTTGCTTCTGTTTAGTAATAAATATTTCATATAGATTCTGTTTAGATGTGTTTTCATGTTTTAATTAGTGTTTGTGCCAAGTAGAACCTATAGGATAACCTATGGTGATAGTTAATTTGATTCTCCTGAAAAATAGAAACTTTGCGTGCACGAAAATAATTTTAGTAATTCACCGAGACGTGCTTATGCATTGATTATTTTTTCTGTAGATCAATAGATAAATAGCCCAGGACTTCCTATTTTGGTAGGATTTTTAGAGTTCCAGAAGTATTCCAGAGTTACATATTGCTACAGACTGTACTGTTTTTTGACAGATTCTGTTTTTCGTGTGTTGTTTGCTTATTTTGATGCATCTATGGCTAGTATGTAGGGTATGAACCATAGAGAAGTTCGAATACAGTAGGTTTCACACCAATATAAATAAATAATGAGTTCATTACAGTACCTTATGTGGTGGTTTTTCTTTCTTGCACTAACGAGCTTATGAGATTACCTGTTGAGTTTTGTGTTGTGAAGTTTTCAAGTTTTGGGTAAAGATTTGATGGACTATGGAATAAGGAGTGGCAAGATCCTAAGCTTAGGGATGCCCATGGCACCCCAAGATATTCAAGTATAACCAAAAGCCTAAGCTTTGGGATGCCCCAGAAGGCATCCCCTCTTTCGTCTTCGTCTATCGGTAACTTTACTTGGAGCTATATTTTTATTCGCCACATGATGTGTTTTGCTTGGAGCGTCTTGTATGATATGAGTCTTTGATTTTTATATTAACACAATCATCCTTACCGTACAACACATTTTGGGAGGAACCCACATGATTTAGAATTTATCAGAATACTCTATGTGCTTCACTTATATCCTTTGAGCTAGATAATTTTGCTTAAGTGCTTCACTTATATCTTTCAGAGCACGGCAGTGGCTTTATTTTGTAGAAATTGTTGACCTCTCATGCTTCACTTATATTATTTTGAGAGTCTTTTAGAACAGCATGGTATTTGCTATGTTTACAAAATTGGTCCTAGAGTGATGGGCATCCAAGTTGGGTATAATAAAAACTATCATAGGAAGTGAATTGGATGCTATGATCAATTTGATGCTTGATAAGTGTTTTGAGATATAAGGATGGTGATATTAGAGTCATGCTAGTTGGGTAATTATGAATTTAAAGAATGCTTCTGTTGAAGTTTGTGATTCCCGTAGCATGCACGTATGGTGAACCGCTTTGTGATGAAGTTGGAGCACAATTTTATTTATTGATTGTCTTCCTTATGAGTGGCGGTCGGGGACAAGCGATGGTCTTTTCCTACCAATCTATCCCCCTAGGAGCATGAGCGTAGTACTTTGTTTTCAATGACTTGTAGATTTTTGCAATAAGTATATGCGTTCTTTATGACTAATGTTGAGTCCATGGATTATACGCACTCTCACTCTTCCACCATTGCTAGCCTCTCTTGTGCCGCGCAACTTTCGCCGGTACCATACACCCACCATATACCTTCCTCAAAACAGCCACCATACCTACCTATTGTGGCATTTCCATAGCCATTCCAAGATATATTGCCATGCAACTTTTCACCATTCCATTTATTATGACACACATCATCATTGTCATATTGCTCTTTGCATGATCATGTAGTTGACATCGTATTTGTGGCAAAGCCACATTCATAAATTTCATACCTGTCACTCTTGATTCATTGCATATCCCGGTACACCGCCGGAGGCATTCATATAGAGTCATATTCTGTTCTAAGTATCGAGTTGTAATCTTGAGTTGTAAGTAAATAAAAGTGTGATGATCTTCATTATTAGAGCATTGTCCCAAGTGAGGAAAGGATGATGGAGACTATGATTCCCCCACAAGTCAGGATGAGACTTCGGATTTTATAAAAAAGGAGAAAGGCCAAATAAAAAAAGGAGAAAGGCCAAATAAAAAATGAGAGAAAAAGAGAGAAGGGACAATGCTACTATCCTTTTACCACACTTGTGCTTTAAAGTGCACCATGATCTTTATGATAGAGAGTCTCCTATGTTGTCACTTTCATATACTAGTGGGAATTTTTCATTATAGAACTTGGCTTGTATATTCCAATGATGGGCTTCCTCAAAATGCCCTAGGTCTTAGTGAGCAAGCAAGTTGGATGCACACCCACTTTGTTTCTTTTGTTGAGCTTTCATACATTTATAGCTCTAGTGCATCCGTTGCATGGCAATCCCTAGTCACTCACATTGATATCTATTAATGGGCATCTCCATAGCCCGTTGATACGCCTAGTTGATGTGAGACTATCTTCACCTTTTTTGTCTTCTCCACAACCACCATTCTACTCCACATAAAGTGCTATGTCCATGGGTCACGCTCATGTATTGCGTGAAAGTTGAAAAAGTTTAAGATTACTAAAGTATGAAACAATTGCGTGGCTTGTCATCGAGGTTGTGCATGATTAAATACTCTGTGTGATGAAGATAGAGCATAGCCAGACTATATGATTTTGTAGGGATAACTTTCTTTAGCCATGCTATTTTGAGAAGACATGATTGCTTTATTAGTATGCTTGAAGTATTACTATTTCTTATGTCAATATGAACTTTTATTTTGAATTATTTGGATCTGAACATTCATGCCACATAAAGAAAATTACATTGAGAATTATGCTAGGTAGCATTCCACATCAAAAATTCTGTTTTTATCATTTACCTACTCAAGGACGAGCAGGAATTAAGCTTGGGGATGCTTGATACGTGTCCAACGTATCTATACTTTTTGATTGTTCCATGCTATTATATTACCCGTTTTGGATGTTTATGGGCTTTACTTAACACTATTATATCATTTTTGGGACTAACCTACTAACCGAAGGCCCAACCTGAATTGCTGTCTTTTTGCTTATTTCAGTGTTTCTAAGAAAAGGAATATCAAACGGAGTCCAAATGGAATGAAACATTCGGGAGCGATCTTTTTGGAACAAACGCAATCCAGGGGACTTGGAGTGGACGTCAAGCAACAAACGAGGTGGCCACGAGGGTGCCCGGCGTGCCCCTTGGGGGTGGGCGCGCCCCCCACCCTCATAGGCCCCTCGAGCGTCAACCGACCTACTTCTTCCTCCTATATATACTCCCGTACCCTGAAAACATCAGAAGTGACCACGAAAACCTAAATCCACCGCCGCAACCTTCTGTATCCACGAGATCCCATCTTGGAGCCTTCGCCGGCGCTCCGCCGGAGGGGGAATCGACCACGGAGGGCCTCTACATCATCTCCAAGGCCTCTCCTATGAGTTGTGAGTAGTTTACCACAGACCTTCGGGTCCATAGTTATTAGCTAGATGGCTTCTTCTCTCTCTTTGAATCTCAATACAAAGTTCTCCTTGATCTTCTTGGAGATCTATTCGATGTAACTCTTTTTGCGGTGTGTTTGTTGAGATCCGATGAATTGTAGGTTTATGATCAAGTTTATCTATGAGAAATATTTGAATCTCCTCTGAATTCTTTTATATGTGATTAACTTATCTTTGCAAGTCTTTTCGAATTATCAGTTTGGTTTGACCTACTAGATTGATCTTTCTTGCAATGGGAGAAGTGCTTAGCTTTGGGTTCAATCTTGCGGTGTCCTTTCCGAGTGACAACAGGGGCAGCAAGGCACGTATTGTATTGTTGCCATTGAGGATAAAAATATGGGGTTTATATCATATTGCTTGAGTTTATCCCTGTACATCATGTCATCTTGCCTAATGCGTTACTCTTTTCTTATGAAGTTAATACTCTAGATGCATGCCGGATAGCGGTCGATGTGTGAAGTAATATTAGTAGATGCAGAATCGTTTCGATCTACTTGTCATGGACGTGATGCCTATATACATGATCATGCCTAGATAATCTCATAACTATGCGCTTTCTATCAATTGCTCGACAGTAATTTATTCACCCACCGTAATACTTATGCTATCTTGAGAGAAGCCACTAGTGAAGCCTATGGCCCCCAGGTCTATCTTTTATCATATAATTTTTTCATCTACTTTTATTTGCATCTTCTACTTTCCAATCTATATCATAGAAATACCAAAAATATTTATCTTATCATATTATCTCTATCAGATCTCACTTTCGCAAGTGGCCGTGAAAGGATTGACAACCCCTTTATTGCGTTGGTTGCGAGGTTCTTATTTGTTTGTGTAGGTGCGTGGGACTTTTGAGGAGCCTCCTACTGGATTGATACCTTGGTTCTCAAAAACTGAGGGAAATACTTACGCTACTTTGCTACATCACCCTTTCCTCTTCAAGGAAAACCAATGCAAGCTCAAGACGTAGCACCCCTCAAGCCGGCCCACGCTTGGTCGGGTCGCTCAACCCAACCAAACCCCTCGACCCGGCCGTACTCTCCGACCCGGCCAAGCTCCTCGACTCGGCCCCAACAACCAGCTCAAGTTAGCCTAACCCGGCACACCAAGACTTCCCCAACAAGCCAGCTCCACTCTTGGCGTGTTCCTCAGCCCAGCCACGGGTCAGCTCCCGTCCCATCCAGGCCGTATGATGGTACGAGTCTTCGTCCACCGATGACCGAGGCAACAGTGCCCCGCCCATGCCTCTGGTCAACGGGATCATGGGAATAGTGCCCCTAACCTACCCGCTGAACAGTGCCCCCATCGTCATCGCTGACGCCAGCAAGCGGCAACCTGACGGAGGGCCACTGTACCCGACTCGACTCGGCCACTCCCTAACGATCGACAAGACGACGAATAGTTCCCCTAGCACTACAAAAAAAACACTTCCGTGATGATACGTGTTTGTCACAGTAGGTCTCGTTTTTTGTCATGCATGTACATCCATGATAATTTTATGACAAAATCAAGGTAGTCATACCTGTGCTGTCGTAGAAGTGTTCCATGACGTTACCAAAATTATCATCACGGAAGTGTCCACTTCCACGACGATAAATCGCGCGTCATAGAAGTGCTTTCGTCAAGGGTGACCGACACGTGGCATCCACCGTAACGGAACGTCGTTAAGCTATCAGGTCGGGTTTTGGATCCGATAACCCATTAACAGCCCCGACCAATGGGGATTTCCACGTGTAAAATCATCATTGGCTGGAGGAAATACGTGTCGGCTCATCGCTGGGACAGATGTCATCCACTCATTGGACAAAAGGCGCCTATGATACGTCGACACGTGGCACGTCCCAACAAAGGCCGGCCCGTTTGACTTGGTCAAAAGGTGGCGGACCGGCCCATGGAAAGCCTGTTAACGGCTTGTTCGCATATAGCCCATTTAAAGCCCGCTAACCCAAGGCCCGTTACGCCCTATTAGAATTAGGCCCAGTAGCATCATCTGGGCCATCCAATATGATTCCAGCCCGTTTTCACTTCTGGCCCATGTATGGCCCATGACGTCTTTCGTCCCATATGAGGCCCTATGTAACTCTTGGCCTATTAATGGCCCGTGGTGAAACTGGCCCGTAATGAACAGTGTATCACTTCACACCCATTAACGGCTCGTGGTGAAACTGTGTCACATCCCAGCTAGTCCATGCATTAGAGTGTTGCATCATGTCTACTTTCCATCAGAAACTTGAATTGAGGAATTTTCGAAAGCCTCAGAAAACCTCTAAAAATAACCAACATTTAAATCTTCTCAAATGAGTCCAAGAAAATGTTCGTGTTATTCTATAGAAATATTGGTAAGAGGTAAAATTCAAACCAATATTTTTGGAGTCACAGAAATTTTTATTTTGGCCATTTGAATTAATCCAATAACTATTTGCTTTGGGTTTATATTTAATATATATTAAATATGACTCTAATAATTTTGGAAGTTTGTGAGTGGCTTTGTATATATTTTAGCAAGCCATATAATAACCTACAGAATTTATTAAAATGATTTAGTTGCTAAACTAAATCAAAACAGAGGAAGAAAAATAGAAAACAGAAACTAATAAACGAGAGAGAGGCTTACCTGGCGCCACCTAGCAGGCCCACCTCCCGGCCCAGCCCAGCCACCGCTCCAGGGAGCTGCTTGGCTCGGCCAGACAGGCAGGCAGGCGCTCGACGCCGGCACCACAGCTGTCCGCCGCCCTGCTTCCTCCCCTCGCTGTTCTGCCGCCCTGGGCCGGTCACCCACTACTCCCCCGAGCTCGCAGACACGCCTCTTCCTCCCCAGCTCCTCTCCCTCGCTCTTCCTCACCATGGCCGAGGCTACCGCGCTCGCGCCACCGTCATAACCGCGTCTGCCGTCGTCCCCGTGCCTCCTCGCCGTGTCCGTTCGCTCCGCCGTCGTCGACTACGTCGAGAAGGCCGAGCCCCGAGCGCTCGCCCGCTCTGGAGTTGCCCCGCCCCCGTCTTCCTCAACTCCGGCCGCTGAGATCGCCATCGTCGCCCCGCTCAGCTCCGGACTTCCCCGAGCCCGCTTCGATGCTTGCTGCAATCGCCGTGAGCTCAGCTTCGTCCCCCCCTCTCCGTTAACTCTCTCCTGCACTGCATGCACCGCACCATGTTCACTCGCACCCGCCGCCACCGAGCTCGTCGACGACGTGACTCCGACCACCCACCGGCCACACCATCGTGACCAATGCACTCACCGCACTCGCAGGAACCCGTAGCACTACTCCACGCGCCTCGCCGTGCCCCGTAGCCTCGGGTTCGACCTCACCCGAGCTCCGGCAGCCGCACAGCTCGTCGCTGGCGACGTTTTCGGCAACCCCGAGCCCAACCACCGCCACCAAACGCTGCGGCTTGCTCCCAGCTACGCGTAGATCCTCTCCGCCGCGGGTTTGGTCGTTGGAACGCAAAACTGCACTTCCACCGCCGCATCTGGTCTCGCCGGCGGCTAAACGCCGGCGGGTTTGACTCCGTTGACTTTGACTGGGTGGGCCCAGGTTGACTCCCCCTGAGTCTATGACAAGTGGGGCCCGCTTTGCTAATTAACTTAGGTTAACACTAACTAATATTAGTTAGTTAAACTAACTGCTGACACGCAGGACCCACTGGCCAGTTTGACCTGGACATCTCCTTTGACCTGCTGACGTCACCACGACATCATGCTGACGCAATAACTAATTACTGGAATGTTTCTTATACAGGAAATTCCAGAAAATAACCAAAACTTCTAAAAATCATAGAAAATCAACCGTAGCTCCAAATCAAATAAATTATATATGAAAAATGATCAGAAAAATCAAATCTATCCATCTGCACTGTTTTCATGCATGTTAGAACACATTAACCTTGCTGTTTAGGTGAAACAAGTTAATGCACTATTATGACCTCTTAAAATGGGTTTGCATTTGAATCTTTGGTTCAAATGGACTCATCTCAATCTGTTCTAGCGTGCATTAGCCAAAACACATTCTTATTGCCATGTCATAGCATGCATCATATTGTGCATTGCATTGATCATGTTTCTTCTCTGTTTGTCGGTGTTGTTCCCCCTCGGTAGATGTTGTACCGATGTTGTGATCATTGACACTGATGAAGACTCAATGCTATCTTCAGAAATGCCAGGCAAGCAAAACCCCCTTGTTCATTCTGATACAATCCTACTCTCTCGCTCCTGCTCTCCTTTATTGCATTAGGAAAACAACGAATCATCTATTACTTGTTGCGGTAGCTGAACCCCTTTATCCTCTGCATGACTTGTCATTGCCACAGTAAATATATGAAACCCACTAGCATGAGTAGGAGTTGTTTGAGCCCTATTGTGCCTACTCATTCATGCTTGTTTGTCATGCCTGCTATTGCTTAGAGTTGAGTAAGGTCTAATTCATCGGGGATGAGTCAGAGGTGTGTGAACATGTCCTTCTGTATGTGAGCTAAGTGTGTGAACATGATTTGGTAAAGGTAGGGATGAGAGGCCATGTAGGAGTACATGGTGGGTTGCCTCATTGAAGCCATCCTCAGGAACTGAGTTTTGTGTTTGTGATCCATGAAACAGATACTACCATGCATTGGGCCCGAAATCAATGGACCCTCTCGGCTTCTTAATCACCCTTGTCCTCTGTCCAGGAGTTGCAAGTACTTTCTGGTGTTTGTAGTATGCTGGAGGCCGTGCGCAGAGCTGACCGGAGGGGTGGGCTGTGATGCGGTAGGCACGTGGCCGGGTATACCGGGCGCCCGTTTGGTGTCATGGAACCATGTACACATCGTTTGGGGCCGTATGTGGAAACCTCGGCCGGACTCCCTGCGGATGGAACCTGAATAGGCGATAAACCTGGACAAGAGACTTGAGTGTTTAGGTAGGCCGTGGCCGACACCCTCGCTGGGCTTCCGCTTGAAGGTTGCCGAGTACATGTCGTGTAAACGGCAGTAAGTGGTGAGAGCATGTGTGAAGAAGTACACCCCTGCAGGGTTAACATCATCTATTCGAAAAGCCGTGTCCGCGGTAAAGGACTTCTAGGTTGCCTATAACAGTTCATAGACAAGTGAAAGTGGATACTCTAAAATACGCAAGATAAGCGTGAGTGCTATGGATGGCGTTCTCGTAGGGAGACGGGAGCGGATCCATAGTGGTGTATTGATATGGTGAATATGTGGACTCATGTGCGCCACCTCAAAAGAGTTACTTGCAGTCGTAGTTCAGGATAGCCACCGAGTCAAAGCTGGCTTGCTGCAGTTAAACTCCACCCCCCCCTTTGTTGATAATGATGCATATGTAGTTAGTTCCGATATAAGTCCTGTTGGGTACATTTGTACTCACGTTTGCCTATTTTATGTTTTTGCAGAGAGACTTCGGTCTTGTTAGTAATTCCGCGTGGACTTCGACGTTTAGCTTGTTACCTCAGCTACGATCTTGTGCCCTCGGCAGGATTTGGTAGATAGTCAGGCTCCTCAGCCTTTTCGTTTATAGATGTCTGTACTCAGACATGTTAGCTTCTGCATGTGCTTTGACTTGTATGCTTTGAATGTTGGGTCATGAAACCCATGTTTGTAATATCTCGCTCCTCAGAGCCTAATGAATAAATACTTGAGTTGTAGAGTCATGTTGTGATGCCATGTTGTATTTGCACATATCGAGCATATTGTGTGTATGCTATTGAAATGCTTGGTATCTGTGGGATCTGACTATCTAGTTGTTTATCCTTAGTAGCCTCTCTTACCGGGAAATGTCTCCTAGTGCTTCCACTGAGCCTTGGTAGCTTGCTACTGCTCCGGAACACTTAGGCTGGCCGGCGTGTGTCCTTCTTCGTTCCTGCGTCTGTCCCTTCGGGGAAATGTCACGCGATGAATATCGGGGTCCTGTTAGCCCGCTACAGCCCGGTTTACCGGAGTCCTGCTAGCCCAGTGCTACAGCCCGGATTGACTCGCTGATGACCGACATGTTCGATGCTGGGTCATGGATGCCTGTCCCTGTAAGTTTGTGCCACTTTTGGTTAACGACTAGCCATGTCAGCCTGGGCTCCTTATCATATGGATGCTAGCGACACTATCAGATACGTGTGCCAAAAGGCGCAAATGGTCCTGGGCAAAGTTAAGGCGACACCCGTGGGAATATCGTTGCATGAGGCCGCAAAGTGATATGAGGTGTTACATGCTAGATCGATGTGGCATTGAGTCGGGGTCCTGACAAACTGGCCCGTAAAGAATAGTGTATCACTTTATACCCATTAATGACCCGTTATTCCGTTGGGCCGTTTCCAGCCCATGTTATCTTTCGGCCTTCTGAGAGCCATTTATTCTTGGGCTCATTTACAGCATTCGTTTACTTACGGCCCGTTATTGTCATTTTCTGCTTGTGGGCTAAATTCAGCCCGTCGTTACAGTTGGCCCGTTTGTGGTCCGTTAATACGTTGGGCCATTTTCATAGCGTCATCAAATACGGCCTATTAACAATGGCCAATTATGGTCGGCCCATGAACAGACGATTCCATCTCTAGCCCGTTTACGGCGAGAATGCGGTCTGTTTGGCCCATGTTTGGCCAATCGATCATATGGCCCGTATAAGGCCCATTGATGATACGGCCCGTAGAAGGCCCATTGTTTCTACCGCCCGTAGAAGGCCCACTGTTTCTACGGCCCGTAGAAGGCCCACTGTTTCTACGGCCCGTCGAGGGCCCACTGTTTCTACGGCCTGTAGAAGGCCCAGTGTCACTACAGTAAATATTAGCCCATGGTTATTGTGGCCTAGTTTTAAAAAATAGGTTATTGCAGCCACTAGCAAACCACGGAAAAAGAACTGCACTGACTACAAGCTAACAAATAAACAAGACAACAAGGAAATAAATAAGCAAGCAACTTACACTAGGCTATCATGGATATTACACATATTACATCCACTGGGCATCAAACTTCGCCACTAGTGCAAATATAGGGAACACATCAGCATATAAACGCCGCAGCAAAACAAGTCCAGAACTGAAACCACTTCAGAAGATCTCAAGAAACAATATCCTGGGTACCCATAATGCTGGCAACATGCTTAGCAAGCTTATTAACTTTCTCTTGTTTGGCGCTTAAGTCCTCCAGCACTTGCTATTGCACCAGAAAGTATGCATCTGAATTCTGCAGGGACTTCCTCAGTCCTTCGGCTTCCTATCGCATAACATCCGATCGATGTCTTTCAACTTGAAGTTGAGACTCAAGAAGCCGAGCTGATTCGGGCAACGAGTTCGAAGAGCTGGTGCCAACAGTGGTAGCTAGTAACTCAACACTACATTAAGACAGGACTTTGGAGTTGTCTCAGTGTCTTCAATATAGTTTTTATCAGCTTTCTTGGAGACCAAGAGGGATGTCTCACTATCTTGAACCTTATCTGCATTACTTCCTTTACCATTGCATAACAGGGTACTCTTCTCCAATATTTTATCCACATTCTAAAAGAGAAACAAACAAACACATCTTAGGTTTACAATGTAGTATATGAAACTTATTTTGGTAAACCAATTCGGTAGTAAGGTGGACAGGATAACAGGATGAAACAAACATATATCTATGTAGTATGGTCATTGTATGGTCTATATCATTCTAGTTTACGTTGCCAAATCAAGATAGATACAGTTCGAATCATATATATTTAAGTCAAAGCAGCATAGACAGAATATAAGTGTGGGAAACTACACAGCAATAACAACACTTGTAATGTGCATGGCATGAGAACATAACTGTTTATTCAATTGAAACTGAAATCAACATAGAGCAAGTTACAACAGCAAAAAGGCAAACACGTTGAAGAAACAGGTTTCAAACATAGCTATTGCGCCATTGGAGTTTCAATTGCATCCTTCAAATTTGAAATTAGTTGGTATCAGTAAATACAGTGATGCAAGAGCAAAGTTGTATGAACCATAGCTATGGAACCTGACCTGAGAACAATTCTTCTTCTGCTTTAAGCGTTGACTTCGGGTTCGGAGTGGTGGTCCTCGTGATTTGGGCACTGCAGTTGCCTTACTAACTGCTCGTGTTTGGGTGCTCTGTGGTGGAGACGGTGCTGTGTCAATGGGAACTGGGTGTCTATCTCCTGGGGTTGGGGTTAGAAGGGGTGTAGCTGGTTCTCTGTCCAACTGGGTAGGGGTACAATCTACATGAGTGCGGGTTATGTGTGGTGGGGCTGGTTCTTGGGCAAGTACAACCATGGTTCTATCTGCATCGACAGGTAGCACGATCTTTTTTGAAGACCATGTTTTTACTCCCACAGATACTGCCATCACTCCCTCCAATTAAAATGGCTGATAAACAAGAAAAGTAATTGAATGTACAGACATTGTAAGATAGACAGGTGCAATGGATAGTAGGGAAGAAAACGGGGCATGAAATAATTCACATTTATGTTCTCTAAGCAAACAGAATAGCAGGACATAATTTCACATATATGATGGCTAATTAAACAAGATAGCATGACACGATTTCACATGTATGATGGCTAACTAAACAGGATAGAATGACATACTTCAAAATATGATGACTATCTAAACCGGATGACATGATATAACTATACGATGTGTCTATTAAAGTGGTCGGCATGCCATAAATCACAAACATGCCGTCGATGGAAACATGATGGCATGATATAATTCACGGATAGAATGACATAATTTAAAATATGATGACTATGTAAACAGAATGAGATGATATAACTATATTATGTCTTTAGAAATGGGTTGGCACGCCAGAATTCAGATACATGTTGTCCATGTAAATATCATGGCATGACATAATTCAAACATATGATTTATATACTAAGGAAGTGAGCAGAGGGCAATCGCATATATGATGTGTCAACTAAGGAGATGGCATTCAATATTGTGTATATGATGTAAAAACTAAGCATTGCAATACAACATATGCATTATAGTAATATAACCCTGCCAAGTTTGAGCATACACCTCAGGGGGATAATAGGATTGGTCATCTGCCTCTGAATCATCCTCTGAATAGCTATCTGTAACCAGCAAGATATCTGCTTCAGCAAGTAGCATTGTCTGCTCTGAAGACCTTGTTTTCACTCTAGATTTCTCCATCACCAATTCAAATGGCTGATGCACAGGAAGAGCAGTTGAATATACAAACATTGTCGACAAAAGCAATGAGAAATACAAAAAAAGGATGGCATGATATAATTCACATATATGACGCTTGCCTAAACAGCATGGCATTGCATAATTCACATACATAATGCCTTGCAACAAGATAACATTGCATAATTCACATATATAATGTCTTGCAACAAGATGGCATTGCATAATTCACATATATGGTAATTAGACACTAAACAGGTGGCATTCACACAAAGCATGTCTAAACTAAGCAAATGACATAGCAATGCAAGATACCATACGCACGATATGAGCAACATAACCCTGCCAAGTTAGGGCATGCACCTCAGGGGGAAATATGACTGGTCATCTGTCTCTGAATCCTCCTCTAAGGAGCTATCGTTAACCAGCAAGACATTCGCTTCGTCAGATAGCATTGTCTGCTCTGAATACCTTGTTTCCACTCTAGATTTTTCCATGACCGTGCCGAATGGCTGATGCACAGGAAGATTAATTGAATGTACTAAAATTGTTGACAAATTTAACACGTAATAAAAAATGATGGAATGATATAATTCACATATAAGATGACTGGCTAACCAGGGTGGCATTGAAAAATTCACATATATGATGCCTGGCTAGACAAGATGGCATTGCATGATTCACATATACGATAAAGAAACTAAACATATGGCATTGACACAAAGCATGTCTAAACTAAGTAGATGACATCTTTAATGTATACAGTAAGCAATGCAAGGCACCATATATAAGATATTACCAACATCAGCATGCCAAGTTAGAGCGAAGACCTCATGGGGTAAATAGGAGTGGTCTTCTCCTTCTGAATCCCCCTCAGAACATTTATCTTCCTCTTGATTATGATCCGAAATGGGTGGAGGGGGGCTGCCTTTGCTCCCAACATGGAATGACGTCTGCATCAAATTTTATTGCCACGCAAGGCTCGTCTCTTTTGCTCTACATGATCAGTTCCATTGTGTACAATAACTAGCATGCATAGGAATAAAACATAGTGAGATTATGTAAGGAGTGCATGCACAAATCCAGAGTGATGGTAGCAAACTGTGGATAGACACAAAACCAATGATAGCGGGCAGATAATCGCTTTAGTTCAAAAATACAGATAATGGCTCCTTTAATGTTTGTTTGCACCCAACATGAAACTCATAGTAGACACCGGAGATTAACCAGATAGTAGATAGTACGGATTGCTGCCGCAATATGTACCCCACAACCATTTAAAAACTCAAGTTTCAACATTAGTTTGGACCTGACTCAGAGTCTAATAGGTGAACACGACGATAATGTAGCATGTTAATGTCATCATATTAAGCGACGCATAACGTAAGCAGACACGGAAGAGTGCGACCTCTCTTGCGGACCTGTGTAGTCCTCAAGGTCATCTACTTAGTTGATGATGGTAATGCAGTTGTCGTGGCTGCCGGCGGCGGGGAAGAAGATCTGAGGCGGCGAAAGACAGTCTGGAGAGTGGATCCCTGCTGTGGTGAACCCTTCCGTCGTTCGAGCAGCTGAGCTGGGGTTGAACACAGCGCCGCAGGAGCAGGACAAACCACACAAGGTTTTATTTGACACATATCTGTAATAGAAGTAATTGAGTAAGGGCTTGTTTAAATTTGAGGATTCTAACAATGCAGGGATAGGAAATAGACAGTAATAGGATAGGAATGCACGTGCAAAACAGAGAATTTAAAAACACAGGATTTCTGCCACTCTGGGTGTTTGATTCACAACAATTGGAAGATCACAGGATGCAAAAAAGCATGGTGAGATTAAGTCAAACCACAAGAAAATGTACGGTTATAATGCTATTATGCAACTATCTCTTAGTCTTGTGCTTGATGAATAGGAATATGAAAAGGAGGAGAAGTGGAAATTAGAATTCCTACGATTTTTCTTTCAAGGAGACACTAAAGGAACAAATCCTACAATTTTCCTTTGCTCCATTCCTTTGCACCAAATTCATGAAAAGTAGTACCATAGGAAACTTTCCAATTCCTATGTTTTTATTCACTTTTCCTTTCAAGCATTGGCGATTCTAGTAGGCAGGCTTGAGCAAGGAAAATCCTACACTAAAAAATGTTTTTGTGCTACTTCTATTACTTTGGACCCAGGCCACTGCCATACTTGCTCAACTCCCAGGCCCATCGACAAATGCACAGCTCAAACGCGCAGAGATAAATAATGATGGCATTCAAGAGAGTCCATCACGGATAGCTAAGTTGCCTGGTACATCACTGCTAGTCATATAGTAGGATAAAATAAGCGTATTTCCCGTTACTACGAGTGCTCAGTGGACAATATATATAACATGTAGAGTAAAAAAGAGATGCAACAAGTGTACAACCTCTTTGGCGAAGCCATGTCGATCTTAGCGTGATTAGGTTGGCCGGTGAGGATGCTCCAGCTGACTTGGCTGTCGGAGGAGGGGAAGAAGATCTTAGGCGTCTGGAGATGAAGCCCGAGGTACTGCTCCGCTGTGATGGAGGGTTTCATCGTTGGAGCAGCTCCAGTGAGTTGTACGACGCCGAGGCTAAAGCGGGACAAGAGAGACAACGGACAACGCTAACCTGAGTGGAATTCTAATAGCATCTCCAATACATGACGTAAATACATAACCACAAAGTGCTAGATGTAAAATACATCAGCCGCTCATCTCTGAACTTAACTATTGAAACTGAATTTAACTGTCGAAACTGAACTTAACTATCGAAACTGAATTTTGCTGTCGAAACTAAATTTTGCTGTCGAAACTGAACGCACTAGCAAGGTGAGGCTACACGTCAGTCGACTGACTTTTTCATCTCTAGTTAGTTGATTTTGCAGCCATTGGATACGAAATCAAGGGCATGTGATTCATCTTGAACCTCCACCCCTCTGAGCTGCCAGCCACCACCGGCCAAACAGCAGCCCCCCGCCGTCCGCGGCCGGAGGTGCGCCGCCCGCGGCTGGAGGTGCGCCGCCCCGCCCGCCCCAAAAACACTCCCCACCGCCGGTCCACCGCCGCCCCGGCCATCCCTCTAGCCCCCCCATGTCGAGTTTTTTTGCGGCGATCTCCACGCCACTGCCCTGCCAACGCCCCGCAACCGCCGGCGACCACCGCCCCCACCATGAACCCTAAGATAGATAGTGGGGTACCTCTCCGGCGAGCCCCCCTTCCCGCTGCGGCTGGTTCCTCCTTCACCCCGGCAAGCCCTCCCCACCCCCTAAAAATTGACTGACCCAAAAGTCGATTCAGTCGACTGAAGTGTAGCTAAATCGAAGCAGCATCGCAAGGAAGAGCAAGAGCAAGAGCAGCAATGCGAGCAAGAGCAATAGCAAGAGCATGCCAGGCAGGGGACCGAGAGCAAGAGCAGAGCAGCAGCGCGAGCGAGAGCTAAAGCAGCAGCAACTCCTACTAATGTGGACGTCACCACCGAGGGAGCGATGCCGTGGAGGATGTGGCCGGCGACGCCGCCGTGGATGGAGCTGCGCCGTGTCGGCTAGGACCAAGCGCCGGCAGCACCGTGAGATCGAATCAAGAAGAAAATGCGGTGATTAGTGTACAACCTCTTTGGTGGCGCCGATTAGGCCGCAGCTTCATCCGAGGAAACGGTGATGATGATGCTCTTCCGGTTGTGCAGGTGAAGACGGAGGTGTGGGAATGGAGGTGGCACGAAAGACGAGGGGAACGTCAGGGCAGCTCCTTGGAGGTGGAGGACGGGGTGGCTGAACCGGTGGGACGACAAGATCGACGACGGATCCTCATCCGGTATGGTGCATGAGGGACGTTGAGGTGTTGCTGTGGACGACGTCGTCGGAGAAGAGGCTCCGGCTGGGTGGCGGACAGAGCAAGGTGTGGGGCTTCGTCGCGGGTTTTCGCGGACTTGGTGTATGAATGGGCGGGTGGATGGGATGGCAGTGGGGAACCATGGCTTAGGGACGCGCTTGTCCGAAATGTGGGGTAAGTTACAAAAGTACCCCCACCGATTTGAGGCGCTTCTTTCGGTTTAGGGGTACCACGGGCATTTCGCGTGTCGGGATGTCACATGAGGTGGGAGTTTTTGCGCGTGTTGTAATTTCGGAATAGCAAGGCGCGGGTTGAGATGGAGGGAGTTGTCGGAGCACAATGAGACAAAGATATATCTTAAATATTTCGGGCTAACAAGGCACGGGTTGAAGAGGCGGGAGTTTCGCAGCACGATAGACAGAGACGCTAGCTTGAATTTTTGGCATAACAAGGCGCGGCCTGAAATTTCAGAAGAACAATGTCATGACCGGTTTTCCGGGTATAAATTTCCAGAAAAGACCGTCGTGCTCATCATCCCCCGGATTACTGTTAGCTGATGAGGCTCCAACTTGATACATAAATTCCAAGCAAAAATACAAAACATGTAGTACAAGACCATTCTGGCCTGTGAGTACAACAAATGGTTTCTAGTGGTTGATGGCGGAAGCGGTTTGTGGATCATCAGTGTCTATGGGACTCCAATTCCCACAGGAACAGCTGACCAGGTTAACTCCTATCTCCGCGAGGCTTCTATCTCCGTTGCTTAGGTTCCGGGGCTGTCATCGCGTCGCTCCTCTCCGTGCAAGAAAATCTGGCCAAGACAATAGCCAGGGACAAGCCAGTGAGTACTTTGAATGTACTCGCAAACATTATGAACACAGGTATAATATAACAATGATGTGCTGACAATATTTTATGCTCATGACGTCGGTCACAAAAGATAAATAAAACTCTGATGCGTGCAAGCAAGTTATTTATAAAAATGCAATAATGTAGTAGTATTAAAATTTATGAAATAAATAACAAGCAATGCCACAGTCGGGCGTCTTAGCGACACCACATAAAGGGCTTTTAAAAGAAATTCCACAGTCGGGCG
>NC_041385.1:622330202-622335949 GCF_002162155.2 Triticum dicoccoides
ACCACATAAAGGGCTTTAAAAGAAATGCCACAGTCGGGCGTCTGAGCGACACCACATAAAGGGCTTTTAAAAGAAATGCCACAGTCGGGCGTCTGAGCGACACCACATAAAGGGCTTTAAAAGAAATGCCACAGTCGGGCATCTGAGTGACACCACATAAAGGGCTTTAAAAGAAATGCCACAGTCGGGCGTTTGAGCGACACCACACAAAGGGCTTTAAAATAAACAATCACCGTGAATATCCCGGAGGTAGAACCATCCCAGAGATACTCGATAATAACAATAATATCACGGGTTAGTCAACAATAATAATAATCATAATTATCACAAGTCACAAGTAGTAATTCCCGTTCTGGTTTAACAGTTTCACCTCCGAAGACCGACACTAAGACCGACACTTGACCCATCCCAGACTGTAATCCTTAACCATGGACACGACTATTCGAATAGGTTTAATCTCTGCAGAGGGTGTACTCTTTACCCACGAGTAACGGATTTCTTTAGTCCATCGGGACTAATTCCGTCTACGGTCTTTTAATTGAAAACACACCAGCTTAACTCACTAGTGTCTGGAATCACCCACGACACCTGTCAAGCAAAACTCTAAGTGGGGAGGCTACAACCTCGCGTAGCATGGGATCAAATTTATATCACGTGCTCTAAGGGGTGCCCCCCTCTCGGTCCCAACCGGAAACACCCATGCCCCCGGACCAGGTGGCCTGCCTACCAGCTACAACCGGTATCTTCCACCCTGGCCTCTCTATACGATGTGTGCTAGAAAGAGGTTGACAACTTACTGAACCGTACTCTACTTGCTGTAGAGACGAGTGGTAGTACGAAACAAGTATTGGGGTTACTGGAACAAGACTCGATCTACGGTCGACTCAGGAGGTTTAAGTATTCCTTCCATGATTATCATAACGAATATATTTCAACCAATAGAGTCACCGCTCATATTACCTTACCATGCCATACCAGACATGACCGTCCCAACGGAGACCGGCGACAACCTCATGCCTACCCAAGGCAGAGGTTTTCCCGGGTTCCTGCCGGTATACATGTAAGGCACATGAGGATGATTATCATCACAAGTGTGTTCATTTCCAACAGCATGGAAATCAATAACATGCACCCATGCATATGATCATATCACATGAAATAACAAGTTTCTCCAAAGTGAGGTGATGTTATAAACGTGTCATCGTACACACAAAAATATTATGCCGGGGTTCAGAATGCTTGCCTTCAGGTCACGGGAAGGCAGGGTGCATTTCAAACTCTTGAACTATTTCTTCTCTCTTCAAAAATCCTATTTTAGCAATATAAATGAATTAACACACAAAATAAAAACAGCACAAAAAGTTGTTCTCAAAATTTTTCAAAAAAAATATTAAAATAAACTAGACAGAATTTGAGAGATGTAGGAGAAGGAATCAACTCATTTGGAGTTATACTTAAAAAGATATAACCAGTCAAAGATTTGGTCAGAATCTGTTTTAAAAAATAAAACAAAAAGAAAACGTTTCAGAGGGGAATACGCTTTCGGTGCAGGGAAAACGTACTGGGGAGTTATACGCCTTCACTTAAACACGTGGACCGGTGCGGGGGTCACTGATAGTGGGTCCAGGGGGCCCACTGGTCAGGTTTGACCGGTCTCCTTTACCCCTCCTTCCTCTGCCCGAGAGGGGGCGGAACTCCGGTGATCGTCGCCGGCGATTGGCGTCTCCTTGCGTGGTCCCGAGGGCGGGGATGGATCCGTCACTCAAGGGCGGTCCTCCCGGTGGTCGTCAGGCAGGAGGGGACGGAGGGAGCTGCCGGCGGCGAGCTTCTCAGCGGAGGTGGCCTCGGGAGCAAAGTGATTTTTCTCCCGCGGTGAGTCCCGATCAAAATCGAGTAGTGGGAATGGTTCACGGGAGGAAGAGGGAGTTCTTGGTGAAGAGAACGGAGAGGGGGAAGCCCTGGTGGCGCCGAAATGGACGGGACAGTGGCGGCGGCAGGAGTTGCCGGAGATGAAGAAGACGACCTCCTCAGGTCGACTGGCTACCATGGGGAAACTAGGGAAGTGGACTGAGGTTGCATGCGTGCTCGTATGAGTTCGGGGTCCCTCTTTATAGTGCAACGAGGTCGGTCCCGCGGCGGTGGATAAGGTGGCCGGCGAACCGCCGCTCTGTAGCGGTCAGGGCGACGTGGAGGCGACGAGAGCTAGCCGACGAGTGGGGAGATAAGCTTGCGCGGCTCCCAGGGGCAGGTGGCGAGCCGGGGTGGCTTGGGCGGTGCCACACGTGGCGGAGACGCACTGTGGATGCCGGCATGCCGCCAAAAGTGCCCTGACGGTGGCGCTGTGCGGCTTTGGACGGTTCCTGCGAGTGGATGAGGTCAGGCGCGGCTCTGCGGGCGAGCGGGGGTAGGTGGCGTGAAGCGGGCGCGACGCGGCGGCTCGGGCGCACGTGCAAGTTTCTAGTGCAAGTTTTGCAGGACTTCAAGTCTGGACAGGATGTGAATGGCGTGATTTCATGAACAAAAAATATGCCAATGATTGCATGCTCCTGGACTTAGGAGTTTAACATGGAGGACTACAAGTAGGAGAAAGAATCTAGGGCCAAGGAGTAAGAAATAATATGGATGTTGTACAAACCATCATGCTGGACCAGAATGAAGATGAGGTTGATTCACTCAAAATTTTCAAAGAACATCACTGGATTTTTGCATATAATGGAATGATATGCTCCTACTAACATCCCATAATTTTGGTGGAAGCTAGAAACAAATATTTAAAAGGGTTGTAGTGCAAAGCTGCCCACTGGACCAGAGAAGGAAAACAGGTGTAGCACTCAAAATATGCAATGAATTAAATATATTATTGCACAAAGGTGATTTAGAGACATCACATGACATCTCCAAATTTTTGTTGGATTTTTAGATAAATCTATCAACTGGTTGTAGTACAAAAGGAGCTCCAAAACTTAAAACAAGTAATTTTAATGAATAAAGCTCAGGGTGAAAATAATTTAATAAATAAATCTACTGACTGAGAGATGTTTCTAATGAGAGGGTATACAAGTCTAAGATGTTTTGGAAGGATCCACTTGGGAGAAACTCATTAATATTAAAAGAAAAGTTTTGAAATCAACAGAGATATTCTTGTAGGCTAAAATTTTAAACTCTTGGCAAAATTTTAATAACTAAAACCTGGTTAAATTTTTGGGGTGTTACAATTACTACCCCCCTTAAGAAAAAATCTCGTCCTCGAGATTTGCTAAGAGTTGTAAAACCAAAAATACTTTTACTTGGTCAAAAGATCATTTTACACAGGCGGTAAAAAGAGGTTACAGTGAGAGGGCAATAAGTGGTGAGTAACTACAGTGTGGTACTGGCGCTGTGTGGGAAAAATCCATGCTTACGAAAACAAGCGATTTCTACGCTGGACGCCGTGAATTTAGAATAAATTCTAAATTTAACAATACGCTGGTCGTACCCGAGAGCATAGTGCTCTCTCTGGCTGACAGGTGGGACCGGGGCCCTTTGTGAGTCTCTCCTTCTTCCTCTGGCTCTCTCTTCTTCCTCTCTCCTGCGCGCTTTCCCGGCTTTCTCCACCGGCGACGTCTAGCGCGTAGGGCATCTAGGACGTACTGCGGTAGTGCGCGGCGTGCTAGCTGCCAGTGCAGCGTGCACTCACCTCGCGGGTCAGTGCATTGTCCGCACTGCTCAAGGATTCGCCTTCGAACACCGGCGATCGGGCGACGAGCGGCGCTGGTGGACCTCGCCCACCGTACACCAAGCTCGAGCTATAAAACGGACGAGGTGTTCTTCTCTTCTTCTCACACCTGGCCTTGCTTCTCCTCCTCTTTCCTTTGTTTCCATTTGCCGAAGCTCGAGGCGAGGCTCTAATGGCGGCGGCGGTGCCGGACTGGTATGTGAACCTATTGTGCGGAGGGCTGGCAGCGGTGCTGGGGCTCTCCGTGCTTCTGTGCGCGATGATCCGCGATGATCGTCGCGATGCTGCTTCTCGGGTGCTGGCTCTCCATGGTGGTGATGATCACGAGGAGTAGGTAGAGTGTGTCGGGCGCTGACTGTTGTCAGGAGGTGCTTAGTTAGATGTAACACCGTTGCAAGGTTTTGCAAGCAGTGTATATGCTCGAATGATTATGGTTGTGAGTCTGCTGCCGGGGTGCTGCGGGAAATAAAAATAATCCACGTCGTGGGAAGATGTATGATGCAGCAATTCAGGGAAAACAAAAAAAATCTCACTCCAGGATTTTTTCGCGAGAGAAAACAGTAATACCTTAGAGTCAAACCGCAACAGAGCTACTCACAATAATAGAAACTAAATAATTTACTTGCCGCGCAAACTCGGGGTACCATGCATAAGTTACAACACATAAATAAAAGTTGCGATAATAAATATAGCAGTGACGTCTAAATCGAAAACGGTAACTGGACGGTTCCTAAGAAAATGTCTCTGTCACAGGGATACACTCTTCTTCTATCGGGGAAAGTGGATTGACCAGATGATGAATGTGTCTCTCCTGGTCGGGCCTCAGTGATCTGCCGATGGTGAATTGAGGATTTAAATCTGTGAGACTTTGGAGATAACCCATCACGTGCTGGGTTAAATGCTCTTCTAACGCATAGGCATGACGGGTGAGGTTTGCGAGTATGGTCACAAAACCTCCAAGGTTGGTTGCTATGGTCTCGTTGTGCACGACGAGACCAGGCATTGTGGCTCGGTTTGGTGTAGAGGCTGTGCTGTGCTGGTTTGGGGCTAGCATGCCCTTTTTATAGTAAAAGGGAACAGAGTCTTCCTTCGCATGCTTGCGAATGGGACACCTTGGATGCTGGCCACTGGTGCATGATCAACAGGCTAGGTTGATAGGTTGGGCACCGACTGCCAAAAGTGTCGGGGTCACTGTGTGGCCATCTTGCACGAGAAGCTTGGCTGGGGTTTTGGTTATGGTCTGGTGGGTTGGCTTGCCTAAGTTTATTGACCTGGCTAAGATAGGATTAGCCTAAGTTTTCCGGGTATAAATTTCCAGAAAAGACCATCGTGCTCATCAGCCCCAGGATTACTGTTAGCTGATGAGGCTCCAACTTGATATAGAAATTCCAAGCAAAAATACAAAAACATGTAGTACAAGACCATTCTGGCCTGTGAGTACAACAAATGGTTTCTAGTGGTCGATGGCGGAAGCGGTTTGTGGATCATCGGTTTCTATGGGACTCCAATTCCCACAGGAACAGCTGACTAGGTTAACTCCTCTCTCCGCGAGGCTGCTATCTCCGTTGCTTAGATTCCAGGGCTGTCATCGCGTCGCTCCTCTCCGTGCAAGAAAATCTGGCCAACACAATAGCCAGGGACAAGCCAGTGAGTACTTTGAATGTACTCTCAAACATTATGAACACAGGTATAATATAACAATGATGTGCTGACAATATTTTATGCTCATGACGTCGGTCACAAAAAATAAATAAAACTCTGATGCGTGCAAGCAAGTTATTTATAAAAATGCAATAACATAGCAGTATTAAAATTTATGAAATAAATAACAAGCAATGCCACAGTAGGGCGTCTTAGCGACACCACATAAAGGGCTTTTAAAAGGAATTCCACAGTCGGGCGTCTTAGCGACACCACATAAAGGGCTTTTAAAAGAAATGCCACAGTCGGGCGTCCGAGTGACACCACATAAACGGCTTTAACAGAAATGCCACAGTCGGGCGTCTGAGCGACACCACATAAAGGGCTTTAA
>NC_041385.1:622336390-622358054 GCF_002162155.2 Triticum dicoccoides
CGGGCATCTGAGCGACACCACATAAAGGGCTTTAAAAGAAATGCGATAGTCGGGCGTCTGAGCGACACCACATAAAGGGCTTTTAAAAGAAATGCCACAGTCGGGCGTCTTAGCGACACCACATAAAGGGCTTTAAAAGAAATGCCACAGTCGGGCGTCTGAGCGACACCACATAAAGGGCTTTAAAAGAAATGCCATAGTCGGGTGTCTGAGCGACACCACACAAAGGGCTTTAAAATAAACAATCACCGTGAATATCCCGGAGGTAGAACCATCCCAGAGATACTCGATAATAACAATAATATCACGGGTTAGTCAACAATAATAATAATCATAATTATCACAAGTCACAAGTAGTAATTCCCATTCTGGTTTAACAGTTTCACCTCCGAAGACCGACACTAAGACCGACACTTGACCCATCCCAGACTGTAATCCTTAACCATGGAAACGGCTATTCGAATAGGTTTAATCTCTGCAGAGGGTGTACTCTTTACCCACGAGTAACGGATTTCTTTAGTCCATCGGGACTAATTCCGTCTACGGTCTTTTAATTGAAAACACACCTGACTTGCACAGACCAGCTTAACTCACTGGTGTCTGGAATCACCCACGACACCTGTCAAGCAAAACTCTAACTCGGGAGGCTACAACCTCGCGTAGCATGGGATCAAATTTATATCACGCGCTCTAAGGGGTGCCCCCCTCTCGGTCCCAACCGGAAACACCCATGCCCCCGGACCAGGTGGCCTGCCTACCAGCTACAACCGGTATCTTCCACCCTGGCCTCTCTGTACGGTGTGTGCTAGAAAGAGGTTGACAACTTACTGAACCGTACTCTACTTGTTGTAGAGACGAGTGGTAGTACGAAACAAGTATGGTCGTTACTGGAACAAGACTCGATCTACGGTCGACTCAGGAGGTTTAAGTATTCCCTGCATGATTAGCATAACGAATATATTTCAACCAACAGAGTTACCGCTCATATTACCTTACCATGCTATACCAGACATGACCGTCCCGACGGAGACTGGAGACAACCTCATGCCTACCCAAGGCAGAGGTTTTCCCGGGTTCCTGCCGGTATGCATGTAAGGCACATGAGGATGATTATCATCACAAGTGTGTTCATTTCCAACAGCATGGAAATCAATAACATGCACCCATGCATATGATCATATCACATGAAATAACAAGTTTCTCCAAAGTGAGGTGATGTTATAAACGTGTCATCGTACACACAAAAATATTATGCCGGGGTTCAGAATGCTTGCCTTCAGGTCACGGCAAGGCAGGGTGCATTTCAAACTCTTGAACTATTTCTTCTCTCTTCAGAAATCCTATTTTAGCAATATAAATGAATTAACACACAAAATAAAAACAGCACAAAAAGTTGTTCTGAAATTTTTTCAAAACAAATCTTAAAATAAACTAGACAGAATTTGAGAGATGTAGGAGAAGGAATCAACTCATTTGGAGTTATACTTAAAAAGATATAACTAGTCAAAGATTTGGTCAGAATCTGTTTTAAAAAATAAAACAAAAAGAAAACGTTTCGGAGGGGAATACGCTTTCGGTGCAGGGAAAACGTACTGGGGAGTTATACGCCTTCACTTAAACATGTGGACCGGTGCGGGGGTCACTGACAGTGGGTCTAGGGGGCCCACTGGTCAGGTTTGACCGGTCTCCTTTCCCCCTCCTTCCTCTGCCCGAGAGGGGGCGGAACTCCGGTGATCGTCGCTGGCGATTGGCGTCTCCTTGCAGGGTCCCGAGGGCGGGGATGGATCCGTCACTCAAGGGCGGTCCTCCCGGTGGTCGTCAGGCAGGAGGGGATGGAGGGAGCTGCCGGCGGCGAGCTTCTCGGTGGAGGTGGCCTCGAGAGCAAAGTGATTTTTCTCCCGCGGTGAGTCCCGATCAAAATCGAGTAGTGGGAATGGTTCACGGGAGGAAGAGGGAGTTCTTGGTGAAGAGAACGGAGAGGGGGAAGCCCTGGTGGCGCCGGAATGGACGGGACAGTGGCGGCGGCAGGAGTTGCCGGAGATGAAGAAGACGACCTCCTCAGGTCGATTGGCTGCCATGGGGAAACTAGGGAAGTGGACTGAGGTTGCATGCGTGCTCGGATGAGTTCGGGGTCCCTCTTTATAGTGCAACGAGGTCGGTCCCGCGGCGGTGGATAAGGCGGCCGGTGAACCGCCGCTCTGTAGCGGTCAGGGCGACGTGGAGGCGACGAGAGCTAGCCGACGAGCGGGAAGATAAGCTTGCGCGGCTCCCAGGGGCAGGTGGCGAGCCAGGGTGGCTTGGGTGGTGCCACACGCGGCGGAGACGCACTGTGGACGCCGGCGTGCCGCCAAAAGTGCCCTGACGGTGGCGCTGTGTGGATTTGGACGGTTCCTGCGAGTGGATGAGGTCGGGCGCGGCTCTGCGGGCGAGCGGGGGTAGGTGGCGTGAAGCGGGCGCGACGTTGCGGCTCGGGCGCACGTGCGTGCCAAATGCACGCTCTGGGCACGCCCAGAGCACGCCCACCAGGTGCTCGGCGAAACGCCAGCGCATGCTACAGGGCTTTGTTGATGCTGGCACTTAGCAGACCTTGGTTAGGAGCAGCTGGGAGTTTAGTGGGCATGCTAGATTGTCCAGAGGTGCAAGGTCACAGTGCAAAACAAAAATCATGTCAAAACTGATCATGCCCATAAGGTGTTTGACAAAATGCCAAGAGCACTTAGGCATTTCTTGGAGTGGCCAAATTCTCCAAGCTAGTGTCTCTTTGGATGCACAAGAGGGTGGTGAGGTTAGTTGGTGGAAATCACAAACTTTCTAGTGCAAGTTTTGCAGGACTTCAAGTCTGGACAAGATGTGAATGGCATGATTGCATGAACAAAAAATATGCCAATGGTTGCATGCTCCTGGACTTAGGAGTTTAACATGGAGGACTACAAGTAGGAGAAAGAATCTAGGGCCAAGGAGTAAGAAATAATATGGATGCTGTACAAACCATCATGCTGGACCAGAATGAAGATGAGGTTGATTCACTCAAAATTTTCAAAGAACATCACTGGATTTTTGCATATAATGGAATGATATGCTCCTACTGACATCCCATAATTTTGGTGGAAGCTAGAAACAAATATTTAAAAGGGTTGTAGTGCAAAGCTGCCCACTGGACCAGAGAAGGAAAACAGGTGTAGCACTCAAAATATGCAATGAATTAAATATATTATTGCACAAAGGTGATTTAGAGACATCACATGACATCTCCAAATTTTGGTTGGATTTTTAGATAAATCTATCAACTGGTTGTAGTACAAAAGGAGCTCCAAAACTTAAAACAAGTCATTTTAATGAATAAAGCTTAGGGTGAAAATAATTTAATAAATAAATCTACTGACTGAGAGATGTTTCTAATGAGAGGGTATAAAAGTCCAAGATGTTTTGGAAGGATCCACTTGGGAGAAACTCCTTAATATTAAAAGAAAAGTTTTGAAATCAACAGAGATATTCTTGTAGGCTAAAATTTTAAACTCTTGGCAAAATTTTAATAACTAAAACCTGGTTAAATTTTTGGGGTGTTACAAACAAGCTTAACATGTACCCAAAAAAAGACAATTTGCACCTCAACACGCACAACACACACACACAAACACCATTTAGACTAGAATAAGATACACGTGCATTGCACGCATGAGATTTGGCAACCAAATTATGAATAAATACCACATTATAGCATGTAAGCTTTGAGTCATATATGCATTACGTAGATGTTCGTTTAATTCTTATAGTTCATTTTATTCAAAATCATCTAGTTTTTATAATAAAGCTAATCTATTTTAAGATTCATGTAATTGTGCATTGTCAGACATAAAGTAAAAAACAAATAATGGCAAATCATGTAGAAAAACATTTGGGCAATTCTGATATGGAAGATTCTAGAACAAATAAGAAGTGCTTTTGTTTTGATGTTTGTGCATTATGCTTAAGTTCAACCATGGAGTCTTCTAGATTATACATGTGGCGAAATCTGGTGGAATCGAGATGATATCCAACGGCCAGTAGTGCTCAAATTTGCCATCTTTGGACCATCGGATTCGCCTCATCCAACGACCATCTTTCAAAGTTAAAGTTACCTGCACACAATATAAAAAAATATAAAATATAAAATATATATAGGGGTATAGATATAGATATGTGATGCGAAAGCCGCCCATCATCTCCAATTAGAATAGTGTGTCCATGCACGGATGTGACGTGGCCAAATGATGCCTGCCATCGGTATCTCAAATTCAAATCAGTCTGACCTTGTTCAATGTGTATACATTACAACATGCTCGTTTCCAAAACACACCGCGCAGATCTCGTTATATTCATGCATGCATGGGTTTCAAACATCAGGATCTCTTATTCAAATATTTGAATTCAACTTTACATTGATTATGACCTCACCTAGTCTTTTACACCCACACAATCGTCTTCTCTTTATAACTGCACCACTGACTTTCTCTCGTGCATGCATGCACACACACTACCAGTCGACATTATCCATCGCACACATGCAATCTTTTTCTTCAGGTCGGTCTCCCATGAAGGCACACACCCACACACATCCCCCTCTCCATCATACTGGGCATTCTTTATCTCTCACCCGTGCATGCGCAACAATCAATGTTCCTCTATGTATGTGTGTATATAGCTAGGTCTTTCATAGTTTTCCACACAAACCGATCAATCGATATATCCAGTGAGGTCTCACCCTCTTTCCCATGTCCACATCGATCAATCTATACCTCTCTATATAGGATTACCATATATAGCTAATACACCAACATTAATTATATATCCAACGTCCCCCTCTGATCATCCATGCCTTCCGCTTCATCTCTCAGATGCGTGCACAATGGTGAAGACAGGGGGCAGTAAGGGCCCCCCCCCTAACATCACTATATATCGAGGCTAATATGAATGTGATCATTAGAAAATTGCTGCTAAAAATGGTTTAAGTTCATGAATTGACCCTCCTCGTAAAGTACTAGCAATGCTTGGCCCCCTAGCTCATTTATTTTTCATGGCTCCGCCACTTCGTGCAACAGCGCACGTTCTTGCCCCCTCTCTCTAAATATCGATCTCACACTTGTTCCTTCCTTCATAGTCTCCCTCCACTCGGCCCCTCACACCATCTTCTAGCCCCCCACCGGATTTTGCCACATGTACAATCTAGCAGACTCCATGGTTGAACTTAAGCACAATGCACAAACCTCAAAACAACAGTGGTTCTCTTTTGTTCTAGAATCTTCCGTATCATAACTGCCCAAACTTTTTTTCTAGTTGAATTGCCATTATTTGTTTTTATTTTATGCTTTACAACGCACAATTCCATGAATCATAGAATAGATTAAGGGCTTCTTTGATTCAAATGATTCTCAAAGGAATTTTGGAGTATTCTAATCATTAGGAATTTTTCCTATCTTGGTTGTTTGATTCGTAGGATTGTAAACCATAGGAATTTTTCCATATGATTCATGTGCACTAGATTTCATAGGAAACATCCCATCCACTCAAAAGAATTCTGCGTTTTTTCTATGCACAATCAAACACTCGTACAATCCTGTAGGATTCAAGACGACATTCCACTATAATCCCATGTTTTTCCTATTCCCGCGTTCTTAGCTTTTTTATAAAAACTAATTGATTTTGAATGAGATGAACTATAAGAATTAAACGAAGGGCTACATCAGGCATATATGACTCAGAGCTTACATGCTATAGTGTGGTATTTATTCATAATTTGGTTGCAAAATCTGATGCGTGCAATGCATGTGTACCTTAGTAGTACTTCGAGTATGTGCAAAAGACGTAAATTAGAATACCAATGGCACGCTACACAGTGTCTCTCCTACAGTTCATGAAGCCACGTGGCACATGTGGAGGCGTTGTCGTGACCTCCTTGCGTGGATTGATCACAGTGATGTGCTACTGGTTCTAGAAGAATGTACTCGTGCTCCCTGAGCCATACTGGCGGTACATGCACGAAGCGAAGAAGTGCACGCACGCCACACACGCACTTATTCCCTCACACACACGCGCGGGTACACGGGCGGACGCAATTTTGTACCAAGATCCACCCCATGTGATAATTTGACGCGCGTAAAGTCGTTCACTTCATTGATGGTCAATTAATACAGCGCAAGCAAATTGAGTGGACGTGAGGGCGGAAGAAAGACATTATTACTCCACTGCGCGCATCTGAGTAGTTAAATCGTGGGTTGCTAGTAGTACTTCCATTGGTCACCTTCGTATTTTGTGCCAATTTTTGAAAGTAACATAATATTTACTCATTTGAGCAGTGTAGTACTTGAAATTTATGTTCCGCTAAACTCATCGGGAGCTGTTTCGGGCCTCGAAACCAAAACCATCAATTAATCTTTACCTTGTTCCCATCACATTCGAAAGCCTGCTCACACCTACTAGTACGTACCAAACCTGAATGTGTTCCCACTATGCAGGTATTAGTACTAGTGCTAGTACTTAGGTTATAAAAAGGGGAACCAGCTAACCGAAAATTACTCTACCTTTCCTCCGCATAAGTGCTTCTTCTTCGTCCGACGTTGCCATGGCCGGTGAGCAGAGCTCTAGGTCGAGAACTACTCGTAACAAGGGAGCGGCAACCAAGGCTGCAAAAAAAAGAGAGGGCTCGCCGCCATGCAGAGACCTCGAAAGATCTCTCACAGGCAGGGGATGGCTCCCAGGAGCGCCCTAGCTGCGGAGGCGAACATGCCGAGCCGGTGGAGCTGGAGTCGTTATCCCTCGACGGCATGCCCGATCAGCTCAATAAGCACCTCAATAAGCAGAAGGCGACCGGCGAAATCCTGCGACTTCAGGAGGACAAGGTGAAGCTCTACCACGAGATTGACCTGTTGAAGGAGAAGAAGCTGCATGAGAATAGTAGTTCCTCGATGAAGATGTTGCATTCCCTCATCATGGAAGAGAAGGAGGAGTTGGCGAAGCTCCGCATAGAGCACCCGGCTGCTGTCAAGGTACATAATGTGGCCGTGGAACAGAAGATGAAGGCTCGCGTCGAGAAATCCTGCGTCATGGACAGAATGAAGAAGATGCCAGAGGAGACGTGCAAGGAGATGCAGGTCGTGGAGGCGATGAAGAAGCAGTTACGACTCCGCAGCGAGTTAGATCATTTGGGGTGATAATCTTCCTTCTTCTTTTGCTCCTGTGTTTCATCTTTTGCTTCGGGTGTTTCGCCGCACGTGTCACGTTCTCTGTGAGGCATGAATAGAACAATGTTTTTTATGAGGGAATGAATAGAACAATGGTAACAATGAGATGACTAGTAAATTAGATCATTTTTTATCGCCATATGGCACTGGGCTGCTGTCGGTGTCAAAACCGGCGGATCTCGGGTAGGGGGTCCCGGACTGTGCGTCTAGGCGGATGGTAACAGGAGACAAGGGACACAATGTTTTTACCCAGGTTCGGGCCCTCTCGATGGAGGTAACACCCTACTCCTGCTTGATTGATATTGATGATATGAGTAGTACAAGAGTGGATCTACCACGAGATCAAGGAGGCTAAACCCGACAAGCTAGCCTATGGTATGATTGTTGTAATGGTTGTTCATCCTACGGACTATAACCCTCTGGTTTATATAGACACTGGAGAGGGCTAGGGTTACACAGAGTCAGTTACAATGGTAGGAGATCTACATATCCGTATTGCCAAGCTTGCCTTCCACGCCAAGGAAAGTCCCATCCGGACACGGGACGATGTCTTCAATCTTGTATCTTCATAGTCTTGGAGTCCGGCCGATGATGATAGTCCGGCTATCCGGACACCCCCTAGTCCAGGACTCCCTCAGTTGCCCCTGAACCAGGCTTCAATGACAACGAGTCCGGCGCGCATATTGTCTTCGGCATTGCAAGGCGGGTTCCCCCTCCAAATAATTCATAGAAGATTGTGAACACCAGGATAGTGTCCGGCTGTGTAAAATAAATTCCACATACCACCGTAGAGAGAATAATATGTACACAAGTTCAATCTGCTGACGTATTTTGTGGCGTGACGTCACACCACTACCAAGCCTTTACTTGAATCGTTTTTATTTATACCACCTCAACGCGTTTAGCGAAGCGGTTTCCTTGGCACGTCTTGTCGAAGCAGAGATCGTGTTCCTCTTATTCCGGGATCCCATCAATACAGACTAGGTAACCCAACCGCGCCATTGATTGTGGCGCTTGGGAGATAAGCGAGTTTTACCAGGCCGGTGGGGACGCATAGTCTTCGTCCGCCCATATATAAGGGGATAAGGATCCACCTTTTTTACCTACGCCTTCTTCCTCCTTTGCCTATCCATCTCCGCGCACTCGAGCTCCAGCGCCCAAGTCCGCACATCTCGCCTCAACCTTCTCCAGCCATGTCCGGAGCAGGAGGCAAGTGGATGGCCTCCTCTGTTACGGAGGGGCACATCGAGAAGCTGCGCGGCGCCGGATACCTGTCCAGCGACATCGCGCACCGGCTGCCCAACGAGGGGCAGCTCATCCCCACCCCCAGGCCCCATGAGAGGGTCATATTTCTTCCCCACTACCTCCGCGGACTAGGCTTCCCACTTCACCCCTTCGTCCGGGGGCTCATGTATTACTACGGCCTGGACTTCCACGATCTGGCGCCAAACTTCATCCTCAACATCTCGGCGTTTAACGTCGTGTGCGAGGCCTTCCTCTGCTTCCAGCCCCACTTCGGCTTGTGGCTAAAGACCTTCAATGTCAAGCCGAAGGTGGTGAAGGGCGTCCAAGCGGAGTGCGAAGGCGCCATGGTGGGAAAAATGCCCAAGGTCATTTGGCTTAAGGGTGCCTTTGTGGAGTCCATCGAAGGGTGGCAATCGGGGTGGTTCTACATCACCGAGCCGCGTGACCCTAAATGGGCAGCGGCCCCCGAGTTCAGATCTGGTACCCCCATGCAGCTCACCTCCTGGAAAGAGAAGGGCTTGCTATGGGGTAGTTCGGAGGAGCTGACCGGACTCCAGTCCTGTCTCCAGAACCTGGTGAACAAGAAGCTTAAGCTTGTCAACGTGATCCAGGTCATGCTCGTCCGTCGGATTCTCCCCTGCCAGCAACGGGCTTTCAATTTGTGGGAGTTTGATCCGACACAACACTGGACTTTGAGCAGGCTCTTCGACACGACGTACGAAGCTGCCTGGAGGGTGCTGTTCAACGGCGGAGAAGCCCCTATGCAACCAAAGATCGCGGATTCAGCACGCAGTGCCCAGCCGGCGAGGTAGGCTATGTTATCCTTTATGGGACACTCATTTCTTTCATAGTTTGACTCTATGTGGGATCTAAAACTCCCAATGCCTTTAACAGGACTGGCAGAAGACGTCCGGACAGGTTAACTGTCCGGCTCCCCTTCCCAAAGACCTAGCGGACACCCGTTTGACGGGGCTGCTGGTTCCGGCCCTTTACGTGGTGCCGGAGAAGAAGGCCAAGAAGAAGGCCACGAGAACCCGAAGGAGTTCCCGGCGCCAGGTGGTATCGGACTCATCATCCGATGACTCCGAGGCGGACTCCTCCCCCGAGGAGGAGGATAAAGAGGCCTCTTCCCCAGCGGGGGGAGAGAATAAGAAGAAGACCTCCCCAACGGGGGCGGCCGAAGGGTCCAAGAAAGGACGGACCCTTTATCCGGACTGCTCTGCCAACGCCGACGACGGCGACGAGGAGTGGCCCTCAAGGGCCAAGCCCCTGGCAAGATCGTAAGTGTCCGAACTCCTAGATGATTTATAATTTCTCTTTTTGCCACGTGGTGTCCTTCTAATGCCGCATACAACCTGTAGTCCGGCCAAGGACGATCTTCCTGCTTCGTCGAGCGGGTCCTTGGCTCCGTCGGATATGGATTCCCTTCCGACCGCCTCCACCCCTCGTGGCGCTGATGACGCCGAGGTGGGATCCCAGGAGGGGACCTACTAGGAGGGGGAGGCTCCGGAGGTGCCACAGGGCAACCTCCCGGACTTCGCACCGGACTCCGCACCGGAACCCGAAGTGGTTCCGGAGTCCGGCAGGCGGCCCCTTCGTAAGAAGGGCAAGACTGTGACACCGGCGGCCGCCGTCCAACCGGAGGTGCCGGATAACTAGCTGGAGGCGCTCAACGGCGCTTCCATCGAAGAAGACCACCGCATTGTCATGAGTGCGGTGATTCAGAAGGTTCAGCTCGCCAAGAGCGGGCTGACCGAAGCCTGCAGCAGCCTTCTAACAGGCTTTGAGGTAAGAATTTTAAGACATGTAATATAATACCGCATAGACAGTAGCCCCTGATGCTCGGTTCGGTGTTCGGAAAGAAAAGCCGGACTGAGGATCTTACAAAGATATACGCAGGAGTGCTAAAAATATGTCAATATGGGATTGCAGGCTGCGCTGCTGACCTCTACCGCACTGACTGCGGAGGTCGATGCTTTGAAGCAGAGCCTCGAGCAGTTCGAGAGCGAGCTCGGTCGTGCCAAGAAGCAGCTCGAGGACAAGGAAGGTGAGCAACACCGTATTAAATTTGTACCTTATAGAAAAGGATTTGGTTGCAAGGGAAATAACAAGGATAACGTGGGTACTCCAGGGGCCACGAGCGAGGTGGCGACCCTGAAGGAGGCCGTGTCTGCGGCCGAACGCAATGCGGCCGCGGAACGAGCCAAGCAGGAGAAGCAGGAGGCGCGGGTGGCGGAGGTGCAGCAAGAGCTCCAGGCTCTCATGGAGAAACATGAGAGTTTGGAGGGCGACTCAGAGACTCGAGAGTCCGAGCTTGCATCGGCTCTTGAGAGTGCCAAAGCCGCTAAGGCCGAGCCTACAAGGCCCTCCAGGAAGTCGAGGCGGTGAAGAAAATAGCGGCGGGTAAGCCATTTTTCATGCAAAGCAAGCATGTGAATGTGAATTACCTGTTACTTACCCGAATTAGGAGCTCTCCAGGAGCGTTTGCAGATCTGCCTCACAGCATGTCCGATGCTGCCCCTTTCTACCGGGCCGAGGAGGGGAGCTCGACGGAGAAGGTCTTCTGGTCTCAGTTCGCTGAGGCCGGACATCCGGTGCCCCTTAGCGACCAGCTGAAGCAGCTGGTCGAGCTCCATAAGGTAGCCGAAGAGACCATGAAGGGCCTCATAGTTCGGCTGTGGCCCAAGGAGGCCATGCCTGGGAGCTACTTCAGCCTGGTGCGGCGGCTGGTGGATGCGTGTCCCTGGGTGGAAGTCGTCAAGCGCACCGCCTGCATTGAAGGTGCCCGTCGGGCCCTTGCCCGTGCAAAAGTGCACTGGGGCAGGATGGACGCTGAGAAGCTTCTCACGGACGCGCTGCCGGTGGGCAAGGAGTATCGCACGCCCGAAATGTATTATAAGAGTGTCCTAAATGGTGCCCGCATGATTGCGGATGAGTGCTCCAAGGATGTAACATTTGAGTAGAATCGCATTATGTTATCCTGTGCGCTGAAAACTGTGTTCATATGCGCTAAGCAATGCTTATTAATTTAACATATTACCTTCTGTGCGGCCATTTATTAAATCTGAGAGATGGCAAGTCGTCGGCTTCAGCCCCCATGCCTCGAGTGCTGGGGTGTTCGGGATAAACTTGAGCGCTCTTGTTCCCATTGTTTGGTCCATCTAGGGAGGCGCTCAACACAACGAACGAGGCAACCGGACTTATAATGCTTGAACACTCTCACTTAGCCATAGAATTCTATAATTTTAAATTTCAGCGAAGCCCCTAGTGTTCGGAAGACCGAGTTCAGGGCGCTATCCACGCCTGGGCTGGACAAAGCCGGTTCCTCGCTCTAAGCGGCATAAGTCTTTAGGGACTCGAAAAGACCTCTCGAACAGCGACCACCTCTCGCCCTATCATGACGGTCAGTTTTAGCTTTCTCCACTGAGGTGCTCGCCCAGCTCAACCGGGGCGCAATCGCAGTGGTTCTCCCAGTGCTACCTTAGCCGATAAAACGAAACGTAAGGTACCAAAACATGGGAGCCGGGCAAACCCAACTATTGACCCAAGACATGATTCGGAGCCGATGCATATAATGCTATAAGTTCGGGGTGCCGCACTTGTGAAAGTGTTTGGACTTATCACACCATAATGCGGGGAACTTAAGCCCCTGGTGTATTCGGCCGTACCAAAGTGTACGGATGCAACATGTCATAAACGAACATATGTAAGAAAGAAATGCAATTATTAGCAAAAAGCGATGCATTATTTATTCCAGAAATACTGCTGTGAATGCAGAATGATACAAATAGTGCGGTAAGCAAGGGACTGGACTATTAAACATGTCCCCCTCCAGGGGTAGGCTGCGGAATGGTGTATTAAACAGATTTAATGCTCGTAACGGAGACCACCTGAGTGTTCATCGTAGCCTTTCTCCTTCCCTGGCTGTTGCATCGTGAGTTCGGCAGGTCTGCTGCCGGGCAGGGCCTCTGGTGAACGGAGTCCTGTGGGTAAAAAAAGAAAAAAGAAAAAGAGCGACACACTTGGGAGCCCCTGGTGTGATTGAGCCGCACTCTGGGCCTGTCGTGGTCGTGCCCCTCCCCCTATGCCCATGGTATCTCCAGAGCATAATGATGTATGCGAAGGACTAGTCTTGCAATCATGCAAGGGCTGGGGTTGGGGCCGCATTGCTACGCATGCTCGGAACGTGCCAGGTGGTCTTGATGTATGTTACTCTGGGCGCGTTTGGCGATGTCCGGTCGCTTAACAACCGGACTCGAGAATTGCCTTAAGAGGCTCCTCTGTACTTCTGCCGCAAGAGCCACTGTGTGTTCCTCCGTTCGAAGGGAGCGTTCAGTGTTTCCATTGACCATGATGACTCCTCGAGGGCCTGGCATCTTGAGCTTGAGGTATGCGTAATGCGGCACCGCGTTGAACTTTGCAAACGCGGTCCGTCCGAGCAGAGCATGATAGCCGCTGCGGAACGGGACTATATCGAAGATTAACTCCTCGCTTCGGAAGTTATCCTTGGATCCGAAGACCACTTCCAGTGTAACCGAGCCTGTACAATTGGCCTCTACACCTGGTATGACGCCTTTGAAGGTCGTCTTTGTAGGTTTAATCCTTGAAGGGTCTATGCCCATCTTCCGCACTGTGTCCTGATAAAGCAGGTTCAGGCTGCTGCCGCCGTCCATCAGGACTCTGGTGAGGTGAATTCCATCGACGATTGGGTCTAAAACCAATGCGGAGAATCCGCCATGACGGATACTGGTGGGGTGGTCCCTTCGATGAAAAGTGATCGGGAAAGAGGACCATGGATTGAACTTTGGGGCGACTGGCTCCATCGCAAATACGTCCCTAAGTGCTCGCTTCCGCTCCCTCTTGGGTATGTGGGTTGCGTATATCATGTTTACCGTCCGCACCTGTGGGGGGAAACCCTTCTGTCCTCTATTGTTCGGTGGCCGGGTCTCTTCCTCGTCATTGCTATGCAGCCCGTTGTCGTTGTTTTCGGCGATTAACTTGCCTGCCTGCTTGAATACCCAACAATCCCTGTTGGTGTGATTGGCTGGCTTTTCGGGGGTGCCGTGTATTTGGCACGAGCGGTCGAGTATTCGGTCCAAATTGGACGGACCCGGAGTAGTTCCTTTGAATGGCTTTTTCCGCTGACCGGGTTTAGAGCCTCTGAATCCGGCGTTGACTGCCGTATCCTCAGAGTTATCGCCGTTAACGCGGCATTTGTTTTTGTTTCGACGCGACCTGCCATTGCGGTCCTTGGTATCCGGACTGCCCGAATTTTTTCTGAGGTTGTTACTGCGGGCTAGCCAGCTGTCCTCTCCCGCACAGAAGCGGGTCATGAGTGATGTGAGGGCTGCCATGGATTTCGGCTTTTCCTGTCCTAGGTGCCGGGCCAGCCACTCGTCGCGGAAGTTACGTTTGAAGGCTGCGAGGGCCTCTGCATCCAGACAGTCGACGATTTGATTTTTCTTTGTTAAGAATCGTGTCCAGAACTGTCTGGCCGATTCGTCTGGCTGCTGAATTATGTGGCTTAGGTCATCGGCGTCTGGTGGTCGCACATATGTGCCCTGGAAGTTGTCAAGGAATGCGGCTTCCAGGTCCTCCCAACATTCAATTGACTCTGCTAGCGAGCTGTTAAGCCAATGCCGAGCTGGTCCTTTAAGCTTGAGTGGGAGATATTTGATGGCGTGAAGATCGTCACCGCGGGCCATGTGGATATGAAGGAGATAGTCTTCGATCCAAACCGCGGGGTCTGTTGTGCCATCGTAGGATTCAATGTTCACGGGTTTAAACCCTTCAGGGATTTGATGATCCATTACTTCATCTGTGAAGCATAGTGGGTGTGCGGCGCCTCTATATTGGGCAATATCACGACGTAGCTCGAGAGAGCTTTGTCTACTGTGTCCGGTCCGGCCGGAGTTGCTGTATCCGGCGCGACGGTAGTCGTCGCGCATCGTGGGGCGCCCACGTGATCCGTGGATCGATCTTGATTGTCTTGCCTTGTCCTCCAATATGTCTCGCAAGTCCGGCGCATTCCCCCATGGCTTCGCACTTTTCGAGTGGTGCCGGGGTATGGTTCTGGTGGAGGGCCTAGATGCCTCTCTGTCGCGTCCACGAGGTGGTCGGTCTGCCGTATTGTGCGCTGGTGATGAGGGTTTATATGCCTCCTCCTCTAATCGGGGGAGCAACTTGCGTTTTGGGTAGCTTTTGGAGGGGCGTTCGAGTTCATGCTCTTCGGCCGCGAGGACTTTGGTCCATCTGTCGGCCAGCAAGTCTTGATCAGCTCGGAGCTGTTGCTGCTTTTTCTTTAGGCTATTTGCCGTGGCTATAAGCCTGCGTTTGAAACACTCTTGTTCGACGGGATCCTCGGGCACGACAAATTCATTGTCGTTGAGGCTTGCCTCGTCTCTGGAGGGAGGCATGTAATTATCATCCTCTACCTCTTCATCTGCTGCTCTCTCGTGAGGGCTGGCTTCTCCGTCCTCCTGTGCTGAATCTTGCTAGAGGGGGTTGTCTTCGGCACTCTCTGGGGTGTTATTATCTCCAGTGCCGGAATCTCCATTCTTGTTGTGGCGGGATTTAGAGCGGCGCCGCTGACGCCGGCGCTTGGGCTGTTTCTTATAGGAATCTGCCTCCGCTGCTTCTTCGCCATTCCCATCCTTTGGGATGTCCACCATATATATGTCGTATGACGAGGTGGTCTTCCAGTGCCCCGTAGGCGCTGGTTCTTGGTTGTCTCTGGCATCGTCGTCCATACCGTCGATGTCTTCGGAGTCGTAGTCTAGCATGTCGGTTAGATCGTCGATAGTGGCTACAAAGTGGGTGGTGGGTGGGCTTTGAATTTCTTCGTCGTCCGCATCCCAACCGTCCTAACCGCAGTCCGGCCAGGGCTCTCCTTATAACGAGAGATACTTTAGCGAATTCAGGATGTCGCCAAAGGGTGAGTGCTAAAAGATGTCCGCAGCGGTGAACTCCATGATCAGCGCCCAATCGAATTCGATTGGTAGGGGCGCAGGAGGTACGGAGTCCGGCGAGGAGTCCGGCACCTCGGAGTCACGGGCTTTACAAGGGACAAGGTCAGTATTCGGCTCCATCGCCGTAGAGGTTGCAGCCCCCGAGGCGGTATCTAGCCACCCGTCCTCGATCTGCGCGGTCGGCTCCGAATTAAGGATCAGAGCGGACTCATGTTCGGCCTCCAGGGCACTGTCCGGCAGCTGAGCTAAATCATGCCCATCGTGACAGTGCGGCACGCTCGGCTGTGGCTCGAATCCATCGAAGATCAAGTCTCCGCGGATGTCAGCCGTGAAGTTAGGCTTCCAAATCTGACCTGATGGCCAGGGGCGTAGCTTTCGATCTGCTCCAGACGGCCAAGCGAATTGGCCCGCAGTGCAAAGCCGCCGAACACAAAATCTGTCCGGGGAGAAAAGTCTCACCCTGGACTGCGTCGCTGTTGACGATCGAAGGAGCCATCAAGCCTATCGGTGACGACATAGAGGAACTCTCAATGAAAGCACCAATGTCGGTGTCAAAACCGCCGGATCTCGGGTAGGGGGTCCCGGACTGTGCGTCCAGGCGGATGGTAACAGGAGGCAAGGGACACAATGTTTTTACCCAGGTTTGGGCCCTCTCGATGGAGGTAAAACCCTACTCCTGCTTGATTGATATTGATGATATGGGTAGTACAAGAGTGGATCTACCACGAGATCTAGGAGGCTAAACCCTAGAAGCTAGCCTATGGTATGATTGTTGTAATGGTTGTTCGTCCTACGGACTAAAACCCTCCGGTTTATATAGACACCGGAGAGGGCTAGGGTTACACTGAGTCGGTTACAATGGTAGGAGATCTACATATCCGTATTGCCAAGCTTGCCTTCCATGCCAAGGAAAGTCCCATCCGGACACGGGACGAAGTCTTCAATCTTGTATCTTCATAGTCTTGGAGTCCGGCCGATGATGATATTCCGGCTATCCGGACACCCCCTAGTCTAGGACTCCCGCAGCTGCCGTGTTTCGTGCTCCTCCGTCGTAGTACTACTCCAGTAGAAAACTTGAGTATACCGCACGGTTCTTTGCTCCTCCTCAGGTCGTCGGCGCATTTATACGAGAAGTCAAATCACAAGGCCCCACCTTCCAGTAGTAATGAGTCGTCAAATCACAAAGGCCCTCGCCTCTCGTGAAACCGACCAAGCTAGACTGCTGATGTCTACTACACAACCTTCTTCTTGTAGACGTTGTTGGGCCTGTAAGTGCACATTGTTTGTAGGACAGTAGCAAATTTCCCTCAAGTGGATGACTAAGGTTTATCAATCCATGGGAGGCGTAGGATGAAGATGGTCTCTCTCAAGCAACCCTGCAACCAAATAGCAAAGAGTCTCTTGTGTCCCCAACACACCCAATACAATGGCAAATTGTATAGGTGCACTAGTTCGGCGAAGAGATGGTGATACAAGTGCAATATGGATAGTAGATATAGGTAAGTAATGATAAAAGTGAGCGTAAACGGTATTGCAATGATAAAAGTGAGCATAAACGGCCTAGGGTTCATACTTTCACTAGTGCAAGTTCTCTCAACAATAATAACATAGATAGATCATATAACAATCCCTCAACATGCAACAAAGAGTCACTCCAAAGCCACTAATAGCGGAGAACAAACGTAGAGATTATGGTAGGGTACGAAACCACCTCAAAGTTATTCTTTCAGATCAATCTATTCAAGAGTTCGTACTAGAATAACACCTTAAGACACAAATCAACCAAAGCCCTAATGTCACCTAGATACTCCATTGTCACCTTAAGTATCCATGGGCATGATTATACGATATGCATCACACAATCTCAGATTCATCCAACCAACACAAAGTACTTCAAAGAGTGCCCCAAAGTTTATACCAGAGAGTCAAGAAAACGTGTGCCAACCCCTATGCATAGGTTCATGGGCGGAACCCGCAAGTTGGTCACCAAAACATACATCAAGTGGCACGTGATATCCCATTGTCACCACAGATAAACGCGGCAAGACATACATCAAGTGTTCTCAAAGTAAAGACTCAATCCGATAAGATAACTTCAAGAGGGAAACTCAATTCATCACAAGAGAGTAGAGGGGGAGAAACATCATAAGATCCAACTATAATAGCAAAGCTCGCGATACATCAAGATCGTGCCATAGAGAGAACACGAGAGAGAGAGAGAGAGAGAGATCAAACACATAGCTACTGGTACATACCCTCAGCCCTGAGGGTGAACTACTCCCTCCTCGTCATGGATAGCGCCGGGATGATGAAGATGGCCACCGGTGATGGGTTCCCCCTCCGGCAGGGTGCTGGAACATACTCCCGAGAAGTTTTTGGTGGCTACAGAGGCTTGCGGCGGCGGAACTCCCGATCTATCTTCATATTCGATGTTTTTAGGGTACGTAGGCTTATATAGGCGAAAGAAGTCGGTCGGGAGGTGCTCGAGGGGCCCACGAGACAGGGGGCGCGCCCTCCTATCTCATGGCCTCCTCGAGGATCTTCTGACGTGAACTCCAAGTCTCCCAGATCATATTCTTTCAAAAAATCACGCTGCCGAAGGTTTCATTCCGTTTGGACTCCGTTTGATATTCCTTTTCTTCGGAATACTGAAACAGGCAATAAAACAACAATATGGGCTGGGCCTCCAGTTAGTAGGTTAGTCCCAAAAATGATATAAATGTGTAAAATAAAGCCCATAAACATCCAAAAGGGGTAATATAATAGCATGGAACAATCAAAAATTATAGATACGTTGGAGACGTATCAAGCATCCCCGAGCTTAATTCCCGCTCGTCCTCGAGTAGGTAAATGATAAAAACAGAATTTTTGATGTGGAATGCTACCTAGCATAATTCTCAATGTAATTTTCTCTATTGGGGCATGAATGTTCAGATCCAAATGATACAAAATAAAATTTCATATTAACATGAAAATGGTGATACTTCAAGCATACTAATCAAAGTAATCATGTCTTCTCAAAATAACATGGCCAAAGGAAGTTATCAATACAAAATCATATATTCTGACTGTTGCTCTATCTTCGTCACACAAAGTATTTAATCATGCACAACCCCGATGACCAGCCAAGCAATTGTTTCATACTTTAATAATCTCAAACTCTTTCAACTTTCACGATACATGAGCGTGAGCCATGGACATAGCACTATTTGTGGAATAGAATGGTGGTTGTGGAGAAGACAAAAAGGAGAAGATAGTCTCACATCAACTAGGCGTATCAACGGGCTATGGAGATGCCCATTAATAGCTATCAATGTGAGTGAGTAGGGATTGCCATGCAACGGATGCACTAGAGCTATAAATATATGAAAGCTCAACAAAAGTAACTAAATGGGTGTGCATCCAACTCGCTTGATCATGAAGACCTAGGGCATTTTGAGGAAGCCCATCATTGGAATATACAAGCTACGTTCTATAATGAAAAATTCCCACTAGTATAGGAAAGTGACAACATATGAGACTCTCTAACATGAAGTTCATGGTGCTATTTTGAAGCACAAGTGTGGAAAAAGAGATACTAGCATTGTCCCTTCTCTCTTTTTCTCTCATTTTATTTTTTTTCTTTTCTTTTTTTCTTTGGCCTTTTCTTTTTTTTCTCCTTTTGGCCTTTCTCTTTTTTTTTTCTTTTTTTCCTTTTTTTGAAGTCCCAAGTCTCATCCCGACTTTTGGGGGAATCATAGTCTTCATAATCCTTTCCTCACTAGGACAATGCTCTAATAATTAAGATCATCACACTTTTATGGATTTACAACTCAAAACTAGAACAAGATATGACTCTATATGAATGCCTCCGGCGGTGTACCGGGATATGCAATGAATCAAGGGCAACATGTATGAAATTTATGAAGGTGGCCTTGCCACAAATACAATGTCAACTACATGATCATGCAAAGAGCAATATGACATAAGTAATGCGTGTCATATGAACGGAACGGTGGAAGGTTGCATGGGAATATATCTCGGAATGGCTATGGAAATGCCATAATAGGTAGGTATGGTGGCTGTTTTGAGGAAGGTATATCACTACTAGGGAAAAGGCTAGCAGCAGTGCGGGTTTTAGATGTATCAGTAGCGCGGGTACCCGCGCTACTAATAAGGCGCTACAACTAACTCATAGCAGTAGCGCGTGCGCACACGCGCTACTACTACACAAGTGTAGCAGCAGCGCGGTTAGAGTAATCTCGCTACCGCTAGTAGCGCTAGCGCTGTTTAGCTGGACGCGCTACTGCTATTGAGGCGCTGCTGCTAACTTTTATACACTCGCTACTGCTAATTTAAGTAGATTTTTTTGGCATATGTGTTTTGTATTTGAACCGGCTTTGTAGAAGGATCTTTAGCACATAGAAATGTCATCATGATACACATACAAATGCCTGCAAGACCACAAATGTAATCATAGCATGTACATACAAATAGTCTCATCATAATCATCATCCAACACAAAGTGATATCTTGTCATCATCTCGAATATAGCAATACATGCAAGTCTCGAATACTTGCAACTACAACAACGTCATCCATCTAAACAAAGGTATATGCAAGAAGTGCTATCACTATGAGTGAGAGCGGAACTATGCAGTACATGAGGTGGCGGTTACGAGTCCTCTCTCGCGCTAGCGTGGACCTCAAGTAACTAGCTTCTCCTTCTTGTCTGCTTTTGAAGCCTTTATGGCTGGCGCCCGTGAATCCATTCACTTGCGCCTGACACTCATGCCACTCGTTGTACACCCCCGGAACCTTCCCTTTGTACACGACATAGCATTTCCATCTCGCCATCAAGAAACTAGGTACTGTTAGAGATGCATGTTCATGAAGAGGATGTACAATCATATATATGCAACAAAATATACTAGAGCAACACCAAAAAAGAAAGGTTAGCAACTAGATGCAACATATACAGTACGCAAATTAATTAACTAGAGGTACGCAGGTCATCGTACGCAAACTAACAAAGTAGCATTACGCAAGTTCGGCAGGGACCGTGGACATCACAAAGTTTCATCGCTACAAAAAGTATACAAGTTCAACCGACACATATCATCATCATCGGCATCATAAATCACTAGAAGTTCCATCCTTCCATATCATCGAGGACGAACCCTAGCTTCTTGAACGGCGTGAGGTCTAGACGTTGCATGCCTATGCGAGTTCGGACGTCAGCTCGCGATATAGGGCCGTGGTGGAACATCCCCTTCTCATCGACGACTTCTTTCATGATGATCGTCACAATGTCGCTTTGGATGCAAAAGAAGTCATCTCTAAGTTTATAATTCGCTTCTCCATGAGATTCTAGCCACTTGTGGATATGATCATCATTTCTGCTGTTAATGCGAAGTTTTTGGTGATCCGTGTTGAACTGAATCATGAGATGGACGATGTAGAATCCATCCTTCTTTCTAGGTTTTGGGACATGGATGCAGGAGAAGTTAGTTTTATGCACGAAACACATCTTCTTGTTCCTTTGTTTCTTGATATGCACGTGGCCACCTCTAAAGCTGAAGCCTTGGAGAGCATCATCTAGAATATTCATTATGTGGGTGTAGTCCTTTTCCTCGTAGTCTCTGGTTCACCCTCATAATCCGTGCTTAGCAGTCAAATAGTCGAGGTACTCTTGTTCACCCTCATAATCCATCTCGTCTGCATCTTGGTCAGAAGGCCCAGTTTCTTCGTTGTTCGACATGTTTCCTATGATTAAGTGGCCTCATTTATTTCTAAAAGTATGAATAAATGAGAAATGACATAAAAAGAAATCTATGTGCCAGCACTCGATATGCCAACTATGTAGCACAAATCATGCCTTTATTCACGAGAAATTTCGGCATGACCTTTGCTAAAAAATGGACATATCGAGCGCCTGAAATTCACCGAAACAGAAATGAATCAACATTCCGGTGTAACATAGGCCACTCGGATCATTTTCCAAACATGACATGTCGAAAACATGACATATGCACATATTACATGTCCAATTCAAATTTGCATATAAATTCAGCTAATTTTGAAACCTAGCTAAATTCATAACTAAATAGATAACCTAATTAATTAACATGAAGAACCCTAGCAGAGAGGGGGGGGTTTACAGAGAGTGCAGGGGCGAGGAGGCAGGCCCGACGACGGCCGGCAGGGGAGAGGAGGGAGGCGAGGGCCGACGGGTCGGGGGCGAGCGCGCCGGGG
>NC_041385.1:622358200-622371392 GCF_002162155.2 Triticum dicoccoides
GGGGGCGAGCGGCGTGGTCGGGGGCTAGCGCCGGCGCCGGGGTTGGGTCGAGGGCCGGGACGGGGGCTAGCGCCGGGGCTAGCGCCGGCGCCGGCGGAGTCGGGGACGAGCGCCAGGGCCGGGTCGGGCGCGGCGGAGCGACGGGGGAGAGAGAGTGGGGATTTGGGGGCAAATGGCGGGATGAAGCAGGGCGAGTGAGAATTTTTGGTAAAGTGGACGTAGCAGTAGCGCGTTATGTCAAAACGCGCTGCTACTAAATTCAGTAGCTGCAGTGGTTTAGGAGAAACGCGCTACTAGTAAGATCTGTAGCTGCAGCGGTTTAGGAGAAACGCGCTACTACTAAGATCTGTAGCTGCAGCGGTTTAGGAGAAACGCGCTGCTACTACCGTCGCTACTGCCAGTTTTGCTTTTTCTTTTCCTTTATTTTATCCCACTTTTATTTCCCGAGGGCAGTGAACAAAGGGAGGGCGATATATATTGCATCATTTGATGGTTAAATATGTATGCAAAATAGGAACATATATATTACACATCATTGGACCCATGCATAATAATGGCTAAGTGTGTATACAAAATAGGAACATATATATATTACACATCATTGGACCCATAACATACGTTTCCTCAGTGCTGACGTTTTCATTTTTGAGTCAGCTTCTTTCCCTTCTTGTTCGTCGAAGAATAATTGAGCCCCTCATTGTGACTTTGCCTTTTCCATGGAGTATGATTTTTCTTAGGTAATGTAGTATTGATTCTTCTTTTGACGTATACTTCATCATCATCGTCATCTTCCCTCATTGGGTTGCCGTACTGATCATAGTCTTCCTCGTTGGCGACTCCATCCATTCCAATGATGTTCCTTTTGCCTCTCCTCACGACAACACGGCTGGGATTGCGCGGGTCAGTTATGAAGAAGCATTGCGTCACGTGCTTAGCGTGTACCCATGGCTCGTTTTTTGCGATAGCGTTCACGGTAGCGCTCTTGGCGTCGGGTATAGTCATGGTAGTGAACATCCGGCTTTCTCTTTCGACATTCTTAGCCCATCTGACACGGAACATCGTCGTGTTGTGCAGTCCAGAGTAGTCAAGCTCCCAGATCTCCTCGACCCTTCCATAAAATCGTTCAGTTGTGCCATTGTTGCTGCCGGTCATGCATTCCATCGTCACCCCTGAGTTCTGATCATCACTGTCCATATCTTTTGCCTCCGTGTAGAACGTGTATCCGTTGATATCATATGCCTAATAGGTTACGAGGTTGGGCGAGGGGCCATGTGCTAAGGCATATATGAGCAATCCGTCCTTAGAGCCCTCCTCCGGGGGATTAGCAATAATATGCTCTTTGAACCAATGCAGGAAAGTGGAGTTGTGCTCTCTAGTAACTTCGGCGTCCGTCCTGCATACCCCCCCGGTCACGATACTTCTTTGCGATAATTTCTTTGTGCAGTGCCACGAAAGGATCTACCTCGTCTAGGTGTTGTAGCACTACCAAGTTTGCTCTGTCAAAGTCGCTGCGTCGATCTGAGTATGCCACGTGCAGTTCCCTGCGACCGTTGCAGTGACCATCTCCTTCGAGCCTCCCATCGTGCTTGTTAACGGGCAAGCCAACACTAACACCAGCCGGCTGGTCTGCGCCATATAGAAAATTCTCACAGAAAGAGATGCACTCTTGTGCCAAATAGCCCTGGACGATGCTTCCATCCGGACGGGACATGTTACGAACGAATCCTTTGAGGATCCCATTCATCCTCTCAAACGGCATCATGTTGTGCAGGAATGACAGCCCCAGGTCTATTATGTCATCCAGAATATGGACGCACAGATGCACCATCACGTCGAAGAACGCGGGCGGGAAGTACATCTCAAGCTCATTCAGTATCACAACGATCTATTCCTGTAGCCTTTGGAGCTGCTTCACACTGATCGACTTTCGAGAGATGACGTCGAAAAAGTTGCAGAGACCAATAAGCGTGTCACGGACGTGCTTGTCCATTATCCCTCTAAGGGCAACTGGTAGTATCTGCGTCATCATCACATGACAGTCATGAGACTTCATCCCGCTGAACCTTTTCTTGTCCGTGTCTAGATATCTGCTTATCTTGCCACAGTAACCGAAACTAACTTTCACTCCGGTAAGGCACTTAAAGAATTGATTGATCTCAGCCTGACTTAAGGTGAAGCAAGAGGGGGGGCAATAATCCTGTTTCTTTATTTTCTTGCCCTTCTTCTCCCGTGCCTCTGTCTCCGTCTCTGTCTCGTCTGACATTTTACGGGGCGGCATGTGCAGATCTTCCCTGATTTTCAAATCTTGCAAGTCTTTTCTTGCCTTCGGCCCATCCTTGGTCTTATCCGGCATGTTCATCAGTGTTGCGAGCAAGCTCTCAAGGACATTCTTACAGATATGCATTTGATCAAGGCAATGAGGTGTATTGAGTTTGTGCCAGTACTCCAAGTCCCAGAACACAGACCTCGTCTTCCATACCTTCAGCAGCGGCTCCGGCGCCTTTCTCATCGTCTTTCCCGGCACGGGGCACTCCTTCCAGTTTTTCAACAGCTCATCGATTTCGGCACAGCTCCGCTTACGTGGAGGTCCTCGATGCTCAGCATGACCATTGAATAGATCTCCACGGTTTCTCCACGGGTCGTCCTGTTCAAGCCATCTTCGAAGCCCCATGTACACGATTTTCCTAGACCCGCCATCTTTCCTTGACGTTAGCTGCTGAGACGTTGTATCATCCATGCACCGCGTGCATCCGCAATATCCATGGCACACCTGGCCTGCCACATATCCGTAACCGAGATAGTCCTGCACTGTCGTGATCAGCGCGGCTCTCATGTTGAAATACTCACTGTCGGTGTCAAAACCGGCGGATCTCGGTAGGGGGTCCCGAACTGTGCGTCTAGGCGGATGGTAACAGGAGACAAGGGACACGATGTTTTACCCAGGTTCGGGCCCTCTCGATAGAGGTAAAACCCTACGTCCTGCTTGATTAATATTGATGATATGGGCAGTACAAGAGTGGATCTACCACGAGATCAAGGAGGCTAAACCCTAAAGCTAGCCTATGGTATGATTGTTGTAATGTATGTTGTCCCCTACAGACTAAAGCCCTCCGGTTTATATAGACACCGGAGGAGGCTAGGGTTACACAGAGTCGGTTACAATGGTAGGAGATCTACATATCCGTATTGCCAAGCTTGCCTTCCACGCCAAGGAAAGTCCCATCCAGACACGGGACGGAGTCTTCAATCTTGTATCTTCGTAGTCTTGGAGTCCGGCGGACGATGATAGTCCGGCTGTCCGGACACCCCCTTGTCCAGGACTCCCTCAGTAGCCCCTGAACCAGGCTTCAATGACGATAAGTCCGGCGCGCATAATGTTCGGCATTGCAAGGCGGGTTCCTCCCTTGACTAACCCAGAGAAGATCATGAACACCAGGATAGTGTCCGGCTCTGCAAAATAAATTCCACATTCCACCGTAGAGAGAATAAAATGTACACAAGTCCAATCTGCTGACGTATTATGCGGCATGACATCACACCACTACCAGGCTTTTACTTGAATCGTTTTTTATTATACCACCTCAGCACGTTTAGCGAAGCGGTTTCCTTGGCACGTCTTGTCGAAGCAGAGATCGTGTTCCCCTTATTCCGGGATTCTCATCAATACGTGCGTGGGTAACCCAACCGTGCCCGTCGCCACGCCTCCTCTATCGAAGGTGAATCCCGAACGGTCACGGAGACGACTCTTGGTATTTTTCCCCTTTATAAGAGGACCAAGGCTCGTTTCTTTTCTTCAATCTCGCATCGAATCTCCTCCTTGCTCCCAGTTCCAACACCCAGAGCCCCAGATTCAACCCTTCGGATTCTCAACCATGTCCGGCTCCGACCTCCAGGGTCGGTGGATGCCCTCCTCCATCAAGGAGGAGGACGTGTTAAAGCTGCGTGAGGCCAAGTACCTTTCCTACGAGATTTCGCACAGGTTGCCTGCCCAAGGGCAGGCCGTGCCCGCTCCCGAGCCCGGTGAGTATGTTGTCTTCGTATCCCACCTCCGTCGGTGTTTAGGCTTCCCGACGGACCCCTTCGTGAGAGGGCTCATGTTCTACTACGGGCTAGATTTTCACGACTTGGCTCCGGAGTCCATCCTCCATATCTCCGCATTCATTATCATCTGCGAAGCCTTCCTCCGCGTCACTCCCCGCTTCAGCCTGTGGCTGAAGACTTTTAATGTGGAGCCGAAGATTATCGGGGGGCGTCAAGCGGAGTGCGGCGGGGCGGCCATAAGCAGAAGGGCCGATGCCCCGTGGCCCGAGGGTTCCTTCCAAGAGGAGCTCGGACTGTGGCAGCAGGAGTGGTTCTATATCACAGCTCCGAAGGGCAGCAAGCAAAAGCCGCCGCCTTCATTCCGCTCGGGACCTCCACGCCAACTAATGTCGTGGGTCAACCAAGGGCTCAATTGGGGGCCGTCCGAAGACGTGCCCTCATTGCAGGGCCGGATTCGAGACCTCCAGGCGAGGGAGATCAATCTGGTCATGCTGATGCAGGTTATGCTAATCAGGCGTCTTCTGCCCTGCAAACGCCATCCTCTCCGTTTATGGGAGTTCAATCCGGAGGGACCTCGAATTCTCCAACACTTCATGGGTGCGACACCCGTGGAGATGTACAAGTTGTTCTTCGGACCGCAAGTAGCGTGTCCGGAATCGACCGAGGACGCAGGCCTCAGCTGCAATCGCCCGGATACTCAGGTAAAAAGCTCAGAGTTCGGACATTCTGTTTATCTGCTTTTCTAGAGTTTGCCTCCTGACCCATTACTTTTCATCAGGAGTGGGTAGCGCGATCGAAGCTGATAAGGTGTCCGGCTCCCCTCCCAGAGACCGCACTGGAGCCCGTGCTGGTCAGAATGTTGGAGGTCGCACCCGTAGAAGGGAGCGATGGGGATGATAGAGGAGCTATTATTTCGCCCAAAGGGGCGTCTGAAGAGGGGGGATCAAAAACCCCTCCTCCCAGGGGGAGAAGAGGACCGCCTCCGAAGATATGGAGGCCAAAGCCCCTAAACGGGGGAAGACATCTTCACAGGGGGGTCCGGCGTCCGGGGAGAACCCGGACGTACAATCGTCTTTGAAGGATCAGCCCTCCAGCGAGCCGTGAGTAGGAAAAGGGGAGTTCATTAATAAGAAAATACCTCCATTTGTGCTTCTGTGGATAACCGAAGTTTTGCTTTACAGTTCGGATTTGCGGACTTCTCAGATGAGTTTGTCTTTGGGGGATCTTCGTCCGGAGATGATGGAGAGCGAAACGCCTCCGACTGCTGCGTCGCCGGATAGGGCAGACGAGCCTGAAGTATCATCACGGAGGGTGTCCCTGAGTCCAGAGGGGCCGGAGAGTTCGGCGCCCACTAGTATCCGGCCGGGAGAACTGAAGAATCTGCTTGAGAGGGCGTCCATCTCAGAAGATCACCGCGCTTTGATGCGTATGGTGATTGGAAGGATTTCATCCGCCGAGAGCGGATTGCATAATGCCGCCAGGAGCTTGCTGGCGGGATTTGAGGTACGCAAGAATGATGCACCTTTTTTGACAGTTTTGCACATAAAAGTGCACCCTGTATAGATAGTAGCCCCTGAGACTCGGTAGGTTGTCGAAAGCGACAGTGTGACGAGGATCAAAATCTCAAGTAATGAATGTTGCCATTCCTATGCAGGTGGCGGATAGTCCAAGGGCTAGCCGGACTAGTGGAGTTGCCGAGTTAATGTGGCAACTTGATGTGGCGGATGCGGACATCGCACTTGTCAACCTGTGACTTGACGAGTCGAAGGTAAATGAATTCTCCACAGTCGCTTATTTAACGGGGTCAAAGCCCGCCTCTGATAATGTATGTGCTATGATACAGACGGTGCTGCTGCTGTGGAGAGCCTTTGGGCCGAACTTGTTCAAGCTAAGGAGCAAGCCCGAAGGAGTGATACGGCTGCCTCGAGGGCGGCCGAGGAGTTGAAAGCCGAAAAGGCTGCACACTGCCTAAGCAGGGAAAAGGTGGCCCAATTGGCCGTGAAATTAAAAGATGCTGCCGACCGCAATGAGGCTCTTGAAAAGGAGCGCTTATCGGAGCGGGAAGACCTGGGGAAGGCCACCGCCGAGGCCAAGGATGCCCGTTCTGCAATGCGGGCTATGAAGGAGGAGCTGCGCCAGGCCGGAGATATTGTGGCTGGCAAGCCTTTTCTATTGCGTCGCCGGTTTACGGATGAAAAGTATGCTCAACTTGGCCAGCTGTGGGGTCCGGAGGATCCATATATGGACTTAGCGGCAAGTGCGGCTGATGCCGTTGAGCACTTCCAGAGCCATAAGGATCACAAGACGGAAGAGCTATTTTGGTCTCAATTCCATAGTCCGGATCGTTCACTTCCGTTAACCGATCGGTTGGCCGAATGGGCCGAGCTAAATAGATTGTCCAGACTTGCCATGACTGACATCGTGGCTCATGTCTGGCCAGAGAGGCCCAAGGCGACGAGCTATTTCGGCTTGTTGCAGCAATTTCTTGGAGCGGTGCCGCATATCAAGGAGATGAAGCGGTCGGCCTGCATCGAAGGCGCGCGGATGGCTCTTGCCCGTGTGAAGACACATTGGACAGAGATGGATGCCACCGCTATTGCCGCCCAGGGTTCGGACGAAAGCCGGTTACCCGCCGAGCACTATTTTGGGGAAGTTATGCGTGGCGCTCGTGTAATAGAGTCGTAGTGCTCAAAAAATGTTACGTTCAAATGAACGTTTTAGCTTGTAAAATGATGATTATGCTATAACTGCTTTTTATACTTGTGCATCCCAAGTAGTAAAATATCTCCTATGCGGCCGTTTACGTATACATTTGTATAACCTGAAAGATTGCATTCTTCGGCTTCAGCCCCCACGCACAAGGTGCGGGGGTGTTCGCAAAAATAGCGCGTTTTCACACTTAATCCGACGTCTCGGTCCTGTTAAGGAGGTGGTAGCGTAGCAAACGAGGCAATCCGGACTATAATGCTTTATCACTTTCACTTAGCCAGTGGAGTTCGAGGGTGGGGCTACGATATAGCCCCTTGGGGCACCATGCTTCTCCGAGTTCGGGGCGCGTGTGTGCCTGACCGAGAAACGGTCCTTCGTCAAAGCGGGGAATTCTAAACATTCCGGTAGTCGATCGAGTGGTTGACCAGTCTCTCGCTATATCATGACAGTCAGTTTTCGGCTTTCTCTACTGAGGTGCTCGCCCAGCCGAACTGGGGCACAATCGCAGTAGTTCTCCTGGTGCCGCGTTAGCCGATGATACGGAACGTAAGGCAGCAAAACACAGGAGCCGGGCAAACCCAACATTTGACCAAAGACATGATTCAGAGCTGATGCATATAATGCCTAACTCGACACGCCGAACACTCCCTAAGGTGTTCGGTCTTTATAATAATGGGCAGAACAATGCCCTAAGCCCCTAGTGTCCAGGTACGGGCGTGGTCCTCTGACGCGGCCGATGCCAAAACGTCAGGCTCCGCTTTGGTTATAAGAAGAAACCAAGGGAGAATAACAACAAGAGACAGTAAAAAAGGTTTACGCAGGGTCTTTATCTGAAAAGAATCCTCGCGACGGGTCCCTGCTGCACGTCTGCGCCTGTGTCTCCGTTGTGCCGTTATCCTGGACGGGTGTGCACGTTGTTCATCTGTAAAAAGAGAGGAACTTAGTTTGAAAAGAACTCGTGCGAAAAAGTATATGTGAAAGAAGAAATATAAATAAGTAACGCGGGGTCTGTATGAACTCGCTGTTGTTTGTGCGCGCAGCCCCTTGTGAAGGGATGTGCGGCTAGGGAGCCCCTAGCCTACTTATGCCGGACTCGTCTATCCGTGCTCGGGGTCTTTAGGTGACCCTCGCACTGAAATGATGCCACGTGGACCGGGCATCTTGAGTGTAAGAGACGCGTAATGTGGTATGGCATTGAAACGGACAAAAGCCTCTCGTCCCAAGAGTGCTTGATATCCACTTTTAAATGGAACGATATGAAAGATTAGTTTTTCGCGTCGAAAGTTGTTCGGTGATCCGAACACAACTTCTAGTAATAGGGAGCCTGTGCACTTGGCATAAGGGCCTGGCATCACTCCTTTAAAGGAAGTGCGGCTGTGTGGAATTTTAGTAAGGTCTATCCCCAACTTGCGGATTGTGTTTGGATACAGCAGGTTTAAGTCACTGCCTCCATCCATCAGGACTTGTGTAAATTTCAGTCTGTCGATTATAGGATCTAATATTAGGGCAGTCCATCCTGCATTTCGAACGGTTCTGGAATAATCCAGGTGGTCGAAAGTGATTGGTTTTGATGTCCAATCTCTACGTTCCGCTGGGTTGGACCGTGCGAGACCCATTTTAACGGATGCCCCACAGTTTTTCCGTATTATCACATGAAGTGAATTTACTACTTTAACCTCTTGTGGGAAAGTTTTTTGTTTTCCGGTGCTCTGCTGGTGGGGTTTATCGTCTTCGCTTGACGCATCGAGCCCCTTGTGTTCGGCGTTTAGTCGGCCGGACTGTTTGAAAACCCAACAATCTCGATGGGTGTGGTTTGCAGGCCTTCCGGGGGTACTGTGGATTTGACATATCCGACCCAAAATCTTGTTTAAGTTGGATAGCTCGTCGCTGTCATCCTTAAGAGGCGGTGTTTTGTTGTTTGGCCGCGAGCTTTTGAATCCGGCGTTGACTGCCGTGCTCTTTGGGATTTTCTCTTTATTCCGGTGCTGCTCTTTTCTGCGCCGTGATTTTTCGTTTCCATCTATTATCTCGGTTGTACTTGGGTCGCTGGTGCTGCATCTTGCTAGCCAGCTATCCTCTCCCGCACAGAAGCGGGTCATGAGGCTTGTTAGCGCGGACATTGTCCTCGGTTTCTCTTGGCCGAGGTGTCTGGCGAGCCACTCGTCTCGGACGTTGTGTTTAAAAGCTGCTAAGGCTTCGGCGTCCGGACAGTCGACTATTTGGTTCTTTTTGGTGAGGAACCTGTTCCAGAATTTGCGCGCTGACTCTCCGGGCTGTTGAGTTATATGACTTAGATCATCTGCATCCGGAGGGCGGACATAAGTCCCTCGAAAATTTGCTCTAAACGCGTCCTCGAGCTCTTCCCAACTTCCAACAGTGTTTTCTGGGAGGCTTTTAAGCCAATGACGGGCTGGCCCTTTGAGCTTGAGGGGTAGGTATTTTATGGCGTGGAGATCATCTCCTCTGGCCATGTGTATGTGTAGTATGTAATCTTCTATCCAGACTCCAGGGTCTGTTGTTCCATCGTAGGCCTCTATGTTTATGGGTTTAAATCCTGCTGGGAATTCATGGTCCAGCACCTCATTGGTGAAACATAGTGGGTGTGCGGCACCCCTGTATTTGGGTGTGCCACTATCTTCGGACACTTGACGTGTTGCATTGCTTCCTGGGGCCTTCTTCTTTGGCCCGTAAATGGACCTGGCTGGGCCATCTATCTTTCCAGGTTCATTAGTCGGTTTATGTGCGGCGCCACTTTCAGAATTTGGCCTTTCATCTAGCCGTCTATCCAACCAGGCACCCTCTTTATTTTTTGACTGTGAGGGCTCTATGGCCTCCTCGTCAAATTCTGGCAGCAGCTTGCGCTTTGGGTAGCTCTTTGATTGGTGGCCATTGCCGTATTTATCCGCGGTTTTGAGCACTTTGCTCCACCTCATTCTGAGTGTGTCTTCCGCTGTTTTGAGCTTCCGTTTTTCCCTCTGCAATCTTCTTGTGGTGTTGACGAGTCTTTTCCGAAGGTTTTTACACTTCGGCGGCGTGTACGGTGTGAGATCGTCCGGACTATGTTTTCCACCAGGCCCGGACTGATTGTCTGACTCGTCTTGTTCGGACGGTTGCTTGTCGTCGTCCAATGGTTTGCCCTGCTGTATTGCTGGGTCATTAGGAGCACTGTCGTTGTCGAGGCGGGACTTAGGGCGGCGTCTACGTCGCCGTTTTCATTGTTTGTCGGCAGGATTATCTTCTGCCGCGCCCCGTTGGTCCTCGTTGTCGCTTCCTTTGGGGTGTCCACCATGTATACGTCGTATGACGAGGTGGTCCTTACGCGCTTTATAGGCGCTGGTTCTTGTTCGTCTCCGGCATCGTCGTCCATGGCATCGATGTCTTCGGAATCGTAGTCTAGCATGTCGGTAAGATTATCGATAGTGGCTACAAAGTGGGTGGTGGGTGGGCTCTGAATTCCTTCGTCGTCCGTATCCCAACCATCCTGGCCATAGTCCGGCCAGGACTCTCCCGATAACGAGAGATGCTTTAGCGAATTTAGGATGTCGCCAAAGGGCGAGTACTGGAAGATGTCCGCGGCGGTGAATTCCATGACCGGCGCCCTATCCGATTCGATTGGTAGGGGCGTGGGCGGTTCGGAGTCCGGCAAGGGGTCCGGCACCTCGGAATCACGAGTTTCGCGAGGGACAAGATTAGCGTTTGGCTCCATCGGCGTGGAAGTTGAAGCCCCTGAGGCGGTGTCCATCCACTGGTCCTCGATCTGGGCGATCTGCTCCGGACTAAGGGCCGAAGCGGATTCGTGTGCGGCCACCAAGGCACCGTTCGGCGGCAGAGCTAGATCATGCCCATCGCAACAGTGCGGCGCGCTTGGCTTTGGCTCGAGCCCGTCGAAGATCAAGTCCCCGCGGGCGTCGGCTGTGAAGTTTAGGCTTCCAAACCTGACCTGATGGCCAGGGGCGTAGCTTTCGATCTTCTCCAGATGGCCAAGTGAATTAGCCCGCAGTGCGAAGCCGCCGAATACAAAGATCTGTCCAGGGAGAAAAGTCTCACCCTGGACAGCGTTGTTGATTGAAGATGCCATCGAGCCTATCGGTGACGACACAGAGGAACTCTCAATGAAAGCTCCAATGTCGGTGTCAAAACCTTCGGATCTCGGGTAGGGGGTCCCGAACTATGCATCTAGGCGGATGGTAATAGGAGACGAGGGACACGATGTTTTACCCAGGTTCGGGCCCTCTCGATGGAGGTAAAACCCTACGTCCTGCTTGATTAATATTGATGATATGGGTACTACAAGAGTGGATCTACCACGAGATCAAGGAGGCTAAACCCTAAAGCTAGCCTATGGTATGATTGTTGTAATGTATGTTGTCCCCTACGGACTAAAGCCCTCCGGTTTATATAGACACCGGAGGAGGCTAGGGTTACACAGAATTGGTTACAGTGGTAGGAGATCTACACATCCGTATTTCCAAGCTTTCCTTCCACGCCAAGGAAAGTCCCATCCGGACACGGGACGGAGTCTTCAATCTTGTATCTTCGTAGTCTTGGAGTCCGGCGGACGATGATAGTCCGGCTGTCCGGACACCCCCTAGTCCAGGACTCCCTCACTCACCTTTGCTGGCGTCCCATGTCTTGGCCGGTGTTTTCCATAACGTGTCTAACTCCTCTTGAAGTAGCCCCAGATACAAATTAATATTATTTCCTGGTTGTTTCGGCCCTTGAATAAGCATGCTCATGTGAATGTACTTCGATTTCATGCACAACCAGGGGGGAGGTTGTACATCCATACAAACACGGGCCATGTACTATGGTTGGTGTTCTGGTTGCCAAACGGATTCATGCCATCGGTACACGCGCCGAGCACGATGTTCCTTGCATCACATTCAAAATACCGATAGAAGCTGTTCAATGCTCTCCACTGGCTTCCATCCTTCACGTGTCTCAGCTTCGGATCATCTCCATCTTCGGGCTTCTTACTCTCCGCGTGCCAGCGCATTAGCTTTGCTTCCTTGGGATCTACAAAATACCTCTGGAGACAGGGAGTGATCGGTAAGTACCATACAACTTTGTGGGGACATTTCTTCCCGGCCTTCTTGTATCGAGAAGCATTGCACACCGGACAGCTTGTTTTTTCCGCGTGCTCCTTCCGATAAATTATGCAATCGTTGATGCATGCATGGTATCTAACGTGTGGCAGATCAAGAGGGCACACGATCTTCTTGGCCTCATCAACACTAGTAGGACATATATTACCCGCGGGAAGAACATCCTTTAGGTACTTGAGATGCTCATCGAGGCTAGTGTCGGTCCATTTGTTTTTAGCCTTCGTCTTCAGGAGTTGGAGCGTGAAACTCAACCGGGTCACCTCAGGATTGCAACCATCATACAATGGAGTGTTCGAGTCTACCACCAGTTGCTCCAGCTTCGCCTCCTCTCTAGAAGCAGCTCTCTCAGTACTCGTCTCCTTGCGAAGCAATGCTTGAACATGAGGGTCCCGCACAATTGAACTTAGTACCGACGAACTCTGCTGTGTGGAGTCCATGTCGTTCTCTGCGCCTCCATGTCCGGCCCCTTCTCCTCCGCCATGTCCGGCCCCTTCTCCGCCGCCATGTCGGGCCTCTTCCCCGCCGCCATTATCGATCATCTCTTCGTCTTGCCCCGTGTCATCATTGCCTGCCCCGTCGGCATCCTCAACATCGTCATCCTCATCTTCAATTATCCACCGAGTATAGCCATCCATGAAACCAGTCATGAGCAGGTGCGCTTCGACACGACCATCGTCATGGGGGTCGAGCCAAACTATTCCTTTGCATTTTCGACACGGACATAAAACCTCTGTCCGGTTATTTTCTTTCATGTCCTGCACCGCCGATCGCAACCACCTGTCCACCATCGTTCCACTGACCATCGTCAACTCTGCATGGTAATAATAAAAAAATTGATTATAAAAATGCATGCATGCATCAAAGTCATAAAAAAATTTGGCATGACCTTCCCTAAAAATATGACATATATGGATCTATAGTTTGCCCGGAATTCGCCGAAACGGAAATAAATCGACATTTCGGCAAAACATAGGCAACTCAAAAGCACAATTTGGCGGCGTCAACTCATGCCACACACACAATTTCCACAAACATATCACACACACATAAACACATTTCCATTTTGCAAAAGCATGAAATTTTCATCACCTCTATCTCGATCGAGATCGAGCACATGGTGGAGATGATGTTGTAGGGAGATCAAAAGTGCACAAAGCTCTTCTTGACAAAGATAGATCTAGTTAGGGGGCAAATAGGTCACTTAACTAAATCCTACATCTACCTAGCTACCTAATTTGGGAGGAGACAACTTCAACTAGTGGAGGGGGAAGGAAAAAGAGAAAGGAGATGCATTAATGGAGGTGGTGTAGTTATGTAGGAGTAATGAAGAGAGAGAA
>NC_041385.1:622371595-622385382 GCF_002162155.2 Triticum dicoccoides
GGGAGAAGTATTGAGAAGAAGAAGAAGAGTGAGAGTGGGAGCATGTGGTGGAGGTAGGGGGGAAGGGAAGAGAGGAGGGGGAGGTAGGGGGAAGGGAAAAGAGGAGGGGGAGGTGAGGGGGGAGGGGAGGGACGGGTGGGGAAAGGTGTTGGGTTGGTGCGGGTTAGCAGTAGCGCGGGAGCGAAAACGCGCTGCTGCTAAGTATTTAGCAGCAGCGCGCTTTGCGATACGGCGCTACTGCTAACTGGGACAAAAAATTGAAGCAATTTGAAACTTACCAGCAGCGATCTCGAAAAAAGCGCGCTACTACTACATACTTAGCAGTAGCGCTGTTCTTGCGACCGTGCTACTGCTACTTAGAGTTAGGTGAACACCGCCTGTCGATATTTGTAGCAGCGCGTTTCTGGCCAAGCGCGCTACTGCTAAATCCTTATCAGCAGCGAGTTTACGTAACACGCGCTACAACTAGTTTGCAGCAGCGCCCCATTTTGAACCGCGCTGCTGCTAAGGTTATGTGTATAGGCTTTTCCCTAGTAGTGTATAGTGGGTGTATGGTACCGGCAAAAATTTAGTGGCACAAGAGAGGCTAGCAATGGTGGAAGAGTGAGGTGCGTATAATCCATGGACTCAACATTAGTCAAAAGAACTCATGTACTTGTTGCAAAAATCTAGAATTCATCAAAAACCAAATCACTACGCACATGCTCTTAGGGGGATAGATTGGTAGGAAAAGACCATTGCTCGTCCCCGACCGCCAGTCATAAGGAAGACAATCAATAAATAAAACTGTGCTCCAACTTCATCACAAAGCGGTTCACCATACGTGCATGCTACGGGAATCACAAACTTCAACACAAGCATTCTTTAAATTCATAATCACCCAACTAGCATGACTTTAATATCACTACCTCCATATCTCAAAACAATTATCAAGCATCAAATTGATCGTAGCATCCAATTCTTTTCTATGATAGTTTTTATTATACCCAACTTGGATGCTCATCATTCTAGAACCAACTTTGTAACCATAGCAAATACCATGCTGTTCTAAAAGACTCTCAAAATAATATAAGTGAAGCATGAGAGACTAGCAATTTCTACAAAATATAACCACCGCCGTGCTCTAAAAGATATAAGTGATGCACTAGAGCAAATGACAAACTACTTCGAAAGATATAAGTGAAGATCAATGAGTAGTCGAATAATTGTGCAACTATGTGAAGACTCTCTAACATTAAGGAATTTAAGATCTTGTTATTGTATTCAAACAGCAATTAAAACAAAATAAAATGACATTGCAAGGATAGAACAACTCATGTGACGAAGCAAAAACTTAGGCTCAACCGATACTAACCGATAGTTGTTGAAGAAAAGAGGTGGGATGCCTACCGGGGCATCCCCAAGTTTAGATGCTTGAGACTTCTTGGAATATTATCTTGGGGTGCCTTGGGCATCCCCAAGCTTGAACTTTTGTGTCTCCTTAATTCCTCTCATATCATGGTTTCCCTTTTTATCAAAAAGCTTCATCCACATAAAACTCAACAAGAACTCGTGAGATAAGTTAGTATAAACCAATGCAAAACCTTATCATTTTCTACTGTAACAAATAACTAAAATTATTATTCAAAATTTCATACTAAATGCCTCTGCATATTTAACACTCCTATCCTCAAATAGAATTATTAAATCAAGCAAACATATGCAAACAATGCAAACAGAACAGCAATCTGCCAAAACAGTACAGTCTGTAAAGAATGCAAGATTCATCATACTTCCCTAACACCAAAAATTATGAAATAAAATTCCCACTGTAGTAAATTTATCAGAGCTCATTGTGCAAAAAGTTTCAACATTATATCATGCTCTGACATTTCTAGGGAATTTTTGCAACAGCGGTAAACTTTCTGTTTTAAAACAGCAACATGTATACTAGCAAGATAAGCATGGTAAAGGCTATCCTTGACTTTTTTATTGAAAATAAAGATAAAAAACATTATTCCAAATAAAATCAAGAAAATACAAACAAAATAAAATGATGCTCCAAGCAAAACACATATCATGTGGTGAATAAAAATATAGCTCCAAGTAAAGTTATCGATGAACGAAGACGAAAGAGGGGATGCCTTCCGGGACATCCCCAAGCTTAGGATCTTTGTTGTCCTTGAATATTACCTTCGGGTGCCTTGGGCATCCCCAAGCTTAGGCTCTTGCCACTCCTTATTCCATAGTCCATCGAATCCTTACCCAAAACTTGAAAACTTCACAACACAAAACACAACAGAAAACTCGTAAGCTCCGTTAGTATAAGAAAATAAACCCACCACTTAGGTAATGTAATGAACTCATTATAAATTCATATTGGTGTAATATCTACTGTATCCCAACTTCTCTATGGTTCATACCCTCCGATACTACTCATAGATTCATCAAAATAGGCAAACAACACATAGAAAACAGAATCTGTCAAAAACAGAACAGTCTGTAGTAATCTGTATCAAACGTATTCTTCTGGAACTCCAAATATCCTACCAAATTAGGAAATCCTAAGAAATTCGTGTACCAATCCAGAGAAAAAAGTATCAGATCAAGATCACGTTTCTGTGAATTAACAAAACTAATTTACCGCGTGCAAAAGTTTCTGATTTTCAGCAGGATCAACACAACTATCACCGTAAGCTATCCTAAAGGTCTTACTTGGCACTTTATTGAAACAAAAGCTATAAAAAATGATTACTACAGTAGCATAATCATGTGGACACAAAAAAACAGTAAGGGTAAATATTGGGTTGTCTCCCAACAAGCGCTTTTCTTTAATGCCTTTCTACCTAGGCATGATGATGGCAATGATGCTCACATAAAAGATAAGAATTGAAACATAATGGGAGCATCATGAATCATATGACTAGCACATTTAAGTCTGACCCACTTCCTATGCATAGGGATTTTGTGAGCAAACAACTTATGGGAACAATAATCAACTACCATAGGAGGGTAAAACAAGCATAGCTTCAAAACTTGAAGCACATAGAGAGGAAACTTGACATTATTGCAATTCCTACAAGCATATATTCCTCTCTCATAATAATTTTCAGTAGCATCATGAATGAATTCAACAATATAACCAGCACCTAAAGCATTATTTTCATGATCTACTTGCATAGAAAATTTACTACTCTCCACATAAGCAAAATTCTTCTCATTCGGAATAGTGGGAGTATCATAAGAGACTTGAGCACTAAAAATTGTTTCCACATTAAAAGGATAGTGTTCAGAAAAAGGGTAATCATAATCATGACAAGTTTTATAAATATAATCATCACTACTTTTTATAGCATAAGTTTCATCACAATAATCATCAGAAGTAGCAACTTTGTTCTCATCATAATCGATTGAAACCTCTCCCAATATAGTGGAATCAGCACTAAATAAAGTTGACACTCTTCCAAATCCACTTTCATATTCATCACAATAAAATTCAACATCCTCCAAAATAGTGGGATCACTACTTCCTAAAGTTGACACTCTTACGAACCCACTTTCATCAATATAATCATCATAGGTAGGAGGCATGCTATCATCATAACAACTTTGCATATCAAAACTTGGGATGCTAAAAATATCATCTTCATTAAACATAGCATCCCCAAGCTTGGGACAAACATTAATCTTAGCAAATATATTCTCAAATATTTCATTCTCATCAAACATAGCTTCCCCAAGCTTGGGCCCTTTCATATCATAAGCATAATCACTCTCATCATTAAAAATATGGATAGCAGCAACAGTAAAGCAATTATCATCATCACAATGAGTAGTAGGAGCAACATCATTTGGGAGGGATACCTTTCTACCTTTGTTGCCCCTTCTTTTCTTTTTCTTCTTCACATTATGTGTGGTTTCGACCTACCTTTTTGAGCTCCTTATTGAAGAGATTGGTTGAATAGAAAGCTCTTCCTCGTTACCTGATTCATCAAAAGAAATAATAGGAGGAGATTGGGAAGTCTCTTCCCTTTCATTAGTATTCTCTTCATCTTCTATTTGCTTTCTTTTCTTTATGTAATTGGCAATATAAGGATTTTCAATGCAATTCTCCGCGCAAAACATATAAATCTTTTCTAGATCAATATCAAGGAAGTGCTCAAGATTAAATTTTGGAATAGGCTTAGTTAAACGTTTCAGCTCTTCATAACCCAACAGCAAACTAAGTTCATTATAATGTGCAAGGGAAATCAAATCATCACAACTTTTGGACACGATTCTGTCATGAAACAATTTGCATCGGAGATGAAAATGACCACGTTCATTGCAAAGTTCACAAATATGGCAAATGAATTTTAAATTTTTAGCACTCACATCTAGCCTTTCTTGCAACCATTTAGTTTCTAAATGCTTATGCCTCTTGCAATATATATCTTCTCTATTTGGTGCGTTCATGCAAACACAGACTCCACAAAAATCAACATGCTTATAGGAGACATTTTCATCATAACTAGTGCAATCATCATTAGTACTATGGATATTCAAAGAGTTCATACTAACAACATTGCAATCATGCTCATCATTCAAAGATTTAGTACCAAGAATTTTAATGCATTCTTCTTCTAGCACTTGAGCACAATTTTCCTTTCCATCATACTCACGAAATATATTAAAAAGACGAAGCGTATGAGACAAACTTAACTCCATTTTTTTGTAGTTTGCTTTTATAAACTAAACTAGTGATAAAACAAGAAACAAAAAGATTCGATTGCAAGATCTAAAGATATACCTTCAAGCACTCACCTCCCCGGCAACGGCGCCAGAAAAGAGCTTAGTTGACGGGGTGTGAGTGTCGCTTACCTAGCCTCCCCGGCAACGGCGCCAGAAAAGAGCTTGATGTCTACTACACAACTTTCTTCTTGTAGACGTTGTTGGGCCTGCAAGTGCACAGGTTTGTAGGACAGTAGAAAATTTCCCTCAAGTGGATGACCTAAGGTTTATCAATCTGTGGGAGGCGTAGGATGAAGATCGTCTCTCTCAAGCAACCCTGCCTCCAAATAGCAAAGAGTCTCTTGTGTCCCCAACACACCCAAAACAATGACAAATTGTATAGGTGCACTAGTTCGGCGAAGAGATGGTGATACAAGTGCAATATGGATAGTAGATATAGGTTTTTGTAATCTGAAAATATAAAAACAGGAAGGTAACTAATGATAAAAGTGAGCATAAACGGTATTGCAATGATAGGAAACAAGGCCTAGGGTTCATTCTTTCACCAGTGCAAGTTCTCTCAACAATAATAACATAGATAGATCATATAACAATCCCTCAACATGCAACAAAGAGTCACTCCAAAGCCACTAGTAGCGGAGAACAAACGTAGAGATTATGGTAGGGTACGAAACCACCTCAAAGTTATTCTTTCGAATCAATCCATTCAAGAGTTCGTACTAGAATAACACCTTAAGACACAAATCAACCAAAACCCTAATGTCACCTAGATACTCCATTGTCACCTCAAGTATCCGTGGGCATGATTATACGATATGCATCACACAATCTCAGATTCATCCAACCAACACAAAGTACTTCAAAGAGTGCCCCAAAGTTTCTACCGGAGAGTCAAGAAAACGTGTGCCAACCCCTATGCATAGGTTCATGGGCGGAACCCGCAAGTTGGTCACCAAAACATACATCAAGTGGCACGTGATATCCCATTGTCACCACAGATAAACGCGGCAAGACATACATCAAGTGTTCTCAAAGTAAAGACTCTATCCAATAAGATAACTTCAAGAGGGAAACTCAATTCATCACAAGAGAGTAGAGGCGGAGAAACATCATAAGATCCAACTATAATGGCAAAGCTCGCGATACATCAAGATCGTGCCATAGAGAGGACACGAGAGAGAGAGAGAGAGAGAGAGAGATCAAACACATAGCTACTGGTACATACCCTTAGCCCCAAGGGTGAACTACTCCCTCCTCGTCATGGATAGCACCGGGATGATGAAGATGGCCAGCGGTGATGGTTTCCCCCTCCGGCAGGGTGCCGGAACGGACTCCTAAGAGGTTTTTGGTGGCTACAGAGGCTTGCGGCGGCGGAACTCCCGATCTATCTTCATATTCGATGTTTTTAGGGTACGTAGGCTTATATAGGCGAAAGAAGTCGGTCGAGAGGTGCTCGAGGGGCCCACGAGACAGCGGGGCATGCCCTACAGGGGGGCCCCTCCTATCTCGTGGCCTCCTCGAGGATCTTCTGACATGAACTCCAAGTCTCCCGGATCATATTCTTCCAAAAAATCACGTTGCCGAAGGTTTCATTCGGTTTGGACTCTGTTTGATATTCCTTTTCTTTGAAATACTAAAACAGGCAATAAAACAGCAATATGGGCTGGTCCTCTGGTTAGTAGGTTAGTCCCAAAATTGATATAAATGTGTAAAATAAATCCCATAAACATCCAAAAGGGGTAATATAATAGCATGGAACAATCAAAAATTATAGATACATTGGAGACGTATCAACTGCCCCGCCCTCTAGCCTTTTAAAAAATGTATACTGTTGTACAATAGTAGTATCGATGGATTGCGCCATGAAGCAAAACTTGAAATTAAAAAAAGGTGGTACATATAGAGAGCGCTCGTCGCCAAATTATGCATATAGTACTATTAAAAAGGCTAGTCACAATAATGGTGTCCAGCACAACCCACCCCTCAAATAAAACTAAGCATCCTGGAATTCTTTGACAAAACTAAGCACCCTGAAATTCTTTGACAACTAAACTGCTGGCTATATGATGTTGTCCATATATATTGTACGTATATAATGTGAAGCAATGAGTGGTAGTACTATACCAACTAAAAGATGAAATGTAAGAAATACTAGTATGTACGTACTGAAGAGTTAAAGTAACAAGAAGAAACATAACATAGTTCTGCTGGAGGCTCAACACAACACACCCCTCAAATTAAATTAAGCACACCTGAAATTAAACTTTGTAACTATTCCGGTAGACACTGCATTAGAATAACCATGAGCAATGACACTGCCACCTTACTCGGAGTCCTCGTCCACGTCCTCGACTTCATCCTTGTCCCTCTTCCTCTTGGTCGATACTTCTTTGCTTGAACCGCACAGTTGGTTGTTGCTCTTCATCCAACCCTTGTAGATATTAAAGCAAAGGTAGCCATCCATTCCAGCGTAGTGGATGTGGTCTATATCTAGTACATTCCGCTGCCATGCATGACGATGAAACGTGTATGGAGGTTTCTCTAGTTTACCGTACGAAGGATGAACCATGGCTCCTGCCAGGGTCAGCATTAAAGGCTGACGAGAGGACACCAGCCGATTCTTCTGGAGGTCGAAGTTGTTGCCTACAATGAGGCCTATCCAACGCAAGACTTCTTTGTCGTTACCAAAGTATACAGTAACAAATTTGACTAGGTTGCTCTCGAGGAAGTCCTTAAAATCCTGGCACTCAACATTGGCATGGCATATGTGGTAGACCAAGCATAAGTCATGCATGCAAACGTGGATCATGGCAGGCTTCTTCCTCTCTTCGTCCTTTAGATCCTTCTCTCGTCCCAGGACTGTGGTGTACTCAACATCTAGCCCAGCGACCCACTCATCATCTGAGTCTTCGAACATGCGTCTGAAGCAAGAAAGGCATCCTTTCACCGTCGCAGAAGAACGGGTGTAGATGATGTCGAACTCATCGCCGGTGATGGTTCTAATCTTGTACTCACTGCCGATCGTGGAGATTTGGGACGCCATGGATTTGGGAGGAGGGTTAGGATTAGTGGAACTGCCGTAATGTGAATGGACGGGACGACTAGGAGCGAACCGCTGTAGTATTAAAGGACGTGCGAGGACGAGTAGGAGCGAACTGCCAGCGCGCGAATGACAGGGTAGTGGCTTTCCATTCTCCCATGATACGGGCTTCCGAGAGCCATTGGATCTGAGATCGAATGGTTGCATGGCGTGATTCTAGACCTATGGGTGAATATCCTATCCTGCAGGGTTATTCTGCAAATTTTCAGCAACTTAGCATGCGACCATTTGATCTCAGATCCAAGGGCTGCCAGCAGCCCGTATCATGGTAGCGCCTACCACGACCGTCGCGTCGCTCGCGCGGTCGCGCCCTTGGAGATTTAACACGGTGCGTTAGGCTATCTGATGTTGGCATGTCATACATAGTCATCACTTAGTCACTCATACTACAACAAGGTTTTGGCTATAAGGTTGGCTATAAGTGTATTTTTTTACTTCTCTCTATCTCTTTCTTCGTACTACCTCCGTCCCATAATATAAGAACGTTTTTGACACTAGTGTAGTGCCAAAAACGTTCTTATATTATGGAACACAGGGAGTACTAGTATTTATTGCATTTGCCAAGGAGTGACCTCTTCCAATGAAATGGTGTTGCTAAGTTTGCTTCATTTAATTAGCTATAGACTCAAAATTGTATTTTCACCTAGGTGCATGCGCTTAGCACCGTTTCTTCCTTGGGTCACCAAACTAGTCTCTCTCTTCTTGATTAACTTGCCACATCAAACTTTATGCCTATGTGGCAAGCTTAAGTACCTGTAGGGGCAAGTAAGTACAATAGTGCGCTTTACATGGCATTTTTGCATATGTGGAGGAAAGAGAGGCAAGGAAAAAGTGGAGAAGTGGGCTCTCATGCAAGAGCCAGCCTCTACTACATGGTGGAGCATTGGGATAGGCACCTGTATGGAGGTGGTCAGGAATCGGAAGACTCACGCCGGTCGTAGCGCCGCTGTTAAAATGATAATGGCAAGTCAAATCACGGGGCGCCACCTATCCAGCAGTAAATCGCTGTCAAATCACACAGCCCTATGTTTGCAGCAACCTACTCCGTCGTCTTCTTGCGTCTCTGTCGAACCGACTAGGCGGAACTGCCCTGCCGCTTACCGCACAGGAAAAGCCCCGCCCTCGACTTTTAAATAGTATACAGTATACTAATTTGGTATCCATGGATTGCGCCCGCACCATGGAGCAAAGTGTCTAGAAAACGGTGGTACACATGTACGGAGTATATAGCACGTCCGTCTCGTTCGCGTCGCACCCTAGACGGTCGGTCGGTCTGGCACACTGCTCTCCGAATGGAACGCGCGTCATATTGCGTTTGCACACACATGTGGGACGGCAATTGAGAACCGACCATAGGCACACTCCCCGGCCCCGTAAGTCGGGTGACTTAATAGAAGAGGGAGACGAGCGATAGTACTAGAGAAGTGTTGTACTACGTTGGTGCTTGGACGATCCCTGCAAGACACGGAAGATCAGGTCGTCCATGCATGTGACCAGACTCCAGCAGACACGCCTGGATTGGCTATCGTCTACATATCGTGCAGGCTGTGTTGTGCAGGGCTGTAGTTGTGGTGAGAAATATAAAAAAAGGTTTCTTGTCATCTCGCAAAATTAGGTCTCATGTGCTTCGGATCACTCGAGGGTTAGACAGCGACAACTGAGTTGGGCTAGTCATTGGGGGCACATGCATGAAGACTACTCGCCTGCCATCTAGGTCAAGCCGGCTATGTTAATTAGGACATCTATCGACAGACCCCTTTTCTACGAGTTTATCTTTAATTTGAGCTATGTTCCTCGTCTAGTTTGTCCGTCGGGATTCATGTTGTCTCCTTTGGGCAGTGAGGTTATGATTTCTTGTCATGTGGCATTTTTTCGTGTTATATATTATAATATGGCGCTTCAGATCAAGATGACGGCAACTGTGCCTTCGGGCCACGTGCATGAAGACTTCTCAACGGTCATTGACGAGGTCAAGTCGGCTCCGGTAGACAAAAGAAAACTAGTACTACTCCACTATATAGGCAGGAGCATCCGCGCTTGCTTGCTAGTGTTGATCTCTTCACACTGTCTCGGCCTCTCCAGACCTAAACACGATAGTGGTGGCCACACACACTCTCTCTCTCTTCTCACCACTGGTCACAGATCCAGCCGGATCCTCTCCGCCGGGGAAGGTGAGAAGGTGCAATGTTCACACGGTCGTCCTCGGCGACGGCTGTTACCCGCTGCTGGGCGCGTCCCGGTCAGCCTGCCTTGCCGTTCTCTCCTAAGCACTGCTGGCGAGGGAGGGTCTCCGACCCCTTCTTCCTCGCTGCCGTAGTGTGGGCAGATCCGGACTCCCGCCGCCCACCTAGCAACATCCCAGCGACCATCAGGTATAACTTCCTTAGAAACCGGCCTTGCTCTACTTCCCGAGCTCCTGACGTCACTACATTTGTATCTTTTACTATTTCTCAGGCCCCTCATAGATAGGATCGATCGTCTGTTTGAAAACCACCTAATTTTTTTATGTTTAAGAGGTAAAACTAGTTCATGCACTCGAATCTAGTAGTACTTGGTTCAAACAAGGAAGAAAGGGGGTGGGGGTGGGGGAGGATTTGTTACCTGAATCTAGGACTTGGTCGAAAGAGGAAATAATGGCGGAGAAAAGTAGCAGACACTGGCTATCCAACTGGTCTCTAGGTCTAATAGGGAAATAAAGGGAAATGTAGTAGAAACTCAATATAAACCCGATCTATTGGTTGAAAAAGGAAAGAAAGTGGGGATTGGGGGACAAGTCAACAGAGCAGCACTAGATTTGCTAGCCTCAGACAGTATAAGGTGGCTATACCGAATAAAAATGGGACCAACCTAGATATCTTGGTTTTGATGTTTGTTTGCCCGAGCCACTCTTATGTAATACCACTGGTAAAATGTAGCAGTTGCACTGTTAAAAGTAAGGACATTTTAAACCAATGTTGTTTTCAATGTAATGCCTCTAGTAATATGAATCAATGGCACTTCTTTACATGTCCTGCTAAAATTTCCCATTAAGATAAGTTGGTTCTTTTTGTTAGAAATGCAACTGTCCTGGTCCGCCTAGTCTCCCGTGCCCAAAGTAATGTCGTATTTAACGGTTGTCATAGTTAATCCTAATGCCCACACTAATATCTAGGAATGCCACTGCTTTAGAAATTGCTACTGTCCTTGTAGGATTGCCATTCAGATAAGGAACATGCTTCTTTTCATTTGATGCATGTTTCATCATTGTTAGTCACCCTCCTTTCCACCTTTTTTGTGCAAACAGAGATATACATTTCACACTCGATCTTAGTTGCACTGCACAAATGATACCCAAATTATAGTTGAGCATTCCAGGAGCTTCACAACCAACCTTGATGTTGCTCAACTTTATTGCAACTAATGAAGAAGAAGCTCTGTGGGTTTCGTTTTCTGATGGAAATGGAACCGGGGCTGGAGCCCTTTTCTTCAAAAAATTGAAGAAGAAGCTGCTAGCTCACGGGACATTGCTTCAGTTTAGGGGAACTGCAGCAAAAGGTCCCATGAATTGAATCATCCATGTTGGTGACTGAAAGAGCCAGCTTCAGCATCCCAGTCTAAGCACCCCCGGCCTCCATCCTTGCGATGCACGGTACACCTCGTTTGCCACCTGCTCGACCCTAGTGTCACTGATAAAATGAAGTAATAATACAGTTAAAATAGAGCGAATGTCATCTCTATCATTTCATTTCCAATGTAGATAAAGAAAGTGCTTCTCTTTGTAAATGTATGTTTCATCAACTAGTCCCATTGTTAATGTTTAAGCGTTTCTGCAAACCGGGGTGCTTAATTTTAGTTGATATGTACAAAAATAGAGATTTGAATGTCTCAAGGCGCCTCCTTGTACTACCGATGTACACGGATGTTCATCACTGGCAGAAGGTGCATCTGGGAGACTTGGGATGATGTCCAGTATGAGGCATACCGTATGAGGCGTCGCAGGGCCCATCTCGCCCTCGCAGCATGGCATACTATGATACTATTTCAATATTTTCTTCTATTTATTTTGTGTGTTTCATCAACTAGTGCACTATAATGTAATCACACTTTTTCATTATCTGTGCAAATCGGGTTATTCAGCTGCATTTTGGTGGAACTGCACAAATGTACGTATGGAACCGGCATATATGCGGAGTGCAAGGTGTGCCAAGTAAAAAATACCGACACCAACCATGCTGCATGCACGCATTGGCATCCACCACAACCAGTGGGATGTGTGGCGCTCTCTATGGACGGATCTTTCTCGGCAGCAAATCCTCTAACCAAATATTAGTAGCTTATATTGGCAGTTTTCTAGGGAGTACTCTTTTCTGAAAGAACCACCAATCTATTTTCCTTTATTTTTACACAGTGTCACAACTTTGACCCAAAGGTCCAGAGCTATTTTAGGGTGATTGGTGTAGTACCCGGGGACTGATTGTAAGCATGATTTTCATTAGCTGTCACACTGATTGTAAGCATGAGCAGGTGGAAGATTAGGTTAGTGCGAAGCTTACCTTCAACCCTACCGCCGCCGTTGAAATGAGGCGAGCGTCGAGGGAACCGTGGAGAATGGCGGGGAAGCGACATCGCACCATCCGGCCTCCTCTTGTGGTGGGAGAATGAATACTCCTATGGCTTCGGCTGGCTCTGCACCCTCACGAACGGCACACCATACTCGATCGATTCGTTATCCTCTGGGTGCTCGACCTTCGACCTGTACGCCCACCACCTCCGCCTGACTGTCGCCTCGGGCAAATCTGTCTGCTCCATCGCCCAGAGGAGATACTCGATGAACTCGGAGGACTGCGGCATGACTGCCGCCGAGGAGTACATGTACATCGCCGCCCTCATCACCGCCGTCTCGCTCTTTCGCATACAATGCCACATGGCCCGCACCGTCCTTGAAATCTCCCACTCATTGTCAAACCAACTAAGGATCTCCTTCAACCTGGCTAACTTTGCCTGGTCGCCGCCGGTGATCTGCCTGATTTGCTGCTGCATCCTCTCCATAGATGTCCTTCTGAGTGGTCCGGTGCTAGCTTTGGAAGATGGGAGGAGAGACGGTGGTCTTTCAATAGAGAAGAGGGAGAGGCGAGACAGTGGTTTTGGAATGGAGATGATGGAGAGGAGAGGAGGTGGTTTTGCAATGGAGAAGATTAGAAGAGGGAGAGGCGAGACGGTGGTTTTGGAATGGAGATGATGGAGAGGAGAGGAGGTGGTTTTGCAATGGAGAAGATCAGAAGAGGGAGAGGCGAGACAGTGGTTTTGGAATGGAGATGATGGAGAGGAGAGGAGGTGGTTTTGCAATGGAGAAGATCAGAAGAGGGAGAGGCGAGACGGTGGTTTTGGAATGGATATGATGGAGAGGATAGGAGTTGGTTTTGCAATTGAGAAGAGGGAGAGCAGCGTGTGGCAGCGATTTAGGATTGGACGAGAGGGCCAGCTGTAACACCCTCGATGCGGCTATAGCTCCCACGTGTCGAGGCACGACTTAGAGGCATAACCGCATTGAAAGCAATGTCGCAAGTCAGGCAATCATTACAACATCCCATGTAATATATATAATAAAAGGGGGAGATAACATAGTTGGCTTACACTCGCCACGTCACATCAGAGTACATAAATAACATCCATCAAACAAACACTCATGGCCCGACTACGGTGCCAAAATAGAAAAGAACCCAACATGCGACAAGGTCCTGAATCGATAACCCCAACTAGGCACCACTACTGATCATCCGGAAAAGATACGTAGTATCGCTGAGAGTCCTCGTCGAACTCCCACTTGAGCTCGCAATCGTCAACTGGAGCAGAAACACCTGGACCTGCATCTGGAGTTGTAGTATCTGTGAGCCACAGGGACTCAGCAATCTCACACCCACGCGATCAAGACTATTTAAGCTCATAGGAATGGATAAGGCAAAATATATGTGGAGCTGCAGCAAGCGACTAGCATATG
>NC_041385.1:622385943-622387904 GCF_002162155.2 Triticum dicoccoides
TTAATCAAGGCGAACTATCAAGGGGTTCCCATTATAACCCAACCGCGTAAGGGACGCAACAATCCGGGAACATAACACCGATATGACGGAAACTAGGACGGCAAGAGTGGAACAAAACACTAGGCGAGAGGCCGAGCCTTCCACCCTTTACCAAGTATATAGATGCATTAAGATAACATAGCAATATAATGATATCCCAACAAGTAAATAAATGTTCCAACAAGGAACGGCTCCAATCTTCACCTGCAGCTAACAACGCTATAAGAAGGGCTGAGCAAAGCGGTAACATAGCCAATCAACGGTTTGCTAGGACAATGGTGGGTTAGAGGTTCAACATGGCAATTGGGAGGCTGACAAGCAAAAGGTAGGCATCGTAGCAGTGGCAAAGCAAAGAGCGAGCAAACTAGCATAGCAAAGATAGTAGTGATTTCGAGGGTATGATCATCTTGCCTGCACAGTTGTCAGAGTTGACTGGATCCTCACAAGCAAACTCAACGGGCTCCTCGGTAGCGAACTCGTCTCCCGGCTCTACCCAACAAGACAAACAAGCAACAAGGATGCAATCAACCACGGGCAAGACCAAGCAATATGATGAAATGACGATATGCTATGCGGGATGCGATGCGGGATGCAAAGTGCAAGATATGACAGGAAATGCATGAACCTGGCATCAACTTGGAAAACCAAGTGTGCCACTCGATAGAGGGGATGAAATCGCTTGAAAACGATATAAAGATCATTGGAATCGGAGCTACGGTTTGGAAATGGCAAGCGTTTTCAGATATGACACCGGTCTGTGATTTACAGCAAGTAGGCATCTAAATGCAACAAAATGAACATGCTACAGCCACCAAACATGAAAACAAAATACATGGCAGTGAAGTACACAAGATGGTTGACAAAACACTAGCACTGAGCCATAGGCAAATTCATCTATTAAGGGGTTCAAACAAGCATGGCTAAAACGCAAATGCAAAACAGATCTCAGACTTAGTGAAATTAACACTAGTCTGAAATTTCAGATCACGATGCTCTCTTCGGAGCAGCAAAACAACACGATAGAAAACCTGAACATGTCAAGTAAGAACATGGCATGGAGCTACTCAACAAGCTTAAAAAAAACACCCAAAGTGACCTGGGGCCAAAAGGGTTCACAAAATACTCTACTGAGCTCACGAACATAGCTCGAACACAATCAGTTTTCAGACTTAGTGAAAACTGAGACATGCTAAAATTTAACCCACGAAGGCATGTAAACGAGCTCGATGCACTCACTACGGTGCAAGTCATGGCAAGGAAAGCATATAACCAGCAAGAAGGCACAAAGTGCTAGCTACACATGGCAAGAACGAAGGCATAGCATGCATGGAACACTAACGGTAGCATCGGCAAAATCGCAAACAAGTTGACGATCTGCCTAGATTAACAACGAAGCAAAAGTTGAGCCCGATTGAGTCAACCTACAGCACTCCACATATGCCAACAAAGACATGGATGGATAGAGAATAACATAAATATCAAAACTCCCTTACTGATCATCCTCAAAAGAGGCACGGATCATTAGGAAACGAGCTGGACATATAGCATCATGAACTAAAATATCCCAGACTTAGTGAAAATCACTAAGTCCCTGAAATCTGCAATCTCAGGTACCTCTCTTCGCAAGCTTGCACAAGGCAACACACACATCCTAAAAATACATGGGTGGAACCTCTGGAAAGAAGACAAAATGCTTCACAATTCATCCCAAAGGGGCACAGGCATATCATGCACGAATTAAATATAGCAAAAATGACAAAAGTGCATGATGAACTAACAGATCTGCAATTTAACTCACGAAGCCTCCTTCTAACAGCATGTCGAGACGAAGATTTTGATATATCATATGCCCAAAACGGAGCTACGGATGAGGAGATATGGGTCCTCGAACAGGAGCATATGGAGTAAGAATCTAGGGACTT
>NC_041385.1:622388562-622398113 GCF_002162155.2 Triticum dicoccoides
GCGGGCGGCGGCGAACTGGGGACCGGGCGGCGGCCACTAGGAGGCCGACACGTGGCGGCGGACGGGGAGGCCGGACATGTCCGTCGGCGGCGGGTGTGTCCGACAGCGGCGGGAGGAGTTGGATCTAGGGTTAGGGGGGAGAAGAACCGTGGATTTCGGAGGGGGGTGTATATATAGGCATAAGTGGAGCTTGGAGAGTCCAAATGAGGTGCGGTTTTCGCCCACACGATCGTGATCGAACGCTCTAGGACATGGAGCAGAGTTTGGTGGGTTTTGGGCCAAATTTGGGGGGTGTTGGGCTGCAACACTCACGAGGCCTTTTCGGTCCCTCGGTTAACCGTTGGAGTATCAAACGAAGTCCAAATGATACGAAACTTGACAGGCGGTCTACCGGTAGTAAACCAAGGCCGCTTGGCAAGTCTCGGTCCAATCCGGAAATGTTTAAACCCCACACACGAAAGAAGACTAGAAAAGACCACCAGAGGAGAACGAAGCGCCGGAATGCAAAACGGACAACGGGGAAAATGCTCGAATGCATGAGATGAACATGTATGCAAATGCAATGCACGTGATGACATGGTATGAGATGCATGAAAATGAAAACAACACATGGAGACAAGGACCCGAACCCGAGAAATAAATATAACTTGACACCGGAAACGGCAAGAGTTGGAGTACAAATGGGGAAAGTTACATCTGGGGCGTTACAACACTCCACCACTATGAAAAGATCTCGTCCCGAGATCTAGGACTGAAAGAACTCCGGGTACTCAGAACGGAGGTGATCCTCTCGTTCCCAGGTGGCTTCACGGTCGGAATGGTGAGACCACTTGACTTTGAGAAATTTGATTGACTTGTTGCGAGTCTTGCGTTCAGTCTCTTGAAGAATAGCAACTGGGTGCTCACGATAGGAGAGATCTTCTTGGAGCTCAATGTCCTCGAAGTTGACGGTGCGTTCAGGAGTCTTGAAGCACTTACGAAGCTGAGAGACATGGAACACATCATGAACATTTGCAAAGTTTGAAGGAAGCTCGAGTTGATAGGCGAGGTCGCCTCTCTTGCTGACAATCTTGAAAGGTCCCACGTATCTAGGGGCAAGTTTCCCTTTGATACCGAAGCGACGAGTACCTTCCATGGGAGAGACGCGGAGGTAAACGTGATCTCCGATCTCGAAAGCCAGATCACGGTGCTTACTATCATAGTAGCACTTCTGGCGGGATTGAGCTGCTTTGAGGTTATCGCGAATGACTTTGCACATTTCTTCTGCTTCTGTGATTAAGTCATTACCCAGCAGCTGACGTTCACCGGTTTCAGACCAGTTGAGGGGGGTACGGCACTTCCTGCCATATAGAATTTCAAAAGGGGCTTTGCCCGAACTTGCTTGAAAGCTATTGTTGTATGAGAATTCAGCATAAGGAAGACAATCCTCCCACTTCATGCCGAAAGAAATCACACAAGCCCTGAGCATATCTTCAAGAATCTGATTGACACACTCGACTTGACCGCTCGTTTGAGGATGGAAAGCTGTGCTGAAGCGGATGTTGGTGCCCATGGCCTTCTGAAAAGAATCCCAAAACTTGGAGGTAAAGATGCTGCCACGGTCTGAAGATATCACTTGAGGAATACCGTGCAGAGAGACAATGCGAGAGGTATAGAGTTCCGCCAATTGAGCTGCAGTGATCGACTCTTTGATAGGCAGAAAATGAGCCACTTTGGTGAGCTTGTCGATGACAACAAATATAGCATCATTGCCACGCTTGGACTTTGGAAACCCAGTCACGAAGTCCATTTCAATGTGGTCAAACTTCCATTCTGGAATGGCAAGAGGTTGGAGGAGACCAGCTGGCCTTTGGTGTTCTACCTTCACTCTTCTGCAGACATCACATTCGTTCACGAATTGAGCGATCTCGCGCTTCATTCGAGTCCACCAATAAGCTTGCTTGAGGTCCTGATACATCTTCGTACTCCCAGGGTGGATGGAGAGGAGAGAGTTGTGAGCCTCGTTCATGATCACCTTACGAAGTTCACCTTTGGGCACAACAATTCGATCCTCGAAGAAGAGAGTGTCCTTGTCATCAAGTCGGTAGCACTTGTACTTGGACTGACTCTTTGCAATACCAATCTTCACCTTTTTCACCATAGCATCAAGAAGTTGGGCTTGGCGAATCTGGTCTTCTAAGGTAGGAGAGACTTGAAGGTTGGCGAGGAAACCTTGAGGAACAACTTGCAGATTAAGTTTGCGGAAAGCTTCACAAAGCTCGGGTTCATAGGGCTTGAGAATCAGACTGTTGCAATATGCTTTTCTGCTCAAAGCGTCAGCAATCACATTAGCCTTGCCTGGAGTATACTCGATACTCGGATTGTACTCTTGAATCATTTCGACCCATCGAGTCTGCCTGAGGTTGAGATTAGGCTGAGTGAAGATGTACTTGAGACTCTTGTGATCAGTGAAAATATCCACTTTTCTTCCCAATAGAATATGTCTCCAAGTCAACAAAGCGTGCACAACTGCCGCCAACTCGAGATCATGAGTGGGGTAGTTCTTCTCATTAGGCTTCAACTCGCGAGAGGTATAAGCAACAACTTTCTTCTCTTGCATTAGTACAGCACCGAGACCTTGGAGAGAGGCATCACAAAAGACCTCGTACATCTTGGTTTCATCAGGCGGAGTCAGAACTGGAGCAGTGATCAATTTCTCTTTCAAAGTGTTGAAAGCAATATCACACTCCGGAGACCAAACGTACTTGACGTGCTTCTGAAGAAGATTTGAGAGAGGCTTGGCGATCTTAGAAAAGTTTTCAACGAATCTTCTGCAATAGCTTGCGAGACCGAGGAAACTGCGGAGTTGCTTCACGTTCTGAGGAGGTTCCCAATTCACAATTGCAGACACCTTCTCAGGATTCACGGAAATACCCTTGGCAGAGATGATATGACCAAGATAAAGAACCTCATCGAGCCAAAATTCACACTTGGAGAACTTGGCGTAGAACTGATGTTCTCTGAGCTTGTCAAGAACCAAATGCAAGTGCTTGGCATGATCTTCCTTGTTCTTCGAGAAAACCAGAATGTCGTCGAGATAGACCAAAACGAATTCATTGGTGTAGGGGCTGAAGATGAAGTTCATCATGCGAGAGAACGTCGGAGGAGCGTTGGCGAGGCCAAAAGACATGACGGTGTATTCATATGAACCAAAGCTTGTTCTGAACGCCGTCTTGGGAATATCTTGCTCACGAATACGAATCTGATGATAACCCATACGGAGATCAAGCTTGGAGAATACTTGAGCACCCTTGAGTTGTTCGAACAGCTCATTGATGTTGGGAAGTGGGTATTTGTTCTTGATGGTCTTCTTGTTCACTGGACGGTAATCAACACAAAGTCGACTCGATCCATCCTTCTTCTTCACAAAAAGAACACCACAACCCCACGGAGAAGTACTAGGCCGAATGAGACCCAATCTTTCTTGCTCATCGAGTTGTTTCTTCAACTCCTTCAACTCTTCGGGGCCGAGCTTGTAGGGACGTTTGCACACAGGTTCCGTACCGGGCTCAAGTTCAATAACAAATTCAACCGGCCGGTTTGAAGGCATCCCTGGAAGTTCTTCTGGAAAGACGTCTTGATATTCGCAAACGACAGGAATTTGCGAAATAGCATCCAATTCACCCTTCTCATTGAGAGAAAACAACCGGATGGAATTATCCCGAGCGGCAAAAACAATGACATCCTCAGACGAATGAGTCAATTGAATCTGCCTGGCAGCACAGTCAAGATGTGCCTTGTGCTTAGAAAGCCAATCCATTCCGAGAATAAGATCAATATCCGAGTTACCGAGAACAATTGGGGAAGAAAGGAACTTGTAGTCACCCAATGTGATAGTAACCTCAGGGACGCAGGTGTTAGCTGTCATCTGCTTGCCCGGTGACACAATTTGCAAGGAACTTTGCAGATACTGATAATCACACTCATACTTTGATGCAAAAGGTTTGGAAATGAAGCAATGTGATGCACCTGTGTCAAAAAGAACTTTTGCAGGAACATCGTTAACAAGAAGGTTACCCATGATCACATCTGACGAGTCCTCTGCCTGAGCTGCATTCACCATATTGACCTTGGCGTGCTTGGGATTGTGCTTGACCACAGCTGTACTTGCCGATCTGACAGGAGGAGGAGGAGGAAGACGCCTCTGGTTGGTACACTTGTTGGCATAGTGACCCTTCTGTTGGCACTTGTTGCACGTGACCTCTGAAAGCGGACGGTGATACGGAGCACTCGATCTTGGCGCTTGAGACGAAGACTTGTTCTGAAAGCTTGGGTTGGGTGGTGGGAGAAACCACTGCCACCTTTGCTCTTCTGCTGATACGGCTGACGGAACGGAGGAGGGGGAAGCCAATACTTCTGCTGCTTGACCACTTGAGTAGAAGAAGACGGAGTAATATCTCTGGCACGCTTCCTGGAAGCATCACACCTCATCTGAGCAGCCTCTTGCTTCAGTGCCATGTTGTAGAACTCATCGTATCTCAACGGCTCAAAGAGGACAAGAGCGAGCTGAATTTCCTCACGAAGACCACCCCTGAACTGATAGATCATGCTTTTCTCATCAGGAACATCCTGTTTGGCAAAACGGGCGAGCTTCTGGAACAACTTGTTGTAGTCATAGACAGACAAAGAGCCTTGCTTCAGATTGCGGAATTCCTGACGCTTACTCTCAACCACACTTTGAGGGATGTGATGAGCACGGAAATCTTGACGGAAATCATCCCAAGTGATCAGACGTCCACCTCTGGAATCCTTGTACTGCTGGAACCACTCTGCAGCCTGATCTTTGAGCTGGAAAGAAGCGAACTTGACGAAATCTTCAGGCCTGACGTTGCTGCACTCAAAATGCTTGCCCAGATCCACTAGCCAATCGTCAGCATCGGTAGCCTCAACACAACCGCTGAACGTCTTTGGGCCATTAGCAAGGAACTGGTTCAGAGTAGCAAAGTGGTGCTGGTTATGGCCTTGATTCCCTTGACTGCCTTGATTGCGCTCTTGGAGAATTTGCATGATCAACTGTGTGTTTGCATTAGTAGCGGCCATCACAGCTTGCCATGCTTCCGGAGGAGGCGGAGGTGGAGGCGGATCAGGATTCGGAGTCGTGCGCGTTGGAGGAGCCATCCTGAAGAGGTTGACCACCATTAGCACATAGGTAGATAACAATATAGAAGCTGAATCCAACGGAATGAAAATTGCAACATATAGTCTTCACATCCGAACAAAATGAACGAATGCATTCCTCTTCAAATGGTCACATATCCATAAATTGAGAAGCCACGAAGAATTAAGGAAGAGAAATAATTCAACAAGGTACGGATCAAGATCGAATAATCGGTAAGAAATCCCAATCTCAAACCAATATCCGTGGAAGAAGAACTAGAGCTACTAGAATTCCCACCTATGAAACTCCCGAACCTTTCCGGTTATGCAATCAGGTGTTGGGGATACAGGGGAAGCACAATATCTCACCCAAACTAGCAAATCCTACATCCAGCTGTATCCATCCTTCAACACATAACCAAGAAAACTTCGGAAACCATCTACCTCAACCTTCGAAAAGCATCCGTTATACAAGTTATGGCGATACTCCCGAACTCCCGCCCCAGTACTGGGTGGTGTCGAGTTTATCTCACCAACGAACTGTATAAAAGAGATTTCCGATGTCGCGCACATATCTCAAGTATACCAGAATTGCAACGATAAAATTGTGACGACAACACCTCGGAGCTCAACTCCCCGGGACACTGCCACAACCCCTAAAGACAGGAGGCACCAAGAACAATGTTCTCGTCACAAAACCATCGGAACAAAACCAAGATACTCGCGTGATCCTAAAAAACATTTTTAGTGAAATTTGAGAAGAGAAGAGTCAAAACTCTACGTCAGGATGCCTTACCAGAGCGATGAGGAGACTGGGAAGTAAAAAGAATTCCTAAGCTCTCCGATATATAATTCCTAAGGACTCAAAACAATTTTTCTAGACACAACTCGGCTGCTAAAAACGATCAAGCAATGGGGCTCCTAAGGTCGGGGAAGGCTCTGGTTACCAACTTGTAACGCCCTCGATGCGGCTATAGCTCCCACGTGTCGAGGCACGACTTAGAGGCATAACCGCATTGAAAGCAATGTCGCAAGTCAGGCAATCATTACAACATCCCATGTAATATATATAATAAAAGGGGGAGATAACATAGTTGGCTTACACTCGCCACGTCACATCAGAGTACATAAATAACATCCATCAAACAAACACTCATGGCCCGACTATGGTGCCAAAATAGAAAAGAACCCAACATGCGACAAGGTCCTGAATCGATAACCCCAACTAGGCACCACTACTGATCATCCGGAAAAGATACGTAGTATCGCTGAGAGTCCTCGTCGAACTCCCACTTGAGCTCACAATCGTCAACTGGAGCAGAAACACCTGGACCTGCATCTGGAGTTGTAGTATCTGTGAGCCACAGGGACTCAGCAATCTCACACCCACGCGATCAAGACTATTTAAGCTCATAGGAATGGATAAGGCAAAATATATGTGGAGCTGCAGCAAGCGACTAGCATATGTGGTGGCTAACTTATACGCAAAAGAGAGCGAGAAGAGAAGGCGAAGCACGAGCGAGAAGCTAAAGGAACATCCTGCGCAAGCATAACTCCAACACCGTGTCCACCTCCCGGACTCCGCCGAGAAGGGGCCATCACGGTAACACACACGGTGGATTCATTTTAATTAAGTTTAGTTCAAGTAATCTACAACCGGACATTAACAAATTCCCATCTGCCCATAACCGCGGGCACGGCTTTCGAAAGTTCAATCCCTGCAGGGGGTCCCAACTTAGCCCATGACAAGCTCTCACGGTCAACGAAGGAATAGACCTCCACCCGAGACACACCGATCAGACTCGGCAACCCGGTACAACAAGAAAATTCGACAGGTTAAAACAAGACCAGCAACACCGCCCGAATGTGCCGACAAATCCCGATAGGAGCTGCACATATCTCTTTCTCAGGGCACACTCAGATGAGCGCTCCATACAACTAAAACCAAACCTCGAGTTTCCCCGAGGGGGCGCTGCACAGGACTCTAGTTTGGACCAACGCTCAGAGGAGCACTGGCCCGGGGGGGGGGGTTAAAATAAAGATGACCTTCGGGCTCCGGAAACCCAAGGGAAAAAGAGGCTAGGTGGAAAATGGTAAAACCAATGTTGGGCATTGCTGGAAAAGCTTTAATCAAGGCGAACTATCAAGGGGTTCCCATTATAACCCAACCGCGTAAGGGACGCAACAATCCGGGAACATAACACCGATATGACGGAAACTAGGACGGCAAGAGTGGAACAAAACACTAGGCGAGAGGCCGAGCCTTCCACCCTTTACCAAGTATATAGATGCATTAAGATAACATAGCAATATAATGATATCCCAACAAGTAAATAAATGTTCCAACAAGGAACGGCTCCAATCTTCACCTGCAGCTAACAACGCTATAAGAAGGGCTGAGCAAAGCGGTAACATAGCCAATCAACGGTTTGCTAGGACAATGGTGGGTTAGAGGTTCAACATGGCAATTGGGAGGCTGACAAGCAAAAGGTAGGCATCGTAGCAGTGGCAAAGCAAAGAGCGAGCAAACTAGCATAGCAAAGATAGTAGTGATTTCGAGGGTATGATCATCTTGCCTGCACAGTTGTCAGAGTTGACTGGATCCTCACAAGCAAACTCAACGGGCTCCTCGGTAGCGAACTCGTCTCCCAGCTCTACCCAACAAGACAAACAAGCAACAAGGATACAATCAACCACGGGCAAGACCAAGCAATATGATGAAATGACGATATGCTATGCGGGATGCGATGCGGGATGCAAAGTGCAAGATATGACAGGAAATGCATGAACCTGGCATCAACTTGGAAAACCAAGTGTGCCACTGGATAGAGGGGATGAAATCGCTTGAAAACGATATAAAGATCATTGGAATCGGAGCCACGGTTTGGAAATGGCAAGCGTTTTCAGATATGACACCGGTCTGCGATTTACAGCAAGTAGGCATCTAAATGCAACAAAATGAACATGCTACAGCCACCAAACATGAAAACAAAATACATGGCAGTGAAGTACACAAGATGGTTGACAAAACACTAGCACTGAGCCATAGGCAAATTCATCTATTAAGGGGTTCAAACAAGCATGGCTAAAACGCAAATGCAAAACAGATCTCAGACTTAGTGAAATTAACACTAGTCTGAAATTTCAGATCACGATGCTCTCTTCGGAGCAGCAAAACAACATGATAGAAAACCTGAACATGTCAAGTAAGAACATGGCATGGAGCTACTCAACAAGCTTAAAAAAAACACCCAAAGTGACCTGGGGCCAAAAGGGTTCACAAAATACTCTACCGAGCTCACGAACATAGCTCGAACACAATCAGTTTCCAGACTTAGTGAAAACTGAGACATGCTAAAATTTAACCCACGACGGCATGTAAACGAGCTCGATGCACTCACTACGGTGCAAGTCAGGGCAAGGAAAGCATATAACCAGCAAGAAGGCACAAAGTGCTAGCTACACATGGCAAGAACGAAGGCATAGCATGCATGGAACACTAACGGTAGCATCGGCAAAATCGCAAACAAGTTGACGATCTGCCCAGATTAACAACGAAGCAAAAGTTGAGCTCGATTGAGTCAACCTAGAGCACTCCACATATGCCAACAAAGAAATGGATGGATAGAGCATAACATAAATATCAAAACTCCCTTACTGATCATCCTCAAAAGAGGCACAGATCATTAGGAAACGAGCTGGACATATAGCATCATGAACTAAAATATCCCAGACTTAGTGAAAATCACTAAGTCCCTGAAATCTGCAATCTCAGGTACCTCTCTTCGCAAGCTTGCACAAGGCAACACACACATCCTAAAAATACATGGGTGGCACCTCTGGAAAGAAGACAAAATGCTTCACAATTCATCCCAAAGGGGCACAGGCATATCATGCATGAATTAAATATAGCAAAAATGACAAAAGTGCATGATGAACTAACGGATCTGCAATTTAACTCACGAAGCCTCCTTCTAACAGCATTTTGGGTATCAATACGACCCCAAATGCAAATGATGCAATGGAACGAAATGATGTACATGTCGAGGCGAAGATTTTGATATATCATATGCCCAAAATGGGGCTACGGATGAGGAGATACGGGTCCTCGAACAGGAGCATATGGAGTAAGAATCTAGGGACTTAGAAAAATCGGAGGGGGGTTAGGGTTTACTGTTCACGCGACCGGATCCAGATCGGGATCGCGGCGCGGAAGCCGAGGCGGCGCCGGCGGCGGAGCTCGAGCTCGCCGGAGCTGCGGGGTGCGCCGGCGGTGGAGGAGGTCGCCGGGGGGGCGGCGCCGGCGAGGAGGCAGCGGAGGGGCGCGGAAGCCGAGGGCGGGGAGCGGCCGGGCGGCGGGCGGCGAGGTGCCCGCGGCTGCGGCGACCTCCGGCTGGGGCGGCGGCGGCGCCCGC
>NC_041385.1:622398549-622403750 GCF_002162155.2 Triticum dicoccoides
GCGGGACAAGGCGCGGCGGCGGATCGGGCCGCGGGGGCCCCGCACGGGCCTCGCGGGCCCGCGGGCGGCGGTGAACTGGGGACCGGGCGGCGGCCACTAGGAGGCCGACACGTGCGGGCGGACGGGGAGGCCGGACATGTCCGTCGGCGGCGGGTGTGTCCGACGGCGGCGGGAGGAGTTGGATCTAGGGTTAGGGGGGAGAAGAACCGTGGATTTCGGAGGGGGGTGTATATATAGGCATAAGTGGAGCTTGGAGAGTCCAAATGAGGTGCGGTTTTCGCCCACACGATCGTGATCGAACGCTCTAGGACATGGAGCAGAGTTTGGTGGGTTTTGGGCCAAATTTGGGGGGTGTTGGGCTGCAACACTCACGAGGCCTTTTCGGTCCCTCGGTTAACCGTTGGAGTATCAAACGAAGTCCAAATGATACGAAACTTGACAGGCGGTCTACCGGTAGTAAACCAAGGCCGCTTGGCAAGTCTCGGTCCAATCCGGAAATGTTTAAACCCCACAGACGAAAGAAGACTAGAAAAGACCACCACAGGAGAACGAAGCGCCGGAATGCAAAACGGACAACGGGGAAAATGCTCGAATGCATGAGATGAACACGTATGCAAATGCAATGCACGTGATGACATGGTATGAGATGCATGAAAACGAAAACAACACACGGAGACAAGGACCCGAACCCGAGAAATAAATATAACTTGACACCGGAAACGGCAAGAGTTGGAGTACAAATGGGGAAAGTTACATCTGGGGCGTTACACCAGCGCACTGTGACTGGATCAAAATCAAAATCAATTTACCCTTCAATTAAGAAAGCGACCCCACATTAACTAGTCTCCCTTTTATTCTGGGTCATAATTGACCATGATTTTCGCACATAAAATATGCGTTATACGTTGCAAAAATAATATAATTTGATAGTACATTCAGATACGAACCAAATGATACAATTTTTGGTAACATGCATTCACATTTTGCTTGTCAAATACAGTACGTGGTCAAACTTTGACCCAAAATACGCAACACAACAAAAAAAATACTTCCAAGACCAGCGCCGCTCTTCCGCTCTTCTCCTCTTAAACCACCGCCGCTCCTCTCCTGTTCCAATCTAAATCCAGCGCCGGTCCTCTCCTCTTCCATTTCAAAACCACCGTCCCTCCTCTCCTGTTCCAGTCCAAAACCAGTGTCGCTCCTCTCCCGTTCTAATCCAAAACAAGCGCTGCTCCTCTCCTCTTCCATTCAAAAACCACCGCCGGCGAGTGAAGTTGTTGTGGGGAAGTAGATCAATGGAGGAGTACAACCGATACGTGAGGATTGAAGACGGCGAACCTGTGAAGCTAGCTAGGATGTTGGAGATACAGTCTTGGTTTGACAACAAGGACCAACTAGCGGCGACAACGACATCCATGGCCAAATATCTGCAACAGAGCAAAAAGGCAGCGATACTCCCGGAGGGAGAAGCACCGGAGTACATAGAGCTACTCCTCTGGGCCATGGAGCAAACAGATTCACCGAATCCGATCGTGAGGGAGCGGTGGTGGGAGTATTGATCCCAGATGGAGCATCCACCAGAGATTGAAGGATCGAGCATGTACAGGGTGCCGTTTGTGAGGGTGTCCTGCCAGAGCGAGTCGGTGGAGTCTTCGTCGACCGAACCCAACAGCAAGAGGAGAAAAGCAGTTGGCCCGACAACGCTTCCCCGCCATCGTCTCCCTCGCTGTTCACAACGTCTCACGGGGCGGTTGTCTGCCGCCGAGGAATAGGAGGGGACTGCCCCCCCTCCAGCCCAATAGTCGGGCAGGTTGTGAATTGTCAGGAGGAGCTTAGGGTTGTCAGTATTTGCAGGTTGTGAATTGTGTTTTGTGTTGTTTGTTTTGAGAGTTCTTTCAGATATGAATGTCTATTGAATTTCATATTTGCAGTATTGAGCATATGAAGTATTTTATGAATTCTAGAGATCTATTTTTAGCACTGAAAAAATGTAGTTTCATAGGAGTATAAAAGTGCAGACAATGTGATTCTCAGAGAAGAAATCGCAAGTTTCAGTTTCAGATAAGAACCTGCAAGTTCAGTTTCAGATAACAAACTGCAAACAGGGTTAACATCATGTTGGAAGTTTTATTCATGGTCGAAAATGGAACTACCAGCCAGTTAACATCATGCTGATAAACATTCGTGCATAGCCCATCTTCATATGATGCACAGTCAAAATGCCCACACAATGTCGAGTGTGCGAAACACAGAGAAAACAAGGGACAAAGTTTTGGCAAGTGTTGGACGTGGTCTTGGGCTGCCCCGTCTAGGATTTCATTTTTAACATGCGCAGCCCACGACCTCGGATGGGAGGTCCATAGGTCTGTTTGTATTTTCTTAGGGCCGTCATGTATCGACCGGCCTATGGACCTCCCATCCGAGGTTTTGTTTTTGGCAACCCAATTTATGTATTTTTTTGAACAAAACATAGAGGTCCGTTCTATTTTTCTAACTATATTATATAGGAACGACAGGTCGAACTTATGTTTCCCTTCTAACTATATTATATATATTTAAATTATTTTATATGTTATTATATATTATTTTTATTGTCATATTCAACAGATACTTACATATGTAAGAAAACAATATCCCACATCTTATTAAATTATAAAAATAATTTCTTAACAATAAAATCCTGGATTGTTTTGGCACGAAAATCCTAATGATTGTGTACATAAGCTTGGTAAGATTTAAGGACGAATTTAATAATATCACTTATTATTTAAATATATTTATAACAAAATGCTCAGCCCCTTTTTATTTTTTGATAACATTGCTGGCCCAACCCAACATTATAATTAGAATCAGCCCAGCAAAATCGTGTATTTCAAGAAAGTGCAAATGGCCTGTAATTTTTTTAGGAAATAAAATAAATGGGCCGCATGGACGCTACATTATTTGTTCACCCAGCTCAGCTAATGGCTGTAATTCAAAAAAAAATCAAATTGACTGTAAATTCTACTACGCAAAAAAAAGACTGTAAATTCTTAAAAAATGGGTTGAATACACGCCACATTTTTGGAGGCTGAAATGTGGGCCAATAGGTCGACGCCCAAGCAAGTCGTTGCAAATTTAGTCAACAAATGATTCTGACATGTTAGCCGTTGGATTTACATCCAACGACCGGCATCCATCTTCAATCTCTCATCTCCTTCCTCCAGCACCGCCGGGACCACCTCCCGCCTCCTGCTGCTAGCAGCTCTGCTTAGCATGCTTCGCTATGAAACGCTACTCCACCGTTGGCTAGGCCATCCCTCCACCCCTCCACACCTCCTGTTCTTCTCCACCGACTGCCGAACCACACCGCACTAGAACCAGTTAACCCTCGTACACCTCTTCGTCTGTGACTCTACTCCCACGTCTTCCCATCTCCGGCTCGTTGTTGTCCGGGGCCTCGCCGTCATCCACCACCTTGGATGCGCTCGGCACAGCGTGGTCAATGTGGTCAACGAACGACACCATCGGAAGTAGACTGTGTGTGGAGAGGCTGACAGCTGGGTCCACGGCCGCACACAAGGAAATGCGTCCTTATTACGCGCAAAATAATGATTCCTCCACCTGACATCTGGGACCCACCGGAAGGACCTCTGTATTTCATGAAAAAACGTGCCCCCCGCTGACATGTCGGACCCACCAGCTATCTTCGCACGCAAGGAAGTGCCTCCTTATTACGCACAAAAAAATGAATACCCCCCTGCCAGCTGGAACCCAGCATAGTGGGAGGCTGACTTGTGGGCCTACCAAGTTGACGGGGATGGAGGGCTTTGTCAACTTAGTCAATATGAACGATTCTAGCTCCTGTGACCGTACGATGTTCATCCAACGGCCGTAGTGCTTCTTCAACCTCTGGTCTTCTTGCTCTAGCCACCCAAACCAGCGTCGGCCGTGCCGCGTGCTCCTGCCTCTCGTGGCCGGCTGTGATGTCGCGGAGGCCTCACCCCCCTACTACTCCCACCGCTGCCAGGCCATCCCTCTACAAACCCAAACCCCTTGTTATTCTGCAGCGACAGCAGCCTCACACCGCAGCCGAACCAGTGAACCCTCGTACTCCTCTTCGCGTGGGCATCCACTGCTGGGTCTTCCCCGGCTCCGAGTCGTCTCCTTCCTAGGCCTCGCCGTCGTCCACCGCCGTGGTGGTATCGGCATGGCGTGGTCAACGTGGTCAAGGAACAACTTCCATCGGGCGTGGACTGTACATGGAGAGGCTGACAGCTGGGTCCACAGCCACAGCAACGAAGTGCCTCCTTATTACGCGGAAAATAATGACTCCTCCATCTGACAGCGGGGACCCACCGGACGGGCCACCGTATTTCGTGAAAAAAGTTTCCCCTGACTGTTGGGACCCACCAGCTACATCTTCGCACGCAAGGAAGTACATCCAGGCAAAAAAAAACGATTCGCCCCCCTGACTGCTGGGACCCACCAGCTACATCTTTGCACGCAAGGAAGTGCGTCCGGGCAAAAAATAAAAAATCAATTCGCCCCCTGACTGCTGGGACCCACCATCTACATATTCGCACGCAAGGAAGTGCCTGACAGTCGGGACCCACCTGGTCGAAGCGTATGTAGTGTTGTCATTCTGGTCACGAACGTGTACGTACATATATACTGGTGGATGTAGAGGCGCGCACGTGTCATAGTAGAGGCTCGCATGTAGCATGTACACGTACATACAACGGCCGGGGTGCAAGAAAGAAAATACGGCCACGTATGTGTACATACGGGCGGGGTCTCGAACACCTACTCGCGCATACGTATGGCCCGGGCTCTTGTACATGGCTGGGTCGGAACAGAGAAACAACATCGTCGTCATGTTCATGGGAAGGCAATGGAATGCTCGTGTCCATGGGGAGGCAACGGAATGCGTTGTGTTCATCGGGAGGCAACGGAACGCATGGGAGCCAACCGGCTGGGTCGGAACGGAATGCGTGGTCGTGTTCATCGGGAGGGCTTGGACGGAACAGGCGATGGAAACGAGGCCTGGCGTACCGCAGAACGGAGGAAACGGCCTTGTGTTCAACAGGACACGTTCGAAACGGGGGTCCTATTGATCGGGAGGGGTGTGGCGTACCGCAAAACAAAGGAAACAGACCTCCTACGGTTGAAACGGGGGTCCTGATGATCGGGAGGGGTGTGGCATACCGCAAAATGAAGGA
>NC_041385.1:622404111-622459073 GCF_002162155.2 Triticum dicoccoides
TGTTCATCCAGAGAGGCAGCATCAATCGGCTTAAGTTAGCAGAAGTATCGAAGGAATCGCTCGATCGGGTTCAGTTAACAGCAATCGATAGATCGCTCGGGTTCAGTAGCGCGTAGCCTGCATTGCAATCACTCGGGTTCAGTTAGAGCCCAACGCCTCGCTCGGGTTTAGTTAGATCCAATGCCTCGCACACACGTGCGTACGTGTACAAGAGAAACATGCATAGCTCGACCCTCGACCTCCCACTGTAACCGGGAACTCCCCAAAATTTTCCTCGCCCTCGCTTCTACCACGGTTTTTTCCATCATGGACGGCCCAAAGAATGTCATGCAGCTGCGTCTCCGGCCCGCCCAGGATGAAAAGCCCATTTTCTGTCATGATTTTTTGTCATAGAAGTAGGAGCCCACCTCATCTATGATGATACCAGGATTTGTCACAATTATCGTCATTGAAGTGTCATATGTATGACAGAAAAGCATTTCGTTTGGCCCAAAATGTGACGGATGTGTCTTTTTTTGTAGTGTAGGCAAGCGGGGCCCGCACCTAGGGGAACCCGGTGAACCACAGGCACCCAGCGGGTCCCAGCCCCGGGTCCTCGGACGCTGACGACCCGGCCCTACGGCCTTGTAGCATTACCATTGTACCCTTGCGGGAGGGGGGGTGGCCTATAAACCCCCCCAGGGGCCCTCATGCATACGAGCAAGCACACAGGAAAATAGCCGACTGATCAGTAGAACACACGTAGGGAGAAGGATCAACCTAAGCCCTAGCCAGTCTTCCTTCTTCCTCCATATAGCTCTAGGAGCAACTCTATACTGTTACATATAAACCACACTCGGCAGGACTAGGGGTATTATCTCTCTAGAGAGCCCCGAACCTGGGTATGTCTTGCGTCCCGCGCTCGCTCATGCCAACCTCCCCTTTGGATCCCACCAGTATCCTCGAGCCTCCTCCTCTCTTTAGCCATCCCATGGCATCTGCCGTGCGCCCACCACGACAGCATATGAGCGCCAAAAGAAGGAGTCGAGCTTGAGCTCCAGCCAAGCAGCTGCAAAGAAAAGCGGGAAAAATGTTCCCCAGCTGGGAGAACAGGCGGTGCAATTGATCCCCCCTCTCATTGTACCATCAACACATGTGAGTATCAGCTACGATCTGCCGGTAATAACCGACGCTCTTGGAAGGATGGCTGAAGAGGCCAGTGTGACCGTGGAACAAATCCTAGAGCTCAAGTCCACACCATAGATTACAGAGGCGAAAGTAAAACGGAAATATGCCCATGGTGAACCTTTGGTCAAGCCTGAGGAGGTCAAGAAGCTCTCAAGGAGAATGTATGAATTGCATGAATGGTACATGAAAATTACCAAGACTACCAATCGAGAGTCCCTCATGGTGAAAGTCAAGGCAGATCATTACCACCATGCGAATGCTCTGTATGTCGAGTTTACAGAACTATTTCAGTTATTCAATCAAGACGCACTCGACAAATCTCTCGTTAGTTGCTATTGTCTATAAGTGATTTCTTTCTGTAATTTAATTAAGTCTCTAGCTACCTGTAGTGCTTGTCGGTCGTTACATGTAATTATCCTCACTATATTCTTTTCTGTGGTATTATGCAGAATGAAGATCTATGAAATGAAAAAAGCTGGACACTATGGCATTGGGTTCATTGACCCAAATACCGTTAATCAAGAGACATGGTCAGAGCCATTCTATCGAGAAGATAGAGAGACTAGCTTCCTAGAGTTCTCGAAGCGGCTAAATAGCAATCGAGGTATACTACTTCCTTACCACTTCGGTTGAGTCGCATTGTCTTGTACTACAAATTTTGTTTTTTCTTACTAGCTAGATGTTAATTAATAAGTGTATAGGGTTTAGGGTAGTTGATGAGTGATATGCACATGCCCGCTTAATTTTTATACATGCAAATGTGTGCGCATGCAGTTTCCACTAGATCTTACATTCGAGTTGAAGACGCTGAATTTGAAGTTCTGGACTTGCTACTTGAACCACCCGAGCAGTACGAAATCATGAAGGGGATAGTCAATAGGTAATTTCAATCATTATCGAACTATATGTCGGCATATTTAGTTCGTCATTTCCTGATATCAACTAATTAATAACTCCTTTATTCATTTTCTTTGCCGACGGGCAGGGCTTGGCAAAAGTTCAGGAAAGAGGTTCCAGGTCCATGGAAAGAAAAGTTGTATTGGTATCGACCCAAGGTATAATTAATTAAGTAGTACTAGCTAGCTACCATCTCTTTAATTCTAGTTTCAATATACCATTAGTTACCATGCTTGATTAATTATTATTTGATTGAATTCTATTCTCGTAAAGTGCATGAAGCAGTTGACGGGGAATGATCTATGTGCATACTACGTTTGCAAGAACATTCGCATGATGGCATCCGAAAGGAGCAGAGATGATAGACAACAATGGGTACGTCGCCAGAGCACTATTCACAATTTTTACATCATTATCAATATCTAATATATACACACACAACTAATACATGCATATTTGATCTTCTTCTTTAAAGTTCAAGGATGTGCGGGAGAAGCTCCTACCAGCGGATCGCGTGCGAGCAATTCAATAAGAAATATCGGGATTTTTGCTCAACCAGGTCATAGATCCCAAAAGAGAATTCCATTACCCGCTACTACCGCAGTAATGCCACCATGTAGGAGAAATTGTATATACCAAATTGTGTATATATACATGTGCATGTGTGAATGGTGGTGCGAGTATATATATATATGATCGGTTCTACGAGAAATTCTATTTATATATATATATATATATATATATATATATGCATAACATGTACAATATGTAGTATCATAAAATACCAACAAATAAAAAATAATAAAATGGAAAACACAAAATTAACGGAAAAAGAAATCATAAACCCAAACCCCCCTAAACCTTTAGTACCGGTTGGTGTTACCAACCGAAACTAAAGGTCTCCCAGCCCCCAGCGCAGGCTCGTGCCACGTGGTGACCCTTTAGTGGCGGTTCGTGCTGAACCGGGACTAAAGGGGGGGGGGGACTTTAGTCCCCACCCTTTAGTCCCGGTTGCACAACCGACACTAAAGGCCCTTACGAACCGGTAATAAAGCTTTGTTCTCTACTAGTGCTCAAGGATGTTGAGGTCTGCTAGGTGGTGTAGTGTCCTTATTGTGGCTACTCTTGGGGATGCTCCTCTTCTTCATTGTTGGCGAGTTCTTTTTCATCTACTTTTTCTGGTTCTAGGCCTTCTTGGTCAAAAGCTGCATTTCTTCCTATGCAATATAATGGAATTGCCCATGGTCGATGGATAAATGATACGTCCATTTTGCATCATGTTGCTTACTGTTATTTATAATGTTTTTATCCATAATAATGCTTTTTGGAGTAATTCTAATGCATTTTCTCTCATAATTTGCAAGGTAGACACCAAGAGGGAGAATTCTGGCAACTGGAATTCTGGACCTGAAAAAGCTACATCATGCTATCTATTCTGCACAACTCCAAACAAGCTAAGCCTTCACTGAGAGTTTTTATGGAATATTTAAGAAATATTGGAGCAAATAACTACCAGAGGGGGCCCACCAGGTGGGCACAACCCACCTGGGCGGGCCTGGGAGCCCAGGCGCGCCCTGGTGGGTTGTGCCCTCCTCGGCCCACCTCCGGTGCCCATCTTCTGGTATATAAGTCATTTTAACCTAGAAAAAATAAAGGAAGGACATTCGGGATGAAGCGCCGCCACCTCAAGGCGGAACTTGGGAAGGAGCACTTTTGCCCTCCGGCGGAGCGATTCCGCCGGGGGAACTTCCCTACCGGAGGGGGAAATCATCGTCATCATCATCACCAACAACTCTCCCATCTTGGGGAGGGCAATCTCCATCAGCATCTTCACCAGCACCATCTCATCTCAAACCCTAGTTCATCTCTTGTATTCAATCTTGTTACCGAATCTATAGATTGGTGCTAGGGGGAGACTAGTAGTGTTGATAACATCCTGTAGTTGATTACTATATGGTTTATTTGGTGGAAGATTATATGTTCAGATCCATTGTGCTATTTAATACCCCTCTGATCATGAGCATGTTAATTATTTGTGAGTAGTTGCTTTTGTTCTTGAGGTCACGAGAGAAATCATGTTGCAAGCAATCTTGTGAATTTGTATGTGTTTGATACTTTGATAGTATGTATGTTGTCATTCCCTTAGTGGTGTCATGTGAACATCGAATACATGACACTTCACATATTTGGTCCTAAGGTAATGCATTGTGGAGTAGTAAATAGATGGCGGGTTGCGAGAGTGACAGAAACTTAAACCCTAGTTTATGAACTATTCTGTAAGGGACCAATTGGATCCTAGAGTTTAATGATATGGTTAGAATTTATTCTTAATATTTTTCTCGTAGTTGCAGATGCTTGCAGGAGCATTAATCATAAGTAGGAGTTTTGTTCAAGTAAGAACAGCACCTAAGCACCGGTCCACCCACATATCAAATTATCAAAGTAGCGAACACAAATCAAACCAACATGACGAAAGTAACTAGATGAAATTCCCGTGTACCCTCAAGAACACTTTGCTTGTTATAAGAGGCTGTTTGGCCCGTCCTTTGTCTAAAAAGGATTGGGCTACCTTGCTTCATACTTATTTTTACTATCGTTACTTGCTCGTTACAAATTATCTTGCTATCAAACTACTCGCTACTTACAGTTTTAGCACGTGCATACATTACCTTACTGAAAACTACTTGTCATTTCCTTCTGCTCCTTGTTGGGTTCGAAACTCTTACTTATAGAAAAGAGCTACAATTGATCACCTATACTTGTGGGTTATCAAGGCTATTTTCTGGTGCCGTTGCCGGGGAGTGAAGTGCCTTTGGTAAGTGGCATTCGGTAAGGAAACATTTATATAGTGTTACTATGGAAAACAATCCTTTGAGTGTTTTTTTCGGGGTATCTTCACCTCGTCCAGAACCACAATTAGTTACCCTCAACCTACTACACCTACTGAAAATATTGAATATGAAATCCCTTAGGGCATGATAGAACAACTGCTAGCTAATCCTTATGCAGGAGATGGAACTGACCATCCTGATATGCACTTGATACATGTGGAACAAATTTGTGGATTGTTTAAGCTTGCAGGTTTACCCAGGGATGAAGTGATGAAAAAGGTTTTCCCTTTATCTTTGAAGGGAAAAGCATTGGCATGGTATAGGCTACGTGATGATATTGGATCATGGAATTCGAATCGTTTGAAATTGCAGTTCCACTAAAAAAATTATCCTATGCATCTAGTTCATCGTGATCGGAACTATATATATTATTTTTGGCTTCGTGAAGGAGAAAGTATCGATCTAGCTTGGGGGAGGCTTAAGTTGATGTTATATTCATGCCCCAATCATGAGCTCCCAAGAGAAATTATTATTCAGAATTTTTATGCTCGACTTTCTCCTAATGATCAAACCATGCTGGATACTTCTTGTGATGGTTCTTTTATGAAAAATTTTAATTCCTGTGAGATCTTTTGGAAAGAATTAAACGCAACTCTGAAGATTGGGAACTTGATGAAGGTAAAGAGTCGGGTATAAAGCTTAAGTATGATTGTGTTAAATCTTTTATAGATACCGATGCTTTTCAAAAGTTTAGCACTAAATATGGACTTGAATCTGAGATAGTAGCCTCCTTTTGTAATCATTTGCTACTCATGTTGAACTTCCTAAAGAGAAGTGGGTTAAATATGACCCACCAATTAAAGATGAAACTAAAGAACCAGTACCAGTTCAAGAAGAAACTATACTTTGTAATGTTGATCCAGTTGTTCCTTCTGCTTATATTGAGAAACCACCCTTTCCTGTTAGGATAAAAGAACATGCTAAAGTTTCAACCGTGGTTAACAAAAGCTATGTTAGAACAACTAAACCTGATGAACAAATTAAAGTAGAACCTAGCATTTTTATGGTTAAAGATCTCTTGGAAGAAGATATGGATGGGCATGTTATTTACTTCTGTGAAGAAGCTGCTAGAATTGCTAAACCTGATTTAAAAGATAAACATAGACTTGTTGTTGGCATGCCTGTTATTTCAGTTAAAATAGGAGATCACTGTTATCATGGTTTATGTGACACGGGTGCTAGTGTGAGCGCTATTCCTTACACTCTATATCAAGAAATTATAAAAGACATAGCACCTACCGAGTTAGAAGACATAGATGTTACTACTAAACTTGCAACTAGAGACACGATATTACCTTGTGTGATTATTAGATATGTTGAATTCTTGTGTGGGAAAATAAAATATCCTACTGATTTTCTTGTTCGTGGTACCCCGCAAGATGACTTCTGTCCGATTATCTTTGGTAGACATTTGTTGAACACAGTAAATGCTAAGATAGATTGCAGGAGACAAATTGTGGGTGTTAGCTTTGGTGATGAGTCTCATGAGTTTAATTTTTCCATGTTTAGTAGAAATCATCATTAAAAAGAATTGACTAGTAAGGATGCATTAATTGGTCTTGCTTCTATTGTTGTGCCACCCACTGATCCTTTATAGCAATACTTGCTAGACCATGAGAATGATTTACATATGCATGAAAGAAATGAAATAGATAAGATCTTCTTTCAACAACGTCCTTTGCTTCAACATAATTTTCCTATTGAAACTCTTGGAGGTCCTCCTCCACCTAAGGGTGACCCTGTGTTTGAATTAAAACAATTGCTAGATACTTTGAAATATGCTTATCTTGATGAAAAGAAGATATATCCTGTTATTACCAGTGCTAACCTTTCAAAACATGAAGAAGAAAGATTATTGAAAGTTCTAAGGAAGCACGAGCTGCTATTGGATGTACTCTTGATGATTTAAAGGGCATTAGTTCCACTCTAAGTCAGCACAAAATTAATATAGAACCTAATGCTAAACCAGTTGTTGATCATCAACGTCGGTTAAATCCAAAGATGAAAGAAGTGGTAAGAACGGAAATACTAAAACTTCTGGAAGCAGGTATAATCTATCCCATAGAAGACAGTAGATAGGTAAGTCCTGTTCATTGTGTCCATAAGAAAGGAGGTATAACTGTTGTTCCAAATGATAAGAATGAGCTTATTCCACAAAGAATTGTTACAGGCTATAGAATGGTAATTGATTTTAGAAAATTAAACAAAACAACTAGAAAAGATCATTACCTTTGCCTTTTATTGATCAAATGCTTGAAAGATTATCTAAACACACACACTTCTACTTCCTTGATGGATATTCTGGCTTTTCACAAACACATGTATCTCAACCCGATCAAGAAAATACTACTTTTACTTGTCCCTTGGGAACCTATGCTTATAGACGTATGCCTTTTGGTTTATGTAATGCACCTGTTACCTTTCAAAGATGCATGATGGCTATATTCTCTGACTTCTGTGAAAATATTGTTGAGGTTTTCATGGTTGATTTTTCTGTTTATGGGAAGTCCTTTGATGATTGTTTAAGCAATCTTGAGCGAGTTTTGCAGAGATGTGAACAAACAAATCTTGTCTTGAATTGGGACAAGTTCCACTTTATGGTTAATGAGGGCATTGTCTTGGGTCATAAAATTTCTGAAAGAGGTATTGAAGTGGACCACGCTAAGGTTGATGCAATTGAGAAAATGCCATGTCCTAAGGACATCAAAGGTATTTGTAGTTTCCTAGGTCATGCTGGTTTCTATAGGAGATTTACTAAAGACTTCTCTAAAATTTCTAGGCCTCTCACTAGTATTTTGCAAAAGGATGTTCCTTTTGTTTTTGGTGATGATTGCTTAGAAGACTTTGAAAGACTCAAGAAAGCCTTAATTTCTGCACCTATTGTTCAACCACCTGATTGGAACTTGCGTTTTGCAATTATGTGTGATGCCAGTGACTATGTTGTTGGTGCTGTTCTAGGACAAATACTTGATAAGAAATTGAATATTCATGATGCTAGTAAAACTCCAAACAGTGCTCAAAGAAATTATGCTACTACTAAAAAAGAATTTTTAGCAGTGGTGTTTGCTTGTGATAAATTTAGACTTTATATTGTTGATTCCAAAGTAACTGTTCACACAGACCGTGCTGCTATGAAATATCTTATGGAAAAGAAAGATTCTAAACCTAGACTTATTCGTTGGGTTCTCTTGTTACAAGAATTTGATTTACATATTATCGATAGAAAAGGAGCTGAGAACCCTATAGCAGATAACTAGTCTAGGCTTGAAAATGTGCTTGATGACCCACTACCTATTGATGATAGTTTTCTTGATGAGCAGTTAGCTGTAACAAATGTTTCTAATAGTACTCCTTGGTATGTTGATTATGCTAATTACATTGTTGCTAAATATTAACCTCCTAGCTTTACATACCAACAAAAGAAAAAATTCTTCTATAGTTTAAGACATTACTTTTGGGATGACCCACATCTTTATAAAGAAGTACTAGATGGTATTATTAGACGTTGTGTACCCGAGCATGAACAGGGACAAATCCTGCAGAAATGTCACTCCGAGGCTTATGAAGGGCATCATGTTGGAGATAGAACTGCTCACAACGTACTGCAATCTGGATTTTATGGGCCTACTCTCTTCAAGGATCCCCTCAAAAAATACCTTGCGTTGCAAGACTCATGCCTCAACCCATACCTTACTGAGCTACTCACACATGGAGATCGGATCGTGGGAAGAAAAGGTTGAAGAACATATCTTGAGATTGATTGAGTGCAATATGTCTTACAATTGATGCCTTATGAGATGCACGATTACAAGTATGAATGAGATGGGAGAGCACTATTGTGGTGGTGGAGATGGCTATGGCGATGGAGATGGCGGTGGCTAGGGTTTATGGATGAAGATGTTCTAACTTCTGTGCTCGTGTTGTGATGACATTTCGACGGGGTCCCTTTAATGAGAGTTGTTCAAGCAGATGATCTGCCTCAAAATCCACACCATACGAGCACTCAAATGGGCGCATGCACCCCTAGGTAACGTCGTCTTTTGCTCTGCCTTCGCATAAACGCCTCTTGTTGATTATTTCTTACTCCATTCTTCTTCCATTACATTTCCACATGCGATTTATTCCCTTTTTATCCCATTTCCTATGGAAACAAATCAAAGAGAGGATTTGTCGGAGGGAATGACCACGGGCAGCCTCATCAGCACCCCGTAACATTTCAAGACATCGGGGCCAACAAAGCCCCACGCACCTTCCGGATGTACGTGCGGCTCCTTGGGCCAGCTGGTCTAGAACGTCGGCTGCCAGAAGTCGGCGCACTCTCAGAAGGCGGCCTCAGGGGTCCGGCATCTAGCAGGAGGCCCTGCCTTACCTCAGAGTTTGCACCCATTTACTATGACGAGACAAGACGTGGCTACAGGACCACTTGCTCCCCTGAATCCCGAAGGAGCGTGGCCCCAGTGCGGGCATACCAGGCGGACACCCCTCGACCGACGCGGCACTGTAGCCATACGGCTCATGATGCAGCCCGCGTCTGCCAGGGCCATGCTCCCACGACGACCGGTCGGTACGGCCCGCAGGCGGCGGGCCCTACTCTTCCATGAGCACCAGAGGATGGTGTACCCCAGGAAGGCGGACTCCAGGGCGGGCCGACTCCTAGCCGACGAACCTTCCTCTCCTCGGGGTCTGCGCGCCATTAATCTGATGAGACGGGGTGTGGCTATAGTAAGGGCCCGCCAGGCGGCGGGACTGTAGCCATGCGCCCCCTACAAGGCCTCTGTCATCAAGTGTGAGGCTACATCAAAAGGCAATAAACATGGCCCAAAGGCGGTGGGCCCTACTTGTCGGCCAGGTTCACGGCAGCTGGCGGGACCCACCAGGCGGCAGATCCCAGCAGCCGGCGGAGAATCCGCCGCCCCAAGACACTAACGTCCGGGTCCTACATCCGGCCATATTACCATTGTACCCCTGGGGGTAGGCCTATATAAACCCCCAGGCTCACCCATGCAAAGGGTCCAGCCCCCACGCAAAGCACACACACCCATAGCTAGAGAGCCCCGAACCTAGGTAAGCCTCATAGGCATTCGAGATCTGTCTCACTCCCGCTTCCAGGGCACGATGACGTACTCCTATCCCCATCCATGATAAGCCACTCCCTGGTATATGTTGCCAGATTACCCCGACATTTGGCGCCCATTGTGGGGCTAAGTGCACCGTCGGTCGGAGACACGTTCTGCACGGGAACCCTTTTCCTCTCCGGCGAGCACGTCACGACCGGCCTGATCAGCCAGCCCAGCACGCCCGCTAGTGCTTGCACCAGCATGCTACCTGATGCGGAGGTGGCCTGCTCTGCGAACAGCATCACCGACCTTGTCGGCAAGATCAGCCTCTCCGACAAGCCCGCATCCAATGCGGGAGCAACCTGCCCCATGAGTTGCCTCGTTGACCTCCTCGGCAAGCTCTGCATCGCCAACGAGACCACCTGCGATTTGGAGTCCGTTGGCTCCGCCGACCCCTTCAACGAGCCCGTCGAGATGCTCATCGACTCCGACGCGATTTCCACTGATGCCTTCCCTGGCAACATGGTGATCATCGACGATCCGCTCCCTCCTATTGCCAGCGGCGCCAACGCCAACATCATCACAGAGGTGATGGTTACCGACCACAGTGGGGACTCCGTTGGAGCGGCCTAGGACCCGTTGCAAGCCGCCTTGCAAGGCCTTGCCACCCCCGTTGCTGCCAACACCGATGGAGCGACACTGGAGACGTTCCGCGTCACGCTCCTCGACAGCGCCAACAAGCTAGCAACCATGAGGCGCCGTGCCGAGGCCCGCCAGCGCAAGATCGACTGCATTGCGGGTGGCACGCCGGCTACTAGAGAGCCTAGCCGGGCCGGAACGGTTCGGCAGCATGGCGCGGCCATAGCCAGCATGCTGGGAGTCGGGCGCCCAGTCTACACTACCCCAATTGAGAACCTGCGCGCTTCCCAGGCGGCAGCAGATGAGCTGGACCACCTGGAAGACGACGAGCGGCGCAGCCAGATGGCACGCCTCCAGGAACTCCTTGAAACGGCGGCCGCGTAGAAAGACGCGGGTCGCTGCGTGATGGAAGCCGGCATGCAAGTCGAAAACCACCCCTCCCCGCCGCGAGCATGGGGCGACCTCCCAGTCCCCAATAGGCAGTCGCCAAGATCAACAAGACCCGGAGCCGGCTGCTAGCCGTAGCCGGCACACCCGCCTCACGGTAGTTCACGACCAACACGGTCGTCCACGAGCAGAGAGCTGGCGGTATGAGCGTCCGTGTCCTCCTCGCAGGGAGAGGCTGCCCTCTCCGCCGCCTATGGATCATCTGACTCTCGGAGGCCGGTTGGGCCCCCGTGAAGGAGTCGGAGAGAATGCTGCGCGCCACAAGATCAAGCGGCTCGCTCGGTCCCTGGCCATAGAAGAAGAAGATGCAATCGGCCCGACCTGCTTCGGCTCCCGCATTCGCGACGAGCCCTTCCCCAAACGGTTCTCGCTCCGTCGAGATACTCCCAAGTCCAATGGCTCAGTGAAGCCGATGGACTGGCTGGTCGAGTACTCCATGGCTGTCAGCATAGCAAACGACAACAAGCACGTTGCCGTGAAGTATGTTTCGCTCATGCTCCAGGGCACGACCCGGACATGGCTGAACAGCCTCAAGCCGTACAACGTCAACAACTGGCTGGACTTCGCGATGTCTTCATCCACAACTTCACCAACACCTACAAGCAGCCCCCTGAAAGTGCGTTATATCGACTAGAGGGGGGTTGAATAGGCGATTTTTATGAATTCTTCACTGAGGAATTTGCTGGTGAGGAAATTCCTTAGCGAAGAACTACTTGCAGCGGAATAAGTACTCAGAAGTAAACATAACAGGATACAAGCATGGTCATCATGATGAAATGAAGACAAGCACAGAGTACAGAAAGCGTAATCACAGGATAACACAAGACGAAGACAAACAGACTAAAGAACTTGAACTGAGGAATTTGTGAAAGTCTTTAGTTAAAGTCTTCAAGCACAGATATGAACAAACATTCAACACAGTAATGAGGAAATGGAAGGGTTGAGGAGATAGAACCAGTTAGTTGGTGAAGACAAGGATTTGGTAAACCAGATCCAACTGCTGTCTCAGTTGTACGTTTGGTTGGAGCGGCTGAGTATTTAAACTCGAGGACACGCAGTCCCGGACACCCAGTCACTAAGCCGCAACTCAGGACACCCAGGCCTCACCGTATTCTCCTTGAACTAAGACCACGCAGGCCTCGTCCAATCACTCGTGGTAAGTCTTCAGGTGACTTCCAAACCTTCACAGACTTGGTCACTCGGCGATCCACAATTCCTGTTGGATGCTCTAGACCTTGACGCCTAACCGTCTGGAAGAAGCACATTCTTCAAAGGTAACAAGCGTCAGATCCACGCGGGATCAATTTCTTCAGTGATGCTCAATCACTTTGGGTTTGTGGGGGTTTGGTTTTGGGATTTTCCTCACTTGATGATTTTCGCTCAAAGTCCTCGGAGGATGGGTTGCTCTCAAATGACAAGTTTCAAGTTCTCTCGGAGCAGCCAACCAACTAGTGGTTGTAGGGGGCGGCTATTTATAGCCTAGGGAGCAGCCCGAAATGATAAGACATAAATGCCCTTCAATGATATTACCGTTAGGTGGATAAGATATTTTGGGACAGCCGGCGCGCAACACAGCAACGGTCGGAAATTTGATTCTCAAATTCCTCAGGGCGATCATGTTCCTCACTGTGTAGGCAATTCGCACTGGCAAATTCCTAACTCCTCAGTTAGAGCAAAGTCCTCAGTGACCAGAAGAACTGCATCTCTGTCACTGAAGAAATTGAATGAACTGTATGAGATTTCCAATGGCTTCACTCGAAGGGATTGGTAGGTGTAGGATTTTGAGTTGAGCATCACATGGAAATTTTTCCTTAGTATTTCCTCGACCCCCTTTAACAGTATGGTGTTTCCTATGACTCAAGAAAGAGAAAATGAAACTACTAAAACAAAAGTCTTCACGCTTCATGTTCCTCAAATGAATATCAAGTCTTCAAGGTCACACCAATTTCTTCACTTTCAAAGTCTTCAGAAAGTCTTCAGAATATCAAAGTCTTCAGTCGAAGAACTTCATTTTTAGGGGTCGACTTTCTCTGTAAATATCAAACTCCTCATAGACTTATAGACCTGTGTACACTCTCAAACGCATCAGTCCCTTAACTTATAAGTCTTCAATACACCAAAATCACTAAGGGGCACTAGATGCACTTACAATCTCCCCCTTTTTGGTGATTGATGACAACATAGGTTAAGTTTTCAACGGGGATAAATATATGAAGTGTAAATACTGATATTGAGAAATTTTGATTGCAAGATATAGAAGAACTCCCCCTGAATATGTGCATAGTGAGGAATTTGCTTTTGAGGCAATGCACATTTGAAGAGTTGAATCATGGAGATCTCCCCCTATATCTTGTAATTCATACACGCATTTGATATATAATATGAAGAATTTGAAATGCATGATGAAATATGGTGCCTGATGAAATTCAGCATGCGTGCAATAATATTAACGAGGAATAAGCATGCAGAATAGCACATCAAAAGTATCAGAGCACAGTGCATCAAAAGTATCAGAGCACCATGCACCGTCCAAAAGTATCAGGGCACCATCGGGTTTAAGATTACAACTCGATCCAGTAAAAAGTTTCGGAAGAACGAGAGTTGTAACTTAACAAAACGCCCATAATATAAACCCGCTTGAAGACTAACTCAGATTTCTCCCCCTTTGTCATCTAATGACCAAAAGGATCGAAACTGAGGACTAACGCCCCTTGAAGAATTTCAAGTCGATGGAGCAGCGCCAGCGTTGTCGGGGTTGTTTGTTGAAGTAGGGCCTGCCGCAGTGTCGTCGAAATCTTCATATTCATCAGTGTCACGCGATGAAGAATAAGAGCTGGCCACCAGATCAGGAACTTTGACTCTCTTGAATTTCTTCGGAGGAGGTGCAGGCCAGTCAAATGCTTCCTGGAGACCCATAGTCTTCAGTTCTTCCGTGCTATATACATGAGTGAGAACAGCCCAGGTGCGGTTGAGGGTTTCATGAAGGCGATAATGGTGTTTCTTCACTGCATTATGGGTTGAGGTCATGTTGTGAAGAATTGCAGCAAACTGACGCTTCACCCATTTTTGATTGCGATCAACCTTCTGATGAAGACTGAGGAGTAACTCACGGTCAGTCATCACCCTGGGTGCTGTGGCTTGGGGCTTTTGCTTGGCTGAGGTATTTGCGGCAGTGTCATGTCTGGCAGAATCATCATTGGTAGAGTAAGATGTAGCCAGACGAAATTGACCATCCAATGGACGAATGCCTTCATCGATCACAACAGCTGCCTTGCCTTTGTCATCAAATGATGAAACTGGTCGCTTGAGGACTTCAATAGGAGGAAAGTAGCTACCATGGTTCAGAGTGTCAGCCTTGTAATTCAGTGAAGATCTTGCCCTTATGAATCTCATGATCCAAGGCGCATAGGGCTTTAGCTCGAAAGGTGACATAGCAACATTAGCCAGAGTCCTCATGAAGAAATCATGGAAGTTGACGGGAACGCCATGAATGATGTTGAAAAGCATGTTCTTCATGATGCCAACGACATCTTCATCATTTGAGTCGTGGCCTTTGATGGGACTCATTGTCTTCGTCAGGATTCGATAGATAGTCCGGGGCACATAGAGCAAGTCCTTGACGAGGAATTTGGTTCGTGGGGCCTGCCCTGGCTTCAAAGGCTTCATGAGCACTTGCATATAATGATTTGTTAGTTCAGGGTCATTGTAGATGCAACATGCACTGTCATTGGGAGATCAAGAGGAAGGACACGAAGCAATTCAGTTGCTGGTGCCTTGTAGTGAGTGTTTTCGGTCATCCAATGCAGCACCCATGAATTGACATCTTCAGCATCTCCGGTGATATGCAGTGTGGCGTAGAACTGAAGAATGAGTTCTTCATTCCAATCACAGATATCAGTGCAGAAATTCAGTAGTCCTGCATCGTGAATAACACTGAGGACTGGCTCGAAGCACGGCAGAGATTCCATATCCACATGAGGAATATGTCCATGATCGAAGATTTTGTCCTTGTCAAAGAGCACTGAGGAATAGAAGTTGGCTTGAGTAGCAGTCCAGAAACGCTTCTTCCTTATGCGAGCAGAGTCATATGGATTATAGTCAGTGAAGAACACATGCTCTGAAAAGAAGTCTTCAGCCTTGAATTTTTGCTTGCCTGAGAACGGATTCTTCGGCTTGGGCAAAGGAGTGTCAGTGATTTGCAGCACAACCTTAGGAATCATGAGCTTAGGCACTTCAGGCTGAGGAATTTCTGGTTCCTCTTCTTGTGCAACTCGAGGATCAACAGCAGCAGGTTCTTCAGCACTAGCGGCTGGAATTTCTTCATGAACAGATGAAGTGGGATGAGTTTCTTCAGAGCCCATTTGAACAGTTATAGTCCGGGACTGAGGAATCTGTTGAATAGGAGTGAAGAGAGGAGTATTGGGATGCTGACTTTCCCAAAAGTCATCATTCATCACTGGTGTAATGCATCCAATATCCACATCTTCATCTTCATGTTCAATTTCCTCAACACCAGCCTCTTCAGCTGTGAACTGAGGCATAGGTGAGGAAACGACGGGCGTTGAAGGGAATGCTTCCACTTCAATTTCTTCATCAAGCTGCTCTGACATAGCAGCAGAATGATTTTCTTCATCAGAGCCGCTTGGGATCTTGTAGTCTTCTCCATAAGGAACAATTTCCTTTGATGACAGGGAGGAAATCGGAACGGCATCAATGGGATTTTCAAGAGAGCTGGTCATTGGCTTCATCTTCTTCGCAGCCGAAGAATTTGACGCAGCTGATGCCTTCCTTTTCTTCACTGCAGCTCGCTCTGCAGCCTTGGTTTTCTTCACTTCATAGGCAGAAGGAAGAATTGGAGTAGGTGTAGGCGCGGGAGGAGCTGAGGCCTTTGATTGATTTTCTTCAGGCGCAACTGATGCAGTTGCCCTGATCTCTTCAGTTTCTTCAGGCGCACCACTAGTGGATGCCCTGGCAATTTCTTCAGCGGCTGGAATGGAGTCATCAGCCCTGGAACTTACATTTTCATCAGCAGGCTGAAAGTCATCAGCGGTGCTGGCATGTTCTTCAGGAGGCTGAGCAGAGTCTGCAGCCTGAGGATTTTCTTGTTGCGATGGGGCTGCAACAGTTGACATTTTCTTCGTCAGGTTGATGAATCGCACTTTGGCTCCTTGCCATTCAGCATTGTATGCATCAAAGTCTTTGCTGAGGGCTTGGATTTCAGATTGAGCCTTGAGAAGTTCTTCGGGCGTCAGTCTGACAACATTCTTCTTCCGAAGCTTCTCCTTTCTAGATTGAGCCTTCTTGATTTCACGTGCCTTTTCAAACTTCCATTTCTCGTGAGAGATGAAATGGGTCAGCATGTGACTTTCACCGGGAGTCAGAGGCAGATCAGGCATTGGAGTGTTTGGATCCTTATGCCATAAGTCAATGTAGTCGAGGATCTTCTTCGGATCCAAAAGCAGTGGCACAGATGTGCCTTTGGCTCTAGCGGCCTTTACTTGTCTGTCTCTGATGATTTCCGCAAGTTCTTCATTAGAAGCTTCATCATCATATGGCACTTGGAATGCAACCTGTTTCTTCCTTGGACTTGGCCGAGGACCGCGTCCAGCTGTTGCTTTAGTCTTCAACAGTGTGGGGGATGATGAGGACATTGGTGCAGCTGAGGAACTTGCTGAGACACCAGAAGCAATTGAGAAACCCTGAGTCCTTTGACATGTAGCCAGATGCACAGGAGTTGAGGACTTTGAGGGAGCTACTGAGGACTTTGGTGGAGCAGTAGCAGTCTGAGGAATTTGTCGTGAGGGCGCAGCTGAGGAACTGGGCCGTGAGGGCACTGATGGTGAAGCACTTGGCTTACGAGCAGGCTTCTTCGGCATTGATTTCCTCGGTTTGACTGAGGTCTCAGTGGCAGCAGCAGCGTCAGAATCTTCATTGAATTTCCTCACTGCCTCCTTGGCTTGTCTTGCCAATTTGGCTTGGCGCCTAGCCCACTCTTCAGGAAAATCCTCACCACGCTTGATGCTAGTGGGATCAGCTACTTGGCCAGGTGCCAATGGAGCTCTTGGGCATGGAGGATTTAAGGCGAATTTCTTCATGTACTTTGGAGTGACATATCGATATTCTCTCCATTCCCTTGCCCATCTCCGTTCAATTCTCTGAATACGCACCTTGCGCTGATTCTTGTTTTCTTTGCCAAACTTGGCTTCATCAGGTGTGCAATAATCCTTATAGAGTTCATCAGGGATTTCAAAAGCAGTCATGACCTCCGGTTTCTTTCCTCCTTTCTGCGGTCTCTTTCCTTCAGCCATTTTCTTCAGATGAGGAATTTGAACAATTGAACACTCTGAAGAAGTATGCAATTTTTCTTCGAGGAACGCTGCAAATGAGTTAAGTTGATGAGAACCTAGTGATTCAGCAGCGGACATGAGTACCTGTGAACAGAGTGTAGGTGCGAGGAATTTTGGAGAGGTCATATGCGTTCTCAGAAGATTTTTTCGAAACGACAAGTTTTGAGGAATTTGACCAGTTGAGCCTTGAGCAATTTCACTAAGCGTTCTTGTCTTAGGTTCCAGAGTTGTACAGATCAAAAATCCGCACAATTGAGGAATCTTGAAGAAGATGAGTGCTTAGAGAAATGGATCAAGAGCATACAGTAAGTGAGGTGTTCAGATGTGTGAAGATTTGAAGAATAAAACACCTTTGAAGATTTTCAGGAAAACTTGAGAATCAAAGTGAGTAAATAAAAGTAACTTTTAATTACCCGAACTGAAGAACACGACGAACTAAGATGAACAGCGGTGAAGTTCGTTGAGTTAGATCTCCCACGCCCTAACTTGGCAGAGGGAGACAGCTACGGCGGCGGCAGAGTGAAGATTTCCGCAGCCGGCGCGAGTACGACGGCGACGAGGTCGAGGCAGTGAAGCTCTTCCTCACCAGCGGCGATGGAGTAGCGGCGGCGCTAGGGTTTGAGGAGCTCGAGCGAGAGAGAGAGAGCGACCGAGCGGAGTAAATGAAGTGAGGAAGGGGAGATGGGTATTTATAGCGATGGTGAAAAACTGTTCGCCCGAAGATTTTGGGACGAACATGCCCCTGCCCTTTCTCCTTCACGCGACATGTGTCACCCACGTACTGTGCAGATGAGATCGTGTAAGATCATGGGTGATTATAATAATGCATCATGGGATGCGGAACGGTTTGAGCGGTAAAACCGAAAATCTGGATAAGATTTGTTTTAAAGTTTCATTCACAATTTCTTCAGCTGACAAGGACACAGTGAAGACTTTGAACGAGTTTCAAATAGAAAGCACATGAAGAATTTGTGAATAGATTGGGTTGAGTATAGCATAGAGGGGGAAGGGTCCGATCACATTCACTTAGCAGAAAAAGCAACCTTAAGAAATAGCCATGAGTGAATGCTGGAGAGGACATAAACTCACATATATATATAGTCAATGATGAAAAACGACAGAAACAGTGAAGATTTTGCAAAGTTGAAGAATTTGAAAAACTGAAGAATTTCAAAAATGAGGAAAAAACTCAAATTGAAGATTTTCAACATTTTGTGGTGGCGTCGCCCACCGTATAAGAATGATGATTTCAGACACCGCGTACAATTGTCGTAGGGTTTTGAGAATCAAATTCTTCATTAATTTCTTCACACTTAGAGTGTTATTCTTCATTGATTGAAGAAAAACGTTTCTTCATGTGTGCACATCTAAGTCATCAATTTTGCATAAGTGTTAGGATGTGTGTGCTTTTCAAAGAACATCCGAAGATTCTAAGATATTTAGCTCACACCGCAACTTGCTAAATCTCTTCTCATCCAAGGGCTTAGTGAAGATATCAGCTAGATGTTCTTCAGTCTTCACGTGCTCGATTGAGATGTCGCCCTTCAACACATGATCACGAAGAAAATGATGACGAATTTGAATGTGCTTTGTCTTCGAGTGCTGAACTGGGTTGTGTGCAATCTTGATGGCACTCTCATTGTCGCAGAAGAGGGGCACATTATTCACGTTGATGCCATAGTCCTTGAGGGTTTGCTTCATCCAGAGCAGTTGAGCACAGCAAGAGCCAGCAGCAATGTATTCAGCTTCAGTAGTAGACAGCAATACGCAGTTCTGTTTCTTCGAGGACCAACATACCAAAGATCGTCCGAGGAAATGACAAGTACCAGAAGTTGACTTGCGGTCCACACGATCACTAGCATAGTCAGAGTCAGAATATCCAATGAGATCAAAAACAGAGCCCTTGGGGTACCATAATCCTAGTGTTGGTGTGTGAGCAAGATATCGAAGAATATGCTTCACAGCCTTATGGTGTGATTCCTTCGGTGCAGCTTGAAATCGGGCACACATGCAAACACTAAGCATTATATCTGGCCTAGATGCACATAAGTACAATAAAGAACCAATCATGGAGCGGTATACCTTGTGATCGAAGTCAATACCATTTTCATCAGTGCATAGATGGACTTTTGTGGGCATAGGAATTTTGACGCCTTTGCAATCTTGCATGCCGAATTTCCTCAGTACATCTTTGAGGTATTTCTCCTGAGATATGAATATGCCATTGCGCTGCTGACGGATTTGAAGACCTAAGAAGAATTTCAACTCTCCCATCATAGACATTTGATATTCTTCACTCATCATATAGGCAAATTCATCACTATAACGTTGGTCAGTACAGCCGAAGATAATATCATCAACATATATTTGGCACAGAAACAGTTCACCATCATAAGATTTAGTAAAGAGAGTAGGGTCGAGTGAACTGGGTGTGAAGCCATTCTTCACGAAGAATTCCTTCAATGTATCATACCACGCCCGAGGGGCTTGCTTGAGGCCATACAGGGCCTTATTGAGTCTGAAGACTTTGTCAGGATTCTTTGGATCTTCAAAACCTGGGGGTTGAGCAACATATACTTCTTCCTCAAGCTTACCATTGAGGAATGCACTTTTCACATCCATTTGATATAAGATGATATCATGATGGTTAGCATAGGCAAGTAATATGCGAATAGCCTCAAGTGTAGCAACAGGTGCAAAAGTTTCATCGAAATCAATTCCTTCAACCTGTGTGTAGCCTTGAGCTACTAGTCGTGCCTTATTCCTCACCACAAGGCCATTTTCATCTTGCTTGTTGTGGTAGATCCACTTTGTGCCAATGATATTATGCTTGCGAGGATCTGGGCGATTGACCAATTCCCAGACATTGTTAAGCTCGAACTGATGTAATTCTTCTTGCATAGCCTGAATCCACTCCGGCTCCAGAAATGCTTCATCTACCTTAGTGGGCTCTGTGATAGAGACAAAAGCATAGTGCCCACAAAAGTTAGATAAATGCGAAGCTTTTGAGCGTGTGAGAGGACCTGGTGCGCTAATGTCATCGATGATCTTCTCCACTTGCACTTCTTTTGCAACGCGAGGATGAGCTGGTTGTCGCTGAGGAATTTGATCAGCATCTTCTTCAACACCATTTTCCTCATTATGTTCTTCGGAAGCATCAGTTCGACGTTCTTCATGAACAGGAATGAATTCTTCAGTAGGAATGACATCCTCAGTTGCCTTGAACTTGATAGCATCCTCAGGTGCTGCTTCATCTAACATAGAAGGTAGGTGCTCTCTTTGCGAGCCATTAGTTTGATCGAACCGCACATCTACAGTGTCAAAAATCTTGTGAAGACCAATGTTGAAGACTCTGTAGGTGTGCGAGTCCTTTCCGTAACCAAGCATAAAACCTTCATGTGCTTTCGGTGCAAATTTAGAGTTGTGGTGAGGATCTCTAATCCAACATTTAGCACCGAAGACTTTGAAATAACTCACATTGGGTTTCTTGTCAGTGAGGAGTTCATAGGCCGTGTTCTTGAAGAATTTGTGAAGATATACTCTGTTGATGATGTGGCACGCAGTATCAATTGCATCAATCCAGAAACACTGAGGCGTTTTGTATTCATCAAGCATAGTGCGAGCCATCTCAACAAGAGTTCTGTTCCTGCGCTCCACGACGCCATTTTGCTGAGGAGTATAGGGAGCAGATAACTCATGAGTAATACCAAGTTCATCAAGATATGCATCAAGACCGGAATTCTTGAACTCAGTTCCATTGTCACTTCTGATATGCTTGATCTTCACACCAAAGTTGGTTGAACCCTCGAGGAAAATCGTTTGAAGACTTCCTGCACTTCATGTTTGTAAGTAACAATGTGTACCCATGTATATCGAGAATAATCATCAACAATGACAAAACCATATAAAGATGCATCATTAGTGACTCCTGAGTAATGATTAGGTCCGAAGAGGTCCATGTGAAGCAATTCGAATGGACGGGTAGTGGTCATGATAGTCTTCACTGGATGCTTGGCCTTGGTCATTTTTCCAGCTTCACAGGATCCACATAAATGATCCTTGAGGAATTTGACATTCTCAATGCCAATGACATGCTTCTTCTTTGCAAGCGTGTTCAGATTCCTCATGCCTGCATGACCAAGTCGTCGATGCCATAGCCAGCCTTCTGAAGCTTTTGCAAGTAGACACACGGCTGGTTGTGGTCCTGTAGAGAAATCGACAATATACAGATCTCCTCTCCTAAAGCCTTCGAAGACTTCGGAATTGTCAGCTTCCATAATCACAACACAGTGATATTTGCCAAAGACAACAACCATATCAAGATCACAAAGCATTGAGACTGACATGAGATTGTATCCTAAGGACTCAAAAAGCATGACTTTGTCCATGTGCTTATCCTTAGAGATAGCAACCTTACCAAGACCCAATACCTGACTTTTGCCTTTGTCAGCAAAGATGATATGCTTCAGTGGTGACGGTGATAAGGGATCATCCATCAATAGATTCTTGTCACCAGTCATGTGATTTGTACATCCACTATCGAGGACCCATTCAGTGGTTTTGGGTGGATCATCCTGCAGATGAATTAGTGTAGCTTACAATCTCATATGCTTCATCAGTGAAGAATATGATATCAAGTTCATCAGATGAATTTCATCAAGCAGTAAACAGATATAGCAGTATGAGGACGTGTGAAATGAAGGTTCATTTCATCATGTTTCGCCTGCGTCCTTTCAGGCATTTTCGTCAGGTCCCCAGCAAATTCTTCAGACGTTAAAGTACGTCTGGAGACCTGACCCTGCAGAAGAGATTAGTTCTTTTTCTTCACCACCCACATCTGGAGGGGTGGCAAAGAATTCATCACTCTGCGAGAACCATATGAGAATGGAGGCAAAGATGCCAAACCATTCCGTTTCACATAAGAGGGGTTAGGGTAAGCATATGAATAAGCAGAGTAATTCTTCGAGGACTTATGAACATAATGGTTTGAAGAATAATGCACATATTCATAGTCCTTAGCTCTATCCTGCGAGACAGAGTTGTTAGCACGATGATAATCATATGAGGACTGTTATCCATGTGAGGAATTTGGTCCGTATGAGGACTTGGATCCATATGAAGAATTTGGTCCGTATGAAGAATTTGATCTGGGGTTCCTGTTCTTCACGGGTGGTGTCATGAGGACATTCACCTGAAGACTTTCAACATAACTTTTGGGAACCCAGATTTTCTTCATAGGGGAACCGGTCCTGCAGTTAGTGCCAACATATCTAGCAAATACTTCACCATTCTGATTTTTGAACAGCTTATAGTTGGAGTCAAATGACTCATCAGAAGAATGAGGAGATTCACATGTAAAGTCAGATAAGTTAGATGGATCAACTGGAGGTCCCTTTGCAGCAACCCATGAAGTTTTGGGATACTGCTCAGGATTCCAATATGTTCCATCCGCATTGAGTTTCCTCTCAAAGGCAATACCCTCTTTCCTAGGGTTTCTGTTGAGGATCTGCTTTTTAAGCACATCACAAAGTGTCTGATGCCCTTTGAGGCTTTTGTACATGCCTGTCATGTACAATTCCTTCAGCCCTGCATTGTCAGTGATACTAGCAATGTCCTCAGATGAGGAATTAGTGATAGCAGAGGCAGATGAAGAATTTGTAACAGTTGAAGCATTTGAACATTCAAGTGAAGAATTAGCAGATTCACGTTCAATGCACTTCAAGCATGGAGGAACAAATTCTTCCTGAGAAGCGCTGATTTGTTGAGCTAGTAATGAATCGCGCTCCTTCTGAAGATCTTCATAACACACTCTTAGCTTTTCGAGATCTTCCTTTCTTTGAAGAGATTCAGAGGAAAGCTTTTCATGGTCTTGCTTTTCATGAAGAAATTCATAAGAAAGTTTCTCATGATCAGATAAGAGAGTGTTATGATGACTTTGAAGGTTGTCAAACCTAGACTGAAGTCTCTGAAGATTTTCAGCCAGGCCTTTAGTGTGATCCATTTCTTCACCCAACATATCATCACTTTTGTCTAGCATGTTTTGAACCTTTTCAAAAGCCCGTTGTTGTTTCACAGCAATCTTAGCAAGTTTAGAGTAGCTAGGCTTGAGATCCTCATCAGATTCATTTTCACTAGATTCAGAGGAGTTGTATTTGAGTACCTTAGCACCTTTCGCCATAAAGCAGTAGGTGGGAGTGTAGCCATCATTATCTTCATCAGGCTTGTCGGTGGAGTCAATTTCTTCAGTGTTGAAGATGGACTTACTGACGAAGGCAGTAGCGATGGCCAGACTCACCACACCAGATTCAGATTCTTCAGACGCCTCCTCTTCATCATTTTCCTCAGGTTCAGCTTCAGAGTCCATTTCCTTGCCAATGAATGCCCGAGCCTTCTTGGAGCTGCTCTTCTTGTGAGATGAAGACTTTGAGGATTTTGATGACGAAGATTTTGATGATTTCTTCTTCTTCTTTGCATCATCAGAACTGTAATCCTTGTATTTCTTCTTCTTCATTTCCTTTTCCCACTAAGGACAATCTTGGATGTAGTGACCAGGTTTCTTGCATTTGTGGCACAGCCTTCTCTTATAGTCACTGGATGAGGAATCACTCCTTCTTGAGGATTTTCCAAAGCGACCACGTCTTGAGAACTTCTGGAATTTCTTCACGAGCAGTGCTAGCTCCTGGCTCAATTCTTCAGGATCACCAAGGCTACTACCAGAATCCTCATATTCAGAGTCAGACACAGCCTTGGCATTCAGGGCACATGGTTTGCCATAGTTTGAACCATAGAGATCTCTCTTTTCAGCAAGCTGGAACTCGTGAGTATTTAGCCTTTCGAGGATATCAGCAGGATCAGGAGACTTGTAGTCAGCACGTTCTTGTATCATCAGTCCCAGAGTATCAAATGAGGAATCAAGCGATCTCAACAATTTCTTCACTACTTCATGATCAGTGATGTCAGTGGCACCGAGGGCTTGAAGCTCATTTGAGATGTCAGTGAGGCGATCAAAGGTTTGTTGGACATTTTCATTGTCGAGTCTTTTGAAGCGGTTGAAGAGATTCCGAAGAACATTGACTCGAGAGTCACGTTGAGTTGAAACTCCTTCATTTACTTTGGACAGCCTATCCCAGATAAGCTTTGCAGTTTCCAAAGCACTCACTCTTCCATACTGTCCTTTACTCAGATGGCCACATATGATATTCTTCGCTTGAGAATCGATTTGCTTGAATCTCTTCAGATCGGTAGCGTTTAGTGAGGGCGAGACAGAGGGAACACCATTTTCCACAACATACCAGAGATCGTTATCAATTTCCTCAAGATGCATTCGCATCTTGTTCTTCAAGTATGGGTAGTCCGTCCCATCAAAGGTAGGACACCCAGCCGAGACCTTGATCATACCTGCGGTCGACATAACTAAAACTCCAGGCGGTTAAACCAAAATCACACAGAACAAGGGAGTACCTTGCTCTGATACCAATTGAAAGTGCGTTATATCGACTAGAGGGGGTGAATAGGCGATTTTTATGAATTCTTCACTGAGGAATTTGCTGGTGAGGAAATTCCTTAGTGAAGAACTACTTGCAGCGGAATAAGTACTCAGAAGTAAACATAACAGGATACAAGCATGGTCATCATGATGAAATGAAGACAAGCACAGAGTACAGAAAGCGTAATCACAGGATAACACAAGACGAAGACAAATAGACTGAAGAACTTGAACTGAGGAATTTGTGAAAGTCTTCAGTCAAAGTCTTCAAGCACAGATATGAACAAACATTCAACACAGTAATGAGGAAATGGAAGGGTTGAGGAGATAGAACCAGTTAGTTGGTGAAGACAATGATTTGGTAAACCAGTTCCAACTGCTGTCTCAGTTGTACGTCTGGTTGGAGCGGCTGAGTATTTAAACTCGAGGACACGCAGTCCCGGACACCCAGTCACTGAGCCGCAACTCAGGACACCCAGTCCTCACCGTATTCTCCTTGAACTAAGACCACGCATGCCTCGTCCAATCACTCGTGGTAAGTCTTCAGGTGACTTCCAAACCTTCACAGACTTGGTCACTCGGTGATCCACAATTCCTCTTGGATGCTCTAGACCTTGACGGCTAACCGTCTGGAAGAAGCACAGTCTTCAAAGGTAACAAGCGTCGGATCCACGCGGGATCAATTTCTTTAGTGATGCTCAATCACTTTGGGTTTGTGGGGTTTGGTTTTGAGATTTGCCTCACTTGATGATTTTCACTCAAAGTCCTCGGAGGATGGGTTGCTCTCAAATGACAAGTGTCAAGTTCTCTCGGAGCAGCCAACCAACTAGTGGTTGTAGGGGGCGGCTATTTATAGCCTAGGGAGCAGCCCAACATGATAAGACATAAATGCCCTTCAATGATATGACCGTTAGGTGGATAAGATATTTTGGGACAGCCGGCGCGCAGCACAACAACGGTCGGAAATTTGATTCTCAAATTCCTCAAGGCTATCATGTTCCTCACTGTGTAGGCAATTCGCACTGGCAAATTCCTAACTCCTCAGTTAGAGCAAAGTCCTCAGTGACCAGAAGAACTGCGTCTCTGTCACTCAAGAAATTGACTGAACTATATGAGATTTCCAATGGCTTCACTCGAAGGGATTGGTAGGTGTAGGATTTTGAGTTGAGCATCACATGGAAATTTTTCCTTAGTATTTCCTCGACCCCCTTTAACAGTACGGTGTTTCCTATGACTCAAGAAAGAGAAAATGAAACTACGAAAACAAAAGTCTTCACGCTTCATGTTCCTCAAATGAATATCAAGTCTTCAAGGTCACACCAATTTCTTCACTTTCAAAGTCTTCAGAAAGTCTTCAGAATATCAAAGTCTTCAGTCGAAGAACTTCATTTTTAGAGGTCGACTTTCTCTGTAAATATCAAACTCCTCATAGACTTATAGACCTATGTACACTCACAAACGCATCAGTCCCTTAACCTATAAGTCTGCAATACACCAAAATCACTAAGGAGCACTAGATGCACTTACACCCCCAAGCCCCGTCAGCTCTCCATGTGCATCCAGGGGCCAACCGAGGCGCTGGGACGAGATAAGCAACTCCTACGTGGGGGTGCATGAGCTGCAAGCCATCAAGTACTTCACCGTCGGGTGCATGGAGGGCACCGGCTCAAGCACAAGCTCTTGTCCGACGAGCCGTCCACTCTGGATGAGCTTCTGATCGTGGTAGACAAGTACGCCATAGCTGACTCCTCCATGAAGCCAGAAATCCGGGTTGACGCATCCGGAAAGGTGCTCCTGCCGGCTCCCCAGACGCTGGCTGGTGACTCCAACCGGCGACAGCAGGCGAACGATAACAAGCGCAATGCCCAGCAGCCGGCTTCCAACAGCCAGCAAGTGGCAACAGTCGAAACTATCAGCCGGAAGGGCAACGCGGCCCCAAGCGCCAGAAGGGCGGCAAGGCCGTGCGGCTTCCTTCCTTCTCCTTCGAGCAAACCCTTGACGCTCTGTGCAAGTCCCACAGCGGTGCGAAGTCGTCTAACCACACCACTCTGAAGTGCTACTGGTTGGCCCGGATTGTCAAGGGCGAGGGCATGCCGCCCCCTCCAGCCAGCATGGTGCTGCTGCCTCCTCCGTTGCCGGCACCCCGACCAGTTAGCATGCTCCAAGACGAGTTCCTCGACGCCAATGCAACACACGTCGGCCTCACCAGTAAAGACGACGACAAGCACAGCTGGCGCCATCACCACCGCGAGGTGAATGCTGTCGCCACTGGAGTTCTAGAGTTCGTGCACTGGTCTAAGAGGCCTATCAGTTGGAGCCGTGAGGACCACCCGGCCGTAATGCCATCATCGGGTGCGTATGCAATGGTGCCAGACTCCACCTTCTCAACGGAGAGGCGGGTTGCTGCTTGTCCCGAATCATGATAGACGGTGGTAGCAGCATCAACTTTTTCTACCGCGACACCATGGAGAAGCTGGGCATCAAAGAGAAGCAACTCCAACGCAGCCGCACCATCTTCCATGGTATCGTCCCTAGGCTTTCCTACTCTCCAATCGGCAAGATCAAGATAGATTTCCTGTTCGGAGATAAGAACCACTTCTACCATCGGCCAATCTGGTTCGAGCTGGTTGACCTGGACAGCCCCTACCACGCACTCTTGGGCCGGCCTACACTGCCCAAGTTCATGGCAGTGCATCACTACGCCTACCTCAAGATGATGATGTCGGTACCCAAGGGCATCATCACCATAGCCGGCGACTACCAGAAGTCGGTCGCGTGCGTCGCCGCCAGCTCCCAGCTGGATGAGTCCCTCGTCATCACTGAAGAGAAGCGCCTCCTCGACCAGGTGATGGCCATGTCCAGCAAGCAGCCGGACGTACCCACCGACTCCAAGGAGACAGAAACCCAGGGCTCCTTCCTATCGGCCAAGGAAACCAACAAGATCGCTTTGGACCTGACCCACCCAGAGAGATGCTGTCGTGGGGACTAACCTCGACTGCAAATAGGAAAGCGAGCTCATCGATTTCCTCCATGAGAATCAGGACATCTTCGCATGGTCTCCCAAGGACATGCCGGGTGTTCCGACGGATTTCACCGAGCACAAGCTACATGTGAGGTCGGATTCAAAGCCGGTCAAGCAACCCCTACGCTGCCTGTCAGAAGAGAAGAGAAGGATCATTGGTGAAGAGATCGCCCGGCTTCTGGCAGCCGACTTCATCATGGAATTGTTCTACCCGGACTGGCTTGCCAACCCAGTCATCGTTTCAAAGAAGTAAAACAAGTGGTGAATGTGTATCGACTACACTAGCCTCAACAAAGCCTTTCCCAAGGACCCTTTTGCCTTGCCCCAGAGAGATCAAGTGATAGACTCTACAGCCGGCTGTGAGCTGCTGTCCTTCTTGGACGCTTACTCCGGCTACCACCAGACCAAGTTGAACTGAGCCGATCGACTGAAGACCGCCTTCATCACGCCATTCAGAGCCTTCTGCTACCTGACGATGACGTTCGGCTTGAGAAATGCCGGCGCCACCTTTCAACGTTGCATGCAGAAGTGCCTCCTCAAGAAGCTCGGCATAAATGCCCACATATATGTAGACGATATTGTGGAGAAGACAGAGAAGCTCAACACCCTCTGGAGGATCTCAAGGATACCTTCGACAATTTACGCCGTTTTCAAATCAAGCTCAACCTAGAGAAGTGTGTTTTCGGAGTACCAGTCGGCCAGCTCCTTGGTTTCTTTGTCTCCGAAAGCGGCATCGAGTGCAACCCCGTGAAGATCAAGGCCATCGAGTGGATGCAGAGGCCGACCCGGCTGCGGGACTCCAGAAGGTCATCGGGTGCTTGGAATCTCTCAGCCATTTCATCAGTCGGTTGGGAGAGAAGGCCCTCCCCTATTCCAGCTGATGAAGAAGACCACTTGCTTCGAGTGGACTGACTAGGCGGACGAGGCCTTCCTTCAGCTTAAGCGGATGCTGTCCACACCACCTGTTCTGGCCGCTCCGACTGCTAAGGAGCCCATGTACCTCTACATCGCCGGCACCAGCCGAGTTGTTAGCACTGTGATCGTGGTCGAGCGCTGATACGTCTCCAACATATCTATAATTTTTTATTGTTCCATGCTATTATATTACCCGCTTTGGATGTTTATGGGCTTTACTTTACACATTTATATCATTTTTGGGACTAACCTACTAACCGGAGGCCCAGCCCGAATTGCTGTTTTTTGCCTATTTCAGTGTTTCAAAGAAAAGGAATATCAAACGGAGTCCAAACGGAATGAAACCTTCGGGAGCGATCTTTTTGGAACAAATGTGATCCAGGGGACTTGGAGTGGATGTCAAGCAACATAGGAGGCGGCCACGAGGGTGCCCGGCACACCCCTAGGGGTGGGCGTGCCCCCCACCCTTGTGGGCCCCTCGAGCATCCATCGACCTACTTCTTCCTCCTATATATACCTACGTACCCTGAAACCTTCGAGGAGCATCATGAAAACCTAATTCCACCGCCTCAACCTTCCATATCTGCGAGATCCTATCTTGGAGCCTTCGTTGGAGCTCTGCTGGAGGGGGAATCGACCACGGAGGGCCTCTACATCATCTCCAAGGCCCTTCCGATGAGTTGTGAGTAGTTTACCACAGACCTTCGGGTCCATAGTTATTAGCTAGATGGCTGCTTCTCTCGCTTTTAATGTCAATACAAAGTTCTCCTCGATCTTCTTGGAGATCTATTCGAAGTAACTCTTTGTGCGGTGTGTTTGTCGAGATCTGATGAATTGTGGGTTTATGATCAAGTTTATCTATGATAAATATTTGAATCTCCTATGAATTCTTTTATGTGTTATTAAGTTATCTTTGCAAGTCTCTTCGAATTATCGGTTTGGTTTGGCCTACTAGATTGATCTTTCTTGCAATGGGAGAAGTGTTTAGCTTTGGGTTCAATCTTGCAGTGTCCAGCCGGTCCAGAGGCCACTGTACTACCTGAGTAGTGTTTAGCTTTGGGTTCAATGGGAGAAGTGTTTAGCTTTGGAAATGCTTATGCTACTTTCCTGCATCACCCTTTCCTTTTCAAGGAAAACCAACGCAAGCTCAAGACGTAGCAAGTGCCCAGAAGATGGCAAGGCCCAGCCCGTCCAGAGGCCACTGTACTACCTGAGTGAGGTGTTGTCCTCTGCCAAGCAGAACTACCCCCACTACCAGAAGATTTGCTACGGCGTGTACTTTTCCGCCAAGAAGCTCAAGCAGTACTTTCAGGAGCACAACATCACAGTTGTTTGCACTGCCCCTCTTGCCGAGATCATAGGCAACAGAGATGCATCAGGCCGACTGGCGAAGTGGGCCATCGAACTAGCTCCCCACACCATCATCTACCAGCCCCGCACCGCCATCAAGTCCCAAGCGCTGGCTGACTTCCTAGTCGACTGGACCGAGACCTAGTACTTGCCGCCAGCGCCGGATTCTACCCATTGGCGGATGCACTTTGATGGCTCAAAGATGCGCACCGGCTTGGGAGCCGAGATCATCCTCACCTCTCCCAAAGGCGACAAGCTCAAATACACGGTGGAGATACATTTTGCAGACCTCCAACAACGTGGCTGAGTACGAGGCACTCATCCATGGGCTCCGGCTAGCCAAGGAGATCGGCATCCGTGTGATCCTGTGCTACGGCGACTCAGACTTGGTGGTCTAGTAGTCGTCTATCGACTGGGACGCCAAGGATGTAAACATGGCAAGCTACCACTTTCTTGTCCAGCAGCTCAGTGGGCACTTCTGTTGGAAATATGCCCTAGAGGCAATAATAAAATGGTTATTATTGTATTTCCTTGTTCATGATAATTGTCTATTGTTCATGCTATAATTGTATTAACTGGAAACCGTAATACATGTGTGAATACATAGACCACAACATGTCCCTAGTGAGCCTCTAGTTGACTAGCTCGTTGATCAATAGATGGTCATGGTTTCCTGACCATGGACATTAGATGTCATTGATAGCGGGATCACATCATTAGGAGAATGATGTGATGGACAAGACCCAATCCTAAGCGTAGCACAAGATCGTGTAGTTCGTTTGATAAAGCTTTTCTAATGTCAAGTATCATTTCCTTAGACCATGAGATTGCGCAACTCCCGGATACCGTAGGAATGCTTTGGGTGTACCAAACGTCACAACGTAACTGGGTGGCTATAAAGGTACACTACAGGCATCTCCAAAAGTGTCTGTTGGGTTGGCATGAATCGAGACTGGGATTTGTCACTCCGTATGATGGAGAGGTATCTATGGGCCCACTCGGTAATGCATCATCATAACGAGCTCAAAGTGACTAAGTAGTTAGTCACAGGATCATGCATTACGGAACGAGTAAAGTGACTTGCCGCTAACGATATTGAACGAGGTATTGGGATACCGACGATCGAATCTCGGGCAAGTAACATACCGATTGACAAAGGGAATTGTATACGGGATTGATTGTATCCCCGACATCGTGGTTCATCCGATGAGATCATCGTGGAACATGTGGGAGCCAATATGGATATCCAGATACCGCTATTGGGTATAGGCCGGAGAGATGTCTCGGTCATGTCTGCATGGTTCCCGAACCCGTAAGGTCTGCACACTTAAGGTTCGGTGACGCTAGAGTTGTTATGGGAAATAATATGTGGTTACTGAATGTTGTTCGGAGTCCCGGATGAGATCTCGGATGTCACGAGGAGTTCCGAAATGGTCCGGAGGTAAAGATTTATATAAGGGAAGTCCTGTTTTGGCCACCAAAAAATGTTCGGGATTTTTCGATATTGTACTGGGAAGGTTCTAGAAGATTCCGGAGTGGGTCCCACCTGTATGGGGGGACCCACATGAACGTGGGTAGTGGGGGCAAGGCTCCACACTCCTGGTCAAGGCGCACCAAGATCCCCCCTTAGAAGGAATAAGATCATATCCCGAAGGGATAAGATCAAGATCCCTAAAAAGGGGGATAACAATCGGTGGGGAAGGGAAATGATGGGATTTCTTTCCCCCACCTTTCCCAACGCCCCAATGGACTTGGAGGGCAAGAAACCAGCCCCCTCCACCCATATATATAGTGGGGAGGCGCATGGGAGAGTCACCCCTTCCCTGGCGCAACCCTCTCCCTCTCCAACACCTCCTCCTCCTCCGTAGAGCTTGGCGAAGCCCTGCAGAAATATCACAAGCTCCACCACCACGTCGTCGTGCTGCCGGAGCTCTCACTCAACTTCTCCTCTCCCCTTGCTGGATCAAGAAGGAGGAGGCGTCCCCGGGCTATACGTGTGTTGAACACGGAGGTGCCGTCCGTTCAGCGCTAGATCGGATCTTCCGCGATTTGAATCGCTGTGAGTACGACTCCATCAACCGCGTTCTTGTAGCGCTTCCGCTTAGTGATCTTTAAGGGTATGAAGATGCACTCCCTCTCTCTCTCTCTTGTTGCTAGTATCTCTATAGATTGATCTTCCTGATGCATAGAAAATTTTAATTTCTGCAACGATCCCCAACAGTGGCATCATGAGCTAGGTCTATGCGTAGATTCTATGCACAAGTAGAACACAAAGTAGTTGTGGGCGATGATTTGTTCAATTTGCTTACCGTTAATAGTCTCATCCTTATTCGGCAGCATTGTGGGATGAAGCGGCCCGGACCGACCTTACACGTACTCTTACGTGAGACAGGTTACACTGACTGACATGCACTAGTTGCATAAGGTGGCTAGTGGGTGTCTGTCTCTCCCACTTTAGTCGGATCGGATTTGATGAAAAGGGTCCTTATGAAGGGTAAATAGCAATTGGCATATCACGTTGTGGTTTTAGCATAGGTAAGAAACGTTCTTGCTAGAAACCTATAGCAACCACGTGAAAAACTTGCAACAACTAGAGGACGTCTAACTTGTTCTTGCAGCATATGCCATGTGATGTGACATGGCCAAAAGGATGTGATGAATGATATATATGTGATGTATGAGATTGATCATGTTCTTGTAATAGGAATCACGACTTGCATGTCGATGAGTATGAAAACCGGCAGGGGCCATAGGAGTTGTCTTAATTTATTGTATGACCTGCGTGTCATTGAATAACGCCATGTAATTACTTTACTTTATTGCTAAACTGTTAGCCATAGTAGTAGAAGTAATAGTTGGCGAGACAACTTCATGAAGACACGATGATGGAGATCATGATGATGGAGATCATGGTGTCATGCCGGTGACAATGATGATCATGGCACCCCGAAGATGGAGATCAAAAGGAGCAAAATGATATTGGCCATATCATGTCACTATTTGATTGCATGTGATGTTTATCTTGTTTTTACATCTTATTTGCTTAGAACGATAGTAGCATAAATACGATGATCCCTCATAAAAAAATTCAAGAAAGTGTTCCCCCTAACTGTGCAACATTGCGAAAGTTTGTTGTTTCGAAGCACCACGTGATGATCGGGTGTGATAGATTCTAACATTCACATACAACCGGTGTAAGCCAGATTTACACACGCGAAACACTTAGGTTGACTTGACGAGCCTAGCATGTACAGACATGGCCTCGGAACACAAGAGACCGAAAGGTCGAACATGAGTCGTATAGTAGATATGATCAACATGAAGATGTTCACCGCTGATGACTAGTCCGTCTCACGTGATGACCGGACAAGGCCTAGTTGACTCGGATCATGTATCACCTAGATTACTGGAGGGATGTGTATGTAAGTGGGAGTTCATTAAATAATCAGATGAACTTAATTATCATGAACATAGTCAAAAGGTCTTTGCAAATTATGTCGTAGCTTATGCCTTAGTTCTACTGTTTAAGATATGTTCCTAGAGAAAATTTAGTTGAAAGTTGATAGTAGCAATTATACCGATTGGGTCGTAAACTGAGGATTATCCTCATTGTTGCGCAGAAGGCTTATGTCCTTAATGCAACGCTCGGTGTGCTGAACCTCAAGCGACGTTTGTGGATGTTGCGAACATCTGACCACATTTTGATGACTACGTGATAGTTCAGTGCATAATGCTAACGGTTTAGAATTGAGGCACCGAAGACATTTTGAAATGTCATGGAACATATGAGATGTTCCAAGAGCTGAAATTGGGATTTCAGGCTCGTGCCCACGTCAAGAGGTGTGAGACCTCTGACAAGTTTCTTAAGCCTGCAAACTAAGGGAGAAAAGCTCAATCGTTGAGCATGTGCTCAGATTGTCTGAGTACTACAATCTTCCAGATGAGATTGTGATGGTTCTCCAAAGTCACTGCCACCAAGCTACCGGGGCTTCGTGATGAACTATAAAATATCAGGGATAGATATGATGATCGTTGTGCTATTCGCGATGTTTGACACCGCGAAAGTAGAAATCAAGTAGGAGCATCAATTGTTGATGGTTAGTAAAACCACTAGTTCAAGAAGGGCAAGGGCAAGAAGGGATACTTCATGAAACGGCAAATCAGTTGCTGCTCTAGTGAAGAAACCCAAAGTTTGAACCCAAACCCGAGACTAAGTGCTTCTGTAATGAGGGGAACGGTCACTAAAGCAGAACTACCCTAGATACTTGGTAGATGAGAAGGCTGGCAAGGTCGACAGAACTATATTGGATATACATTATATTAATGTGTACTTTACTAGTACTCCTAGTAGCACCAAGGTAATAGATACCGGTTCGGTTGCGAAGTGTTAGTAACTCAAAATAAAAGGCTACAGAATAAATGGAGACTAGCTAAAGGTGAGATGACGATATGTGTTGGAAGTGTTTCCAAGGTTGATGCGATCAAGCATCGCATGCTCCCTCTACCATCGAGATTGGTGTTAAACCTAAATAATTGTTATTTGGTGTTTGCGTTGAGCATAGACATGATTGGATTATGTTTATCGCAATATGGTTATTCATTTAAGGAGAATAATGGTTACTCTGTTTATTTGAATAATACCTTCAATGGTCTTGCACCTAAAATGAATGGTTCATTGAATCTCGATCGTAGTGATACACATGTTCATGCCAAAAGATATAAGATAGTAATGATAGTACCACATACTTGTGGTACTGCCATTTGAGTCATATTGGTATAAAACGCATGAAGAAGCTCCATGTTGATGGATCTTTGGACTCACTCGTTTTTTGAAAAGTTGGAGACAGGCAAACCATGTCTATTGGTTTATACGCATGAAGAAACTCCATGCAGATGGATCGTTTGGACTCACTTGATTTTGAATCACTTGAGACATGAAAATCATACCACATGGGCAAGGTGACTGAAAGGCCTCGTTTTTAGTGAGATGAAACAAGAGAGCAACTTGTTGGAAGTAATACATTTGATGCGTGCAATCCAATGAGTGCTGAGGCATGTAGTGAATATCGTTATGCTCTTACTTCACAGATGATTTGAGTAGATTCTAAGTATATTTACATGATGAAATACAAGTCTGAATTATTGAAAGGTTCAAGTAATTTTAGAGTGAAGTTGAAGATCATCGTGACAAGAGGATAAAATGTCTATGATACGATCATAGAGATGAATATCTGAGTTACATGTTTGGTACACAACTAAGACATTGTGGAAATTGTTTCACAACTAATGCCGCCTGGAACACCATATTGTGATGGTGTGTCCAAACATCATAGTTGCACCCTATTGGGTGTGGTGCAAACCATGATGTCTCTTATCGAATTACCACTATCGTTTATGGGTTAGACATTAGAGACAACCGCATTCACTTCAAATAGGGCACCATGTAATTCCGTTGAGATGACAGCGTATGAACTATGGTTTAGAGAAACCTAAGCTGTCATTTCTTAAAAGTTTGGGGCTGTGAAGCTTATGTGGAAAAGTTTTAGCCTGATAAGCTCAAACCCAAAGTGGATAAATGCATCTTCATAGGACACCCAAAACAGTTGGGTATACCTCCTATTTCAGATCCGGAAGCAAAAGTGATTGTTTCTAGAAATGGGTCCTTTCTCGAGGAAAAGTTTCTCTTGAAAGAATTGAGTGGGAGGATGGTGGACACTTGATGAGGTTATTGAACCATCACTTCAACCAATCTGTAGCAGGGCACAGGAAGTTGTTCCTGTGGCACCTACACCAGTTGAAGTGGAAGCTGATGATAGTGATCATGAAACTTTGGATCAAGTCACTACCAAACCTCATAGGTCGACAAGGACGCGTACTACTTCGGAGTGGTACGGTAACCCTGTCTTGGAGGTCATGTTGCTAGACAACAATGAACCTACGCACTGTGGAGAAGCGATGGTGGGCCCGGATTCTGACAAATGGCTCGAGGCCATACAATCGGAGAGAGGATCCATGTATAATACAAAGTGTAGACTTTGGAAAAAACTACTTGATGGTCGTAAGGCTGTTGGGTACAGATGGATTTTAAAAGTGAAGACGGACAATGATGGTAAGTGTCACCATTAAGAAAGCTCGACTTGTCGCGAAGATGTTTTCCAACAAATTCAAGGAGTTGACTACGATGAGACTTTCTCACTCGTAGCGATGCTAAGAGTCTGTTGAAATTATATTAGCAATTCCTGCATTATTTATGAAATCTTGCAGATAGGATGTAAAAACATTGTTTCCTCAATGATTTTCTTGAGGAAAGGTTGTATGTGATACAACCAAAAGGTTTTGTCAATCCTAAAAGATGCTAACAAGTATGCAAATCTCCAGCAATCCTTCTAAGGACTGGAGTAAGCATCTCGGAATTGGAATATAAGCTTTGATGAGATGATCAAAGATTTTGGGTTTATACAAAGTTTATAAGAAACTTGTATGTCCAAAGAAGTGAGTGGGAGCACTATAGCATTTCTGATGAGTATATGTTGTTGACATATTGTTGATCGGAAAGGATGTAGAATTTTTGGAAAGCATATAGGGTTGTTTGAAAAGTGTTTTTCAATGAAAAACCTAGATTAAGCTACTTGAACATTGAGCATCAAGATCTATAAGGATATATCAAAATCGCTTGATAGTACTTTCAAATGAATACATACCGTCACAAGATTTTGAAGGAGTTCAAATAGAACAGCAAAGAAGGAGTTGTTGGCTGTGTTATAAGGTGTGAGCATTGAGGAAGACTCAAGATCTGACCACGGCAGAAGAGAGAGAAAGGACGAAGGTCATCCCCTATGCTTTAGACATAGGCTCTACAGTATGCTATGCTGTGTACCGCACCTGAAGTGTGCCTTGCCATGAAGTCAATCAATGGGTACAAGAGTGATCCAGGAATGGATCACATGACAGCGGTCAAACTTATCCTTAGTAACTAGTGGACTAAGGAATTTTCTCGATTATGGAGGTGGTAAAAGAGTTCGTTGTAAAGGGTTCCGTCGATGCAAACTTTGACACTAATCCGGATGACTCTGAGTAGTAGACCGGTTCGTATAGTAGAGCAATTATTTGGAATAGCTCCAAGTAGTGCGTGGAAGCTACATCTACAAGATGACATAGAGATTTGTAAAGCACACACGGATCTGAAAGGTTCAGACCCGTTGACTAATAACCTCTCTCACAAGCGAGATATGATCAAACCCCATGGGTGTTGGATTCATTACAATCACATAGTGATGTGAACTAGATTATTGACTCTAGTGCAAGTGGGAGACTGTTGGAAATATTCCCTAGAGGCAATAATAAAATGGTTATTATTGTATTACCTTGTTCATGATAATTGTCTATTGTTCATGCTATAATTGTATTAACTGGAAACCGTAATACATGTGTGAATACATAGACCACAACATGTCCCTAGTGAGCCTCTAGTTGACTAGCTCGTTGATCAATAGATGGTCATGGTTTCCTGACCATGGACATTAGATGCCATTGATAGCGGGATCACATCATTAGGAGAATGATGTGATGGAGAAGACCCAATCCTAAGCATAGCACAAGATCGTGTAGTTCGTTTGCGAAAGCTTTTCTAATGTCAAGTATCATTTCCTTAGACCATGAGATTGTGCAACTCCCGGATACCGTAGGAATGTTTGGGTGTACCAAACGTCACAATGTAACTGGGTGGCTATAAAGGTACACTACACGCATCTCCGAAAGTGTCTGTTGGGTTGGCACGAATCGAGACTGGGATTTGCCACTCCGTATGACAGAGCGGTATCTCTAGGCCCACTCGTTAATGCGTCATCATAATGAGCTCAAAGTGACTAAGTAGTTAGTCACGGGATCATGCATTACGGAATGAGTAAAGTGACTTTCCGGTAACAAGATTGAACGAGGTATTGGGATACCGTCGATCGAATCTCGGGCAAGTAACATACCGATTGACAAAGGGAATTGTATACGGGATTAATTGAATCCCCGACATCGTGGTTCATCAGATGAGATCATCATGGAACATGTGGGAGCCAATATGTGTATCTAGATCCCTCTATTGGTTATTGGCCGGAGAGATGTCTCGGTCATGTCTGCATGGTTCCCCAACCCGTAGGGTCTACACACTTAAGGTTAGGTGACGCTAGAGTTGTTATGGGAAAGAGTATGTGGTTACCAAATGTTGTTCGGAGTCCCGGATGAGATCCCGGACGTCATGAGGAGTTCCGGAATGGTCCGGAGGTAAAGATTTATATAAGGGAAGTCCTGTTTTGGCCACCAAAAAATGTTCGGGATTTTTTGGTATTGTACCGGGAAGGTTCTAGAAGGTTCCGGAGTGGGGCCCACCTGCATTGGGGGACCCACATGAACGTGGGTAGAGGGGGCAAGGCCCCACACTCCTAGTCAACTCGCACCAAGATCCCCCCCTTAGAAGGAATAAGATCATATCCCGAAGGGATAAGATCAAGATCCCTAAAAAGGGGGGATAACAATCGGTGGGGAAGGGAAATGATGGGATTTATTTCCCCCACCTTTGCCAACGCCCCAATGGACTTGGAGGGCAAGAAACCAGCCCCCTCCACCCCTATATATAGTGGGGAGGCGCATGGGAGAGGTACCCCTTTCCTGGCGCAGCCCTCTCCCTCTCCAACACCTCCTCCTCCTCCGTAGAGCTTGGCGAAGCCCTGCAGACATACCACAAGCTCCACCACCACGCCGTCATGCTGCCGGAGCTCTCCCTCAACTTCTCCTCTCCCCTTTCTGGATCAAGAAGGAGGAAACGTCCCCGGGCTGTACGTGTGTTGAACACGGAGGTGCCGTCCGTTCGACGCTAGATCGGATCTTCCGCGATTTGAATCGCCGCGAGTACGACTCCATCAACCGTGTTCTTGTAACGCTTCCGCTTAGCGATCTTCAAGAGTACGAAGATGCACTCCCTCTCTCTCTCTCTCTCTTGTTGCTAGTATCTCCATAGATTGATCTTGGTGATGCGTAGAAAATCTTAATTTCTGCAACGATCGCTAACAACTTCGACGGGTGCGAGTTCCTCCATGTGCCACGGGCCGACAACGAGCAAGCCTATACCCTGACCCGGGACAAATGCACTCGGCAGGCTATACCAGTCGGCGTCTCCCTCTAGTTTATGCGCATGCCGTCAATCAAGCCTTCACCAGAATCAGAATCCATCTTCGTGGCGGCTGACCCCGGAGCAGTTGGATCCGGCTTGGGGACTTCGGCAAGCGGCTCAGGGGCTGCAGCACTCGAATCAGTCCAGGGGACTTCAGAACCCGGTCTGGGGACTGCGGCAGTTGGCCCGAGGACTTCAACGACGCAACAAGTAACGGCCGGCTCCGACCCGCCATATCCCAACCCGACCGCCCTGGTTCCGGTAGCTGTCATGACAGTGGTAGAAGCACCATCTTGGGCGCAGCCCATCCTCAACTTTTTGGTAAGCCGAGAGCTACCATCTGACGAGATCTTGGCCCCGCAGGTGCAACGCCAGGCAGCAGCATACACAATAGTGAACAGAGAGCTTGTCAGGTGTAGCGTGACTATTGTCTTCCAATGTTGCGTGGAGCCAGAGAAGAGCATGGCAATCCTCAGAGATATTGACCAAGGAGAATGCGGCCACCATTCCGCCTCAAGATCCCTTCTCGCCAAAGCCTTCTGCCATGGTTTGTTCTGGCCGACTGCTTTGGACGATGTCAAGGAGTTGGTCCGCAAGTGCAAGGGGTGCCAATGCTTCAGCTCCAAGCAAACCTGCCGGCCTCTGCACTCAAGACCATCCCCCTCACTTGGCCATTTGCTATCTGAGGGTTGGACATGGTGGGCCCGTTTAAAACAGCACGCGTCGGCATGACCCGTCTGCTGGTTGTCATGGAGAAGTTCACGAAGTGGATTGAGGCAAAGCCAATCAAGAAGCTGAACGGTCCGACTAATGTGACCTCCATTGCAGATATCACCGTCCGATACGACATCCCGCACATCATCACCACCGACAAATGGCACAAACTTCGCCAAAGGCGCCTTGTCCTATTTCTGTGCGACGTAGGGAATTCGACTAGACCTAGCGTCTGTTGCCCATCCACAGTCAAACAGCCAGTTGAAGCGAGCAAACGGCCTCATTCTATCCGGCATCAAGCCCCGACTGGGCGAGCCGCTGGAGCGCTCGGCCGACTGTTGGATCGATGTGTTGCCGGCCATCCTTTGGAGTCTCTGGACTACACTGAACAAAGCAACCGGCTTCACTCCCTTCTTCCTCGTTTATTGGGCCGAGGCTGTCATCCCAACCGACATCGAGTTCGACTCACCTCGTGTCACCATGCACACGAAGGCGGAAGCAAAGGAGGTGCAAGAAGACAGCGTCGGTCTGCTGGAAGAGGCCCGGCTGCTGGCACTTAGCTGGTCCGCCATCTACCAGCAGAGACTGCGCCGCTACCACAGCCGAAAGGTCAAGCCACGATCCTTCCGCGAAAGGGACCTTGTGCTCCGGCTGATCTAGTGAACGGCCGGCCATCACAAGCTCTCGGCTCCTTGGGAGGGACCTTTCATCATCATCAAGGCCCTGAGAAACGACTCCTACTACCTCATCGACGCATAAAAGCCTAGGGCACGCAAGTGGGACGATTCCTACAAGGAAACAGAGCGTCAATGGAACGCGAATCGTCTCCATAGATTTTACAGTTAATGTAGTATGTATCACGCTACCTTTTGTATTAAACAAAGATAATAGGTCCCCCGAGGCGCACTTGGGGGCTACCTTTTTATCTATATGATAAGCTTCACCTATGAATGTATTATTTCATTCTTTCGCCCTGCACCGGGTCTGGTCAGCAGGCCCGGGGGCTCGCCACCTTGACCTAAGTTGGCACCACCAGCAATCGGCCAAGTAGTGTGCCGACATCTAAGCCCTCTCTTGCCTTAAGCCACAGCTCGAAGCGTGACTGTCCGGCTCGCAAGAGCTATACGCAGGAAATGATGTCGACACGAAAAACGACTAAGGAAGAATGCCAGTATAGGCCAAGCCGGCTACTCGCCTCATACATCCGGCTTCCCAGCAGCCGGTCGGCCTCTCGCTTGACTAGCTACAATCTAGACGGTCGAAGTAACTTGTCTATCCTAAACGGCCAAGTCCCTGACCCGGCCACAGACCATAGCACGGCTGTCCGGCAGGCAGGGCGGCAGCCAAAGGAAGGCGGCAAAAGAAAAAGCCAAATAGAGCAAATGCAAAACCAAGCCAGAATCCAGCAAGAGCACAAGCATGTGCGAGAAAAAGATTATTTACATAGCAAAAGGCCCGTGGCCAGCATTCAACAGAGTTTGAATTACACCCCTAGCGGGTGGAACTGTGCATATTTAACTTGTTTGTTCAAAGCACAAGACAGAAAAAAAGATAAGTGGATGCCTAGGCCAAGGGCGCTGCGGGCGACGTCGACAGATTGGCGGAGGCAGAGGTGTCGACCGGTGGAGCGTCCGACTCGGCGTGGGCCGCGGTCGACATGGTCTCCCGCGGCTCGCTGGTCGAAGCCCAATCAGGCTGAGGCTGGCTAGTCGCTCCAAGGTCCGGTGCGGCGCCCTCGCCCTCCTCGTCATTGTTTTCCTCGCCTTCATTACTAGAAGTGATCTCCTCCACCGAGTCCTCCCCCTCCTCCAGGTTCAGCCCGAACTAGGAGGGTGGCACCTCAGCGTCGTCTTCGACCCGCTCCGGGATAAAGACGCTGGTGTCAGCATACTTGGCGAGGGTTGCCGCGCGCTTGACAAGCTCGTCGCGCACTGCCTCCAGGTCGGGTCCGGCCTCCTGATAGAAGGTGTCCAGCTGCGCTAGCCTTATGTGCGGGTACGAGGCCTTGACGAACTCCAGTGCCGTCCGAGAGCTAGCTCGAGCCGCGACGCCCTTCCAAGCCTCGAACTGCTCGACCGCCACCTCCAGCCAGTCAGCAGTCCGACTGGGAGTGCGAGGGAACTAAGCATCTGGCCAGAGCACTGCCAGGACCTGTGACTCGGCACGCTGAAGACGGTGGAGCAGACGGTGCACCGGCTCAAGGCGCATCTTTGTGGCCAAGACTGCTCACCCAGATTACGGGGCGCATTCGGCAGAATGTCTGCACTCGTCCTCCTCCGCTGTTTGCGCCGCGCCTCGATGGCCTGGCAGATAGTGATGGAGCGATCGAGAATAAATTCTGTCAAAAAGAAGACCAAGAGTTTAGAAGCAGCCCCTGAAGCAGCCAGAAACAAAGCAACAAAAGAAGAAAGGACTTACCTTCGACCATGTCCTCGATCACCCTGTAGCCATCCGACAGTAGCTTCTCCCTTTCGGCCTGTCCGAGCGCTCAGCCTCAAACTCGGCTTTGAGGAGTGCCTCTTCCTATTTCGGCTTCCGGACCTCCGCCTTGTGCTTCTACACCTGGTCCGCCAGCTCCTTCGCAAGCCGATCACACTCCTTGGCGGCTTGGCTACACTCCTGCTCCTTGGCGTGGAGTGCGGTCTCGAGCTTGCCCACGCACGTCCACAGCTAAGCGGTAGCCTCTGCCAAGACAAGAAAGAAACATCAGCATCAACCTAAAACAAGAAGTCGCCGGAAGATCCGGCCCAACTGCTCAACAGTCGGCCCGAATCTCGGGGGCTACACCCAGTGGGTGCGCTGGCGGCCGCACGCAAGTTGTGGTAGTCCTACAACAAAAAACAACACTTCAGCATTCGAAAGCTCACCTTGAAGTTCCAGCCCGCCTGCTCAGCAGGCGGCCTGGAACTCGGGTGCTACACACAGTGGGTGCGCTGGCGTGCCACCATGGAAGATTACAAGAATCGAAAACAAGAGTGAAAGCTTACCCGGACGGCCGTCTGCATCGCCAGCAGCTCATTCCTGGACTTCAGGAGGGTGATGCCATGGGCGTTGAACTGGTCCAAGATATCCTTCACCGCTACATTGAGGAAAACCGAGCCGGCTCCTGACGTCCAGTCAGGCGGAGCGGCGCTGGTGGCCTCGGTGTCGGGCGCCGACAAGCTCGCAACCCCAACCTCCATGGCCTCGGTGCTGAAACCACCCATGCTGGGCGCTGGCGCGCAGGGATGCAGGTCGTCACGACCCGGCCCAACACAAACTCACCGCTAGACGGCGGCACCTCCAGCACTTCGGGCCGGCTACCCTGCTCGCCAGCAGTCGGCACGCGTGAAGGCTCTTTCGCCTCTGATACGACGGGGTCGGCCCCTCCCCTCTCCAGGGCCGTCTGGTCAGCCCCGGCCCTTCCAGTCGGTGCCTAGCCCTTCACCATCGGCAGCTCTGTTTGCTACGGGCCAGTGGCCTCCGGAGCCCTCTCGTGGGTCAGCTCTCCTTCCCGCGCCCTGGCCGCCACAACCGCCCTCTCTTTGGCCGCCGCGTCAGCCTGTGCCTTGGCCGCTGTGTCGGCCTTCGTTCGTGCCACGTCTTCCCCCTCCGCCCCTGTCTGGGCCACGGCGTCCCGCTCCTGCTGCACCTCTCGTGCGTTCCCCTCTGTCGCCTCCCGAAGTGCGGCAGCCGGGTCCATGCGGCAGGCATCTTCGGGGCCGCCTACCGACCCAATCACCAAGGAGGATGGGGCCCATGACATAAAAAGCGGAGCCCTGTAGGACATGGCGAAAGAAGCTAAAGAGTTTGCAAGAAGAGAAGCAAACGCAAGACAGAAATTCACAAGGGAAGAAAAGCTAGGACAGAAATGATCAAGCCAGAAGTGGCCAAGACACTATGTGGACACCATCGGATGCTGCTTCGGGCCCTTCTGGATGGCAGCTGCGATCGCAGCCTCTTGCCGCTTGGTTGCGGTGACCGTGGACTTTTCCTTCTTGGACGATCGGCTGCCGAACAACCTGATGTCGGCACGATGCTTTGACGTGCCAGGTGCTCCAGTCGGCACCGTCGAGGAGCCGGCGCTTGTCCTGCCGGTGCCCGGGACACGGCGCTGCTCGTCGTCCTCCTTGTCATCGTCCAGCCATTCCCCTATGTCGCCTCCTGCGGCCTCGCCTGCCACATCGGCGCCTCCAGCGGCATCGTCCTCCTCCAAAGTGGGCGCCCCCAGCGCCGGGTCATCCGCGTCGAGCTCCTCGTAGTCCGGCATGAACCGATGGCATGTATCCGGCGTGTCAACTGCCGTCTGGCCTTGGAAGCATTGCATCATAGCCAGGCGGTCAGGCGGCACGAAGAACTTCGCACAAGCATAGAAAAAGAATCAGAAGCCAACTGGAGGTGGAGGATTGGCATGGCTGTATGGCTCCTTGCCGAACTGCCAGCTCTCCTCATCGAGCTTGCAGTCAGAGAAGTAGTTGACGAGCCAGACCACCTCCACAGTCGGCGACGCCTTGGTGGACATCCGGCACAGATCCCGGCGGCCGCTAATGCTGCCGATCAGATGAGGTCGGGCGTGGAGAGGCAGCACCCGGCATTCGACGAAGGCGTCTAGCAGATCCGAAGCCCTGAGGCCCGCCGACTCCGTCATTTCTTTGAGCCGGGTGAGGGCAATTGTGATGGTGGCTGTCAGTGTCAAAATCCGCGGATCCCGGGTAGGGGGTCCCGGACTGTGCGTCTAAGGCTAATGGTAACAGGAGGCGGGGGACACAATGTTTACCCAGGTTCGGGCCCTCTAGATGGAGGTAATACCCTACTTCCTGCTTGACTGATCTTGATGATATGAGTATTACAAGAGGTGATCCACCACGAGATCGTAGAGGCTAAACCCTAGAAACTAGCCTATGGTTATGATTGTTGTTGTCCCATGGACTAAACCCTCCAGTTTATATAGACACAGGAGGGGGCTAGGGTTACACACAGTCGGTTACAGAGAAAGGAATCTTTAAATCCGAACCGCCAAGCATGCCTTCCACCCAAAGGAGAGTCCCATCCGGACACGGGACGAAGTCTTCTATCTAGTATCTTCATAGCCCAACAGTCTGGCATACGCATATAGTCTGGCTATCCGAGGACCCCTTAATCCAGGACTCCCTTAGTAGCCCCTGAACCAGGCTTTAATGATGATGATTCCGGCGCGCAGATTGTCTTCGGCATTGCAAGGCGGGTTCCTTCCCCGAATACTCCAAAGTAGATCTTGAACATAAGTGTCGGTGGTTGGGTGCGACATATGCCAAAGGATGGCTTATCATGGTGGGAGCGAGTAGAACATCCCCGGTGCCTGGAAGCGGGATGAGGCGTAGACACGAATGCCGACATACTTTACCCAGGTTCGGGGCTCTCCTAGGAGATAACATCCCTAGTCCTGCTCTGCGGGGTCCCCGCATGATCACTAAGGCAAAGTGATACAAAGTTGCTCCTTGAGCTGTATGCTAGAGAAAGGAGAAGGAACGCCCTGGGGAAGTAGCTCTCTCCTGCTCTAGGGAAGTAGCTAGGTCTAATGGGGTGGGAACCCTTTGCATGGGTGCCCTGGGGGGTTTATATAGGGCTACCCACAGGGGTACAATACTAATCTGGCTGGGTGCTGGGCTCGGCTGTCAGTGTCTCCGGCGTCCGGCTTCTCCGCCGATTGCTGGGGCCACCGCCTGGTGGGCCCCGCCGACCGGTCTGGTACGGAGCCGACAGGCCGCTCTCGCCACTGGCAGGTCTGGTTGGTGGCTGCTCACTCTAGCCGTGCTGGTAATGACGCCGGCTTTGTCAATCTCAGTGTGGCTACAGTCCCGCCGCCTGGCAGGAGATCACTGTAGCCACACCCGGTCTCATCAGGTTAATGGTGCACTCGTTTCGAGGGAAGGGACGGCCGCCTGCTGGAGGCCGGCCTCCCCCGGTCCGACTGGTTCGGCATACACCATCTTCCGAGGTGCCACTGCCCAGTAGGGCCCACAGCCTGCGGGCCGTACCGACATGCTGTTGTGGGGAGCAGGGCTCCGCCTGTCCGAAGTGACGTCAGGGGAAGGTGGCAACAGTGCCACGCCGTGCGGAGATCTCCGCCTGTATGGGGTACTGTGGCCACACCAAGCCCCAGATTCTGGGGAGAGGGGTTTCACTGTAGCCACGCCCCATCTTGTCCTCTTGATGTGGGCACAAACTCTGAGGGCACCAGGTGGCCGCCTGCTCGACGCCGTCCTCTCTAGAGGCCGGCTGCCTGGAGCCGGCCGCTCATGGTGCCGTCTGTAGGCGGTTGGCCATCCTCGGGGGGGCGACCATTGGGCTAGCCGGCCCTCCGAGGGTGGAGCTTCAGCTTGAGGTACTGCGGGGCAAAGCCGGCCCAAAGTCTTGAGAAATCCAGGGACTCGGGTGAGGCTACCCATGGCCCATTACTCCGACAGTAGTCCCCGAAGCCGGTGAGGCGTTGTGGTCGAGGGGCCGCGAAGTCTCAGCGGCTTCCCCCCTCACCGAGCTCCGAAAGATTGTTCGATCCGCCTTGCGGTTTGCCGACTGCTGGAGTCGGCTTTGGCTAGGCGGGACTATTGGTCGATTTTGAACTCCAAGGAGGGAAAACAGGCGGCGTGCCTGCTAAGCTTCCCTGGGCTGCCGCCCACCACAAGCACGCCACGCGGCGCACGCCAGCCCGGCCGGCCTGCCACCCCACACTCCTGATGGGACGTGACAGCATGCCGGGCCCGCCACTACCAGGCCTCGGTGCGCGGGCGGATCCGCTATGCCGAGGGGGGTGGTTGCGATTCCCACGATCGCCCGAGGCGCAGTAAGTTGCGCGGTAAATGGGGGGTCATCGGGATCGTGGGCGCAGTTAATCCCACGACCCCACGCCCCGCCCCCTCGGCTTCATAGCCCCAGGGGCTATAAGTAGGGGGAGGGAGGGGTGCGGCAAAGCACGCGCGCCCCCTCCCACTCTCTCTTCTTCCCTCTACTCTCTTCATCATTGCTGCTGCTGCTGCTCCGTGCTGCCGCCGTTCCCCGCCGATGCACTCCTCCTCCTCTCGCGGCCTCGCCTGGAGCCATGGTGCACGAGAAGGGCGGCGATTGGGACGGGGCGACGATGATTGAAGACCACATCTCCTTCCTCCACAACACGCGCCGGATGCCCAATGCGGCATTCGTCAAGGCGCGGGTGCCGCCGGAGGAGGAGATTTCGCCGGCGCCGAAGGGGAACGAGCGGGTCGTCTTCTGCTCGCACTTCCTTCATGGCTTCGGCCTTCCGGTGAGCGGCTTCCTCCGTTCATTCCTTGACTTCAACCACCTCCAACCTCATCACCTTACGCCAAACACCGTGACCCTGCTCTCCGCCTTCATCACAGCGTGCGAGGGCTACATCGGCATCCTCCCCACACTCGAGCTGTGGGGAGCATTCTTCTATGGGAAGCTAGGCACCTCCGCCAAGGAGACGGCGGCTGAGTATGGTGGATTCGTCGCCGTGCGCCGGCCGGCGAAAAGGAACGCCTTACCCGTCATCGAGCTGTCACAGTCTGTAAAGATGTGGCAGAAATCTTACTTCTATGTTGAGAACGTCGATCTGGCTGTCTACTTCATCAACCTGCCGGCCTACGAGGCCGGCCCTCCCACCGGGCTCCGGCCCAACTGGGGTTACAAGCTGAAGCCGGTGTCGCCGGACGCAGCGGCCGCCATCGACCGACTCCGGGTGGTCCAGGAGTCGGAGGGCCTCGTGGCCTCCGACCTCCTCATCGCCTTCGTCGAGCGCCGAGTCCTCCCGCTCCAGGCCGCCCTCATCCAATCTTCCGGATGAGCGGGCAACGCGACCCCAGCCGGCTATGCCCGAAGGAGATGCCGACTGCCGAGGTCGCGTGGATGGTGAACGAGATCTTCGACCTCAAGGTGTCGGAGGAAGACTGGCGGTACGGGAAGTGGCCGTATTCTCGCGATGATCCGCCGCCTGCCGTAAGTTCGTTCATTTCTTCCTTCAGCTCTATTTCTCGGTCTTGTTCTTGTCATGATGCGACTCCCTTCAGGAGTGCAGATTTACATGTCCGAGATGATGGCCGCCATCGTGGGGCCGGGTGGTGACTACCTGCCGGACCGGGCAGTGAGCTATGTGGACGACCCCGACTTGGGGGCGGCCGCCCTGGCGGATGACGCAACAAGCAGCGGTGACAGAGCAAGCGGCTCCGAGGAGGGCGGTGGCGTGGAGACTTGGCCCGATGACGAGGATGACGAAGATGAGTCGTGCCCCGCCCGGAGCACTGCCAACACCGGCGCGGGCCCCTCTACTGGGCCACCCGCCTGTGGCGGCAAACGCAAGCAGAGGCAAGGCGCCACCCTGTTCGGCAGTGCCCTGAAGAAGCCCAAGAACCCGGCCGCAGCGACCATGCAGAAGAAAGCTGCGGCCAAGGTGGCCAAGTATCAGAGGCGGCCGAAGGTGCCGGTCCTGGTGTTGGCGTAAGTATTCTTCTCATGTTTTCCGCCTTTTCACTGATCCGGCCTGAAAAATCTTTTTCTGACTTGTCTTCTTATCCCAGGGCCCCGCTGACTCTCGAGAAGTCGGGCGCCGCCTTGGTCATCAGGTCGGCGGCGACCTCCTCCACTAGCCGGCGAATCGACCCGGCCGCCGACCTCCGGGAGGCGAGGGAGCAGAACACGCGAGAGGCGCGTGAGGAAGAGGCCAACTGTACGGCGAAGGCGGAGGCGGACAAGGCCGCAGCATCCGCAGCGAGGAAGCTGGCGCAGGCGGAGCCGAAGCCGCGGAGAAGGAGCGGGTCGCAGAGGCTGCACGCCGCCAAGAGCCGCTGCTCGTGATGCCTCTGAACACCGCCGCACCTCTGCCGGAGTTTGAGGCGACGACTGCGGGAGCCGGCGACGAGCAGCCGATCCGGGAGCGGGAGGGTGGCGACGTGGCCATGCCGGACGTCATCGTGCCACCGCCACCGACTAGTAGAACGCGGACGAGCAGCCGGCCACGCCGCCGGTGCCATCAGTCGTGGACGCGGTAGTGTCGGACCTGATTCCTGAGGTCCGCACACTCGCGAGTCGCCGTTTTGCTAAGGCGGCCTCGGTGCCACGTCCACTAGAAGCCGGTGCCGCGAGCTCGTCGGTCCCTGACACCGAGGCGACCAGCGCTGTGCCGGCTGGCTGGGTACCCGGAGGAGGGACGGGCACCCTGGCCCAGGCGTCCCTTGACGTCCAGGCCAAGCTCCGGGCCGAAGCCAAAGCCCTCAAGCGCTGCAACGAGGCATTCCTAGAGTCGTGGGCGGCCATCCGTGTAAGTTTTCTTCGCTTCTCTTTATTTTTGATCTTCTTGCTTTCTTCGTGGGGGCGCGCAAGCGCACCCACTGGGTGTAGTCCCCAAGTTTTGGGCCGGCTGCTGAGCAGGCGGTCCGGAACTTTAACTTGCGTGTGTGAAATGCTGACTTCATCTGAAATCCCTTCTGTAGGACTACCACAATCTTCGCGCAGTCACCTTCAACTCTAGTGTCCAGGAGCTGGAGATGCAGACCGCCCATCTGTCCAAGAGCCGGAGTAAGCTTCGACATTCTTTCTTTGCGGGGGCGCGCTGGTGCACCCACGGGCTGTAGTCCCCGAGGTTCGGGCCGACTGCTGAGCAGTCGGGCCGAATCTCCCCAGTGGATCTACCTTTGTTAACTACTTCTTCTCTGCTGGGGTGCGATGGCGCACCCGCGGGTTGTAGTCCCCGAGATTCGGGCTGACTGCTGAGCAGTCGGGCCGGATCCCCCCGGCAACTGCATTCCTCTTTCTTATTTGACTGATGCTCTTTCTTATTTCTTTTTACAGAGTCCAACGCCGCCTTGCAGCAGCAGCTGTACGAAGCCAACACCGCTCTGCGCGTCAAGGAGGCGAAGTGCAGCAAGCTGGCCGAGGAGCGAGACCGGCTGGTCACTCAGCTCGCCGAGCAGACGGAGGCCCTCAAGACGGCCCAGCGGGAGGCGAAGGCGAAGAAGACCGATCTCCTCGCCGAGTTTGAAATCGAGCGCGCCGCCTGGGCCGACAAGGAGACGTAGATGACGGCCTGCTTCAGCAGCATTGAGGACTTGGTCGATGGTGAGCTCTATTCTCCTTGTTTCTTGTCTTGAGATGCCGGCCTTTATCTAAGCCGACTGCCTGTTTCTGACTTTGGCTTTTCTTGCCTTCCGCCTGAGCAGACTTCTTCCTGGGCCACTCCGTCGCCGCGAACCAAATCATTGAGGCCTAGCGCGAGGAGCGGAGGGCGGAAGGCGTGCAGATTGCCGCTGATGCCCCCCGAACCCTTAACGAGCAAATCCTCAGCATCCAAGCCCATCTGCGGCCTGCGCATCAGATGCTGCGCCGTCTTCAGCGCATCGGGGCTCAGGCGATTTCCGCCCTCTGGCCAGGCCTGCCAGCTCCGCGCACCCCAAGTCGGACTGCCGACTAGATGGACGTGGCGGCCGGCCGCCTGGAGGCCTGGAAGGGCTCTGCAGCCCGGGCATGAGCGTGCTGGGACCTGGAGTTCGTCAAGGCGTGGTATCCTGGGCTAGAATTAGCCCAGTTGGCACTACTAGGGAAAAGCCTATACACAGAATCTTAGCAGCAGCGCGGTTCAAAATGGGGCGCTGCTGCTAACTAGTTGTAGCGCGTGTTACGTAAACTCGCTGCTGATAAGGATTTAGCAGTAGCGCGCTCGGCCAGAAACGCGCTGCTACAAATGTCGACCGGCGGTGTTCACCTAACTCTATGTAGCAGTAGCGCGGTCGCAAGAACAGCGCTACTGCTAAGTATGTAGTAGTAGCGCGCTTTTTTCGAGATCGCTGCTGGTAAGTTTCAAATTGCCACAATTTTTTGTCCCAGTTAGCAGTAGCGCCGTACTGCAGAGCGCGCTGCTGCTAAATGCTTAGTAGCAGCGCGTTTTCTCTCCCGCGCTACTGCTAACCCGCACCAACCCAACACCTTTCCCCACCCGTCCCTCCCCTCCCCCTCCTCTTTTCCCTTCCCCCGACCTCCCCATCTCCTCTCTTCCCTCCACCACATGCTCCCACCCTCACTCTTCTTCTTCTCAATACTTCTCCCCCATTACTCTCTCTCTTCTCTATCCACCTTCTCTCTCTTCATTACTCCTACATAACTACACCACCTCCATTAATGCATCTCCTTTCTCTTTTTTCCTTCCCCCTCCACTAGTTGAAGTTGTCTCCTCCCAAATTAGGTAGCTAGGTAGATGTAGGATTTAGTTAAGTGACCTATTTGCCCCCCCCCTAACTAGATCTATCTTTGTCAAGAAGAGCTTTGTGCACTTTTGATCTCCCTACAACATCATCTCCACCGTGTGCTCGATCTCGATCGAGATAGAGGTGATGAAAATTTCATGCTTTTGCAAAATGGAAATGTGTTTATGTGTGTGTGATATGTTTGTGGACATTGTGTGTGTGGCATGAGTTGACGCCGCCAAATTGTGCTTTTGAGTTGCCTATGTTTTGCCAAAATGTCGATTTATTTCCGTTTCGGCGAATTCTGGGCAAACTCTAGATCCATATATGTCCTATTTTTAGGGAAGGTCATGCCAAATTTTTTTATGACTTTGATGCATGCATGCATTTTTACAATCAATTTTTTTATTATTACCATGCAGAGTTGACGATGGTCAGTGGAACGATGGTGGACAGGTGGTTGCGGTCGGCGGTGCAAGACATGAAAGAAAATAACCGGACAGAGGTTTTATGTCCGTGTCGAAAATGCAAAGGAATAGTTTGGCTCGACCCCCATGACGATGGTCGTGTCGAGGCGCACCTGCTCATGACTGGTTTTATGGATGGCTATACTCGGTGGATAATTGAAGATGAGGATGATGATGTTGAGGATGCCGACGGGGCAGGCAATGATGACACGGGGCAAGACGAAGAGATGATCGATAATGGCGGCGGGGAAGAGGCCGGACTTGGCGGCGGAGAAGGGGCCGGACAAGGCGGAGGAGAAGGGGCCGGACATGGCGGCAGAGAGAACGACATGGACTCCACGCAGCAGAGTTCATCGGTACTAAGTTCAATTGTGCGGGACCCTCATGTTCAAGCATTGCTTCGCAAGGAGACGAGTACTGAGAGAGCTGCTTCTAGAGAGGAGGCTAAGCTGGAGCAACTGGTGGTAGACTCTAACACTCCATTGTATGATGGTTGCAATCCTGAGGTGACCCGGTTGAGTTTCACGCTCCAACTCCTGAAGACGAAGGCTAAAAACAAATGGACCGACAATAGCCTCGATGAGCATCTCAAGTACCTAAAGGATGTTCTTCCCGCGGGTAATCTATGTCCTACTAGTGTTGATGAGGCCAAGAAGATCGTGTGCCCTCTTGATCTGCCACACGTTAGATACCATGCATGCATCAACGATTGCATAATTTATCGGAAGGAGCACGCGGAAAAAACAAGCTATCCGGTGTGCAATGCTTCTCGATACAAGAAGACCGGGAAGAAATGTCCCCAGAAAGTTGTATGGTACTTACGGATCACTCCCCGTCTCCAGTGGTATTTTGTAGATCCCAAGGAAGCAAAGCTAATGCGCTGGCACGCGGAGAGGAAGAAGCCCGACGATGGAGATGATCCGAGGCTGAGACACGTGAAGGATGGAAGCCAGTGGAGAGCGTTGAACAACTTCTATCGGTATTTTGAATGTGATGCAAGGAACATCGTGCTCGGCGTGTGTACCGATGGCATGAATCCATTTGGCAACCAGAACACCAACCATAGTACATGGCCCGTGTTTGTATGGATGTACAACCTCCCCCCCTGGTTGTGCATCAAATCGAAGTACATTCACATGAGCATGCTTATTCAAGGGCCAAAACAACCAGGAAATAATATTAATTTGTATCTGGGGCTACTTCAAGAGGAGTTAGACACGTTATGGAAAACACCGGCCAAGACATGGGACGCCAGCAAAGGTGAGTATTTCAACATGAGAGCCGCGCTGATCATGACAGTGCAGGACTATCTCGGTTACGGTTATGTGGCAGGCCAGGTGTGCCATGGATATTGTGGATGCACGCGGTGCATGGATGATACAACGTCTCAGCAGCTAACATCAAGGAAAGATGGCGGGTCTGGGAAAATCGTGTACATGGGGCATCGAAGATGGCTTGAACAGGACGACCCGTGGAGAAACCGTGGAGATCTATTCAATGGTCACGCTGAGCATCGAGGACCTCCACGTAAGCGGAGCGGTGCCGAAATCGATGAGCTGTTAAAAAACTGGAAGGAGTGCCCCGCGCCGGGAAAGACGATGAGAAAGGCGCCGGAGCCGCTGCTGAAGGTATGGAAGACGAGGTCTGTGTTCTGGGACTTGAAGTACTGTCACAAACTCGATACACCTCATTGCCTTGATCAAATGCATATCTGTAAGAATGTCCTTGAGAGCTTGCTCGCAACACTGATCAACATGCCGGATAAGACCCAGGATGGGCCGAAGGCAAGAAAAGACTTGCAAGATTTGAAAATCAGGGAAGATCTGCACATGCCGCCCCGTAAAATGTCAGATAAGACAGAGACGGAGACAGAGGCACGGGAGAAGAAGGGCAAGAAATTAAAGAAAGAGGATTATTGCCCCCCCTCTTGATTCACCTTAAGTCAGGCTGAGATCAATCAATTCTTTAAGTGCCTTACCGGAGTGAAAGTTAGTTCCGGTTACTGTGGCAAGATAAGCAGATATCTAGACACGGACAAGAAAAGGTTCAGCGGGATGAAGTCTCATGACTGTCATGTGATGATGACGCAGATACTACCTGTTGCCCTTAGAGGGATAATGGATAAGCACGTCCGTGACACGCTTATTGGTCTCTGCAACTTTTTCGACGTCATCTCTCGAAAGTCGATCAGTGTGAAGCAGCTCCAAAGGCTACAGGAATAGATCGTTGTGATACTGAATGAGCTTGAGATGTACTTCCCGCCCGCGTTCTTCGACGTGATGGTGCATCTGTGTGTCAATATTGTGGATGACATAATAGACCTGGGGCCTCATTCCTGCACAACATGATGCCGTTTGAGAGGATGAATGTGATCATCAAAGGATTCGTTCGTAACATGTCCCGTCCGGATGGAAGCATCGTCCAGGGCTATTTGGCACAAGAGTGCATCTCTTTCTGTGAGAATTTTCTATATGGCACAGACCAACCGGCTGGTGTTAGTGTTGGTTTGCCCGTTAACAAGGACGATGGGAGGCTCGAAGGAGATGGTCACTGCAACAGTCGCAGGGAACTGCACGTGGCATACACAGATCGACGCAGCGACTTTGACAGAGCAAACTTGGTAGTGCTACAACACCTAGACGAGGTAGATCCTTTCGTGGCACTGCACAAAGAAATTATCGCAAAGAAGTATCGTGACCGGGGGGTATGCAGGACGGACGCCGAAGTTACTAGAGAGCACAACTCCACTTTCCTGCATTGGTTCAAAGAGCATATTATTGCTAATCCCCCGGAGGAGGGCTCTAAGGATGGATTGCTCATATACGCCTTAGCAGCTACAGATCTTAGTAGTAGCGTGTTTCTCATAAACCGCTGCAGCTACAGATCATAGTAGTAGCGAGTTTCCCATAAACCGCTACAGCTATAGATCATAGTAGTAGCGCGTTTCTCCGAAACCGCTGCAGCTATAGAATTTAGTAGCAGCGCGTTTTGACATAACGCGCTACTGCTACGTTCACTTAACCCAAAATTCTCACTCGCCCTGCTTCATCCCGCCATTTCCCCCCAAATACCCACTCTCTCTCCCCCGTCGCTCCGCCGCACCCGACCCGGCCCCGGCGCTTGCCCCCGACTCCGCTGGCGCCGGCGCTAGCCCCGGCGCTCACCCCCGTCCTGGCCCTCGACCCTGACTCCAGCGCCGGCGCTAGCCCCCGAC